>NC_060119.1:1177109344-1177433316 GCF_021461395.2 Schistocerca americana
CTGAAAGTTAGGAAGGTAAGAGACGAGATACTGGCAGAAGTAAAGCTGTGAGGACCGGGCGTGAGTCGTGCTTCGGTAGCTCAGATGGCAGTCTCCCTTCGGCAGTGACACAGTGCGGACTGTGTTGCCTGCCGGCCGCGCTGTGGTGCGCGCGCCTGTTTGTTTACGCCGGAGCAGCTTCGCTTGTACGGTGTTGTGAGTCTAGAACGAGATGGCACACTCGTACAGAAAAACGACTTTGAAGTTCAGTTTTACGAACGACTACACACGACCAAAGGCACACGAGATTGAACGTTTCTTAAGAGAAGAGATAAAAATAGATCCACAGGAAATCATGGGAATCAATTTATCGATCGTTTCTAGCGTCATTGCGTTGCTGCTTGCGAAACACTTCTACAACGATCACCGAACGGGTATCGTTTCTTTCATGCCGACGGGAATGTTGGCGCAGTTACAGTCGATCACGCGGGAATGGGATCCGCACTATACGAGTCTTCGAACTTCCGTTTGAGGTCCCGTCTGAAGTTGTTACCGACGCCTTTCGACCATACATTATAGTTCTATCCCATGTGGCCGAAAAATGGACGAGTTTTACCACGTACCCCATTTTAAATTGGGTGAGATAAATACGGATAGAACTGCGAAAGGACGTCCCCTCTTATTTGTACATAGGAGGTTGCGAGCAATTATAATCTATGATGGGCAACCTCGCACTTGCTTGGGGTGCGGGAAAGAAGGTCACGTCCGCTCGGAATGCCTCCAGCGACGTTTAGTGCAAACTCCACGGGATGACGTTCAGGCGCCACAACAGATGACTGTCTTACCTTTGACCTTTGTGGAAGCCCTGAGAGGCGATGTGAGGGAGATTTCCGATGGACACCAGCAGCTGGACACCAACGGACTGGAACTCCGACCACCGGTTCCACCACAGCAGACACAGGACACCACACAAGAGATGCAGCTGACGGCCGCTCCAGGATCATCCGTGGTGGCTGCCAGTGCTTCCACCGGCAGCGTGATAGGCCAGGACCAAGACGGAGGATACGCAACCCAAACAACCGATGCGGAAGCAAGGCAACGGAAACAGCGTTCGCCGAAGAGAAGAAAGAAGCGTCGACTGACTTCTGCTAACGATAGCCCTAGTCCCGAGGGGACAGTGGACGACAACGACAGTATCGACCTGAGACCAGTGGATTCAACAGATACCGAGATGACGATGCAGGAATTACACAGCGACGATAACTTGAACTCTCCTTCTGGTGACCGGAAGGCAGAAGTGGAGATGACAACTGTCCAACATCAGAGCGGTGACGACGTTGCCTCCCATCCTTCGACCAGTTCCGGAAATATGCTGGAGGACTGGGCGCAAGAAATGGACCAACAGGAACAGAATGAAAATACGAACGCGACGATTGAGGATAGTCCTGGCCAGAGGCCGGGAGGGGTCGGGAAATGCTGAACAACTTAGTGTGGTGAGGAGCGCCGGGGGTGCAGATGGACGCTTAATGACACCGCCCTACAACTGATGAACACAAGCCAGGCGTACCGCATTGCCACGATAAACATTAATGCCATACGGACACCGCTTAAAATTCAAATGCTGAAAGATATGTTACGCGCTGCGGACGTGGATATTGTACTCCTACAAGAGGTGCGTTTCACATCGCCGCCAGAGTTCTACGGTTACGAGGCACATTATTAAGTGCACGATGAAAGTGGATGCGGTGTGGCGATTCTCACCAGGGAAGGAATAGGAGTGGAGGACGTCAGGTCTCTCCCTTCGGCACGCGGCATGGCGATCACTGTCGACGGCGTTCGTTTCATCAATTTATACGCGCCATCTGGGTCCACAAAACGAAGAGAAAGGGCGACCTTTTACACCGAAGAGATAGCACCGTTGTTCGCTGGACGCTATGATAACTATATAGTGGGCGGCGACTTTAATTGTGTCGTCGACAAAAAGGACCAAGTACCTCATTATGTGCCATGCATGGAACTGCGTGCATTGATTACCGAAATGGCGCTTCTGGATACCTGGGAACTGCAGCATGGCGACAGACCGGGTTATACGTTTGTAACGGGACACTCGGCGAGTAGACTTGATAGGGTGTATGTGACACGAGCTCTACGGACGGCGATACTGGATGCCGAAATCCGGCCAGCGGCTTTTACGGATCATATGGCGTACGTCTGTACGATTTCACTAACGCTTCAGAAGATATGGCGGAGTAAGGGTCACTGGAAAATGAATTGTGCACTTTTACGTGACACTGAATGTCGCCGGACGATAGAGGCGGCCTGGGAGACCTGCGCTCGCCGCCAACGAGCATACACCTCGGTTCTCCAGTGGTGGATTAAATGCGCAAAACCAACGTTACGGAGAACGTTGATACGGTACGGGCAAGACAAATCGCAGTGGAACCGCACGACGGCTGATTTTTATTTTACAGCCCTGAGGGAGCTGATGACCCAACAACCATCGCCGGAAAGGCACACAGCCATGCGCAGGATAAAAGCCAAGTTATTACAGCTGACGAGACTAAGAATGGAAGGTATAATGGTCCGGGCGAGATTGGCGGACACAGTTGCTGCCGAAGCCCCCTCCATGCACCACGTGGTACGTGAACGCCAACGACGACGCAGGACATTGATCAGGGAACTAGTCACTGAAACTGGCCAGCAAGTTGTGCACCAGCGTGATATTGCGCATGTGTTTACTGACTATTTCCGCCAGTTATATGGACCTGTACAAGTGAACCACGAGACACTACATGATGTCATCTCGGAAATGCCAGATAGAGGACCACCACTGGATGCAGAGACTTTCATCACAGCGATAACAGAGGACGAGCTGACGGATGCAATTGCCAGGGGGGGCTCCGAACAAGTCCCAAGGACAGGACGGCTTCCCAATTGAATTTTACCGCGCCTTTGCATACCTCATGGGACAGACCTGGATGCAGATGTACAACGAACTCCTGTTACCGCAGACTGAGACACCTGCCGAATTCACGGAGGGTATCATGATCCCAATACCCAAACCCCGCGGTGGCAGAAGGCCAGGAGATTATAGACCACTCACTCTCTTGAACTGCGACTATAAGATTTTCGCGCGCATCCTTGGGGCTCGCCTGCGGTCTTCAATCTCTGATAGACTCCTCATAGATCAAACTTGCCTCGGCCGTAAGAGTAACGTACATACGGCGCTCGGTGACTACCGAGATATCATCGTATTAGCAGCGGCATGCCGAGTGCGTGGGGCACTCGCCGCTATTGACTTCGATCATGCGTTCGACAGGGTGGATCATACCTTTTTGCATGCGGTGATGGACAGATTGGGAATCCCACAGGCCTTCATTCTAGTGATCATGCGACTGTTACACGGCGTGCGATCAAAGGTCTCGGTGAATGGGCGGGGCACTGACTACATTGTTATTTCAAGGTCAGTTCGTCAGGGTTGCCCCCTTTCGATATTTTTGTATGCAATGGCTTTGGAACCCTGTCTATATGGTCTTCGAAGACGGTTGGAGGGAGTGCCGTTGCCACAACTGACCTTTCATTGCCGCGCTTAAGCTGACGACGTGATGCTGGTGGCACGGACAGGTGAAGAAGTACGTACGGCGTTGGCATGGATACAGCCATACGGGATGGCGGCAGGAAGCGTGCTTAATCTACAAAAATCACGCTGCATGAATGTCAGTCGAGGATTACAACCGGGGGAGGAAGGCTCGCTCATGTTAGTTAAGATCATAAAATGCCTAGGTATTACGTTACACACGGATGTGCAGCGGACAGCAGCGGATAACTACCGACACATATTGAAGCTGATGCGGACAATGGTGTTGTTACAGAAATAAAGAGCGTTGGATATGATTCAGAGGGTGACCTATGTTAACGTATATCTAGCACTGAGACTCATTCACGTAGCGCATGTGCTACCTTTGACGCGCACAATTGCATCACGGATACAAGCACCTTTCGGAACCTACGTGAGTGTGGGACACCTGTTTAAGCCCGCATCTCGTGGTCGTGCGATAGCGTTCTCGCTTCCCACGCCCGGGTTCCCGGGTTCGATTCCCGGCGGGGTCAGGGATTTTCTCTGCCTCGTGATGGCTGGGTGTTGTGTGCTGTCCTTAGGTTAGTTAGGTTTAAGTAGTTCTAAGTTCTAGGGGACTGATGACCATAGATGTTGAGTCCCATAGTGCTCAGAGCCATTTGAACCATTTTTGACACCTGTTTAAGATCCAATACACAACGCTTAGGCTACCACCTGGAGAGGGTGGACTTGGTCTAGTGATCGTATTTGAAAAGGCACGGGCATTATTCGTCAGTACTATTTTCCGACAGTGGTGCGGTCAATTTCGCAATATCTCGGGTGCGTTGGCCGATGTACTAGCGCCCACTTCAATGCTGCCCCCAGTCAATGTGGGCCATATTTCACCGAAGCTGTCACATTTCGAGTCTTTTTTTTTTTTTTTTTTTTTTTTTTTTTTTTTGAGCTTAGCTATGTCAGAGATTCCTTCCCAACAACACGACTACCGACGACGCGAGATGTATACCAACTCTTACTGCGCGGGTGCCCCAGGCATACTCTGGAAAAGAAGTACCCAGACAAGAACTGGCGACAGATATGGCGCGTTATACGGAACGTTTACCTCCCAACGTCGGTACGCTCAACATGGTATGTGGTGGTAAATAGGAAGTTCGCCACGGCGGCACGCGATTCATTTGGCAGACACTCCACTACGTTTAGGCTGCGCAACAGTGGACACTGATGAACATCGTTTAGCATGTAGTGGGACGGCTCCAGTGTGGCACTTGGCACAAGAGATATTGGCGTTCCTGTTACGCTCCGCCCCTCACACAATTTCATCAGATACACTTTTTTTCCCCCAAGAATCTTATTTTCCGGTCCAAAAAACCAATGCAGTGACATGGGTACGTGGAATGGTGGTGGGCTACGTGTATAACGAATCGGAAAAGGACAAAATTGATTTTTGGCATTTTCTCCTGGATGGACACACGAAGCTGCAACGGCATAAGAAATATGGGCAAGACTTCGCTAATTACTTGCGACTTACATTTACCGATCCGCCGGCCAGATGGGGTGTGACGGGTGAGAGATGAGATAGACGAAGAAGCCGAGATAGACATCGATCACACTTAAGGACCCTTAGTTAATTTAGAGAAGACGACCCAGTCTTACACCAACGTCTGGAGAACGAGTCGATAGATGGCTCTCTTGCTCTATCGAACATCGGGTCGTGAGCAGGTGTCGCCCCCGACACGAATTTCATTTCATTGCTACAGGAGCATGTTTCTTTTGCATTTTTACTATCCGAAATGTCCTCATGTCTTTCATTTGAGCATTTTCAGTTTTATTCATTTCCTTAATTAATTAATTTTCTAATTAGGCACTACTTGTCAACATATGGTCATTGTAGACACTATTTTTGCGGTAGTACAACAAAATGTATGTCAGCAAAGGTGATAAGCCTGACATTGGATAAAAAAAGTTGGTAGAAGAAAAAAAAAGGTGGACAGAGCGTCTGCTATTAAAAAAACGAAAATAAAAAAAAGACGAAATAAAAAACTAGAAAAAAACGCACTGCTTCCAGAGCGGAGAGGCGTGTCTGTCCCCGGCACGAATCCGTCCGGCGGATGGTAGAGCACTTGCCTGCGAAAGGCAAAGGTCCCGAGTTCGAGTCTCGGTCGGGCACACAGTTTTAATCTGCCAGGAAGTTTCACAATGCCATTATTTTGAAATTTAGATGTTTCACATTTCGTCAGATTTAAACAAACTGTAGCGATTATCAGCTCACTCTGTATCTTTTCATATTAACATTCGCCAACAAGAATGTCATTATTAATCCCAGTCTGATCAGTTCACATCAAGATGATAATGCCAGCAAACAAGTTAGTAACTGTGCTTAATGTATTCTAGACGCTGGCAGATTCATCAGAGCACCTTTCCAGAATGATGTCCTCTCTCTAATCTCTAAGAATGATAAACCGTTACCAAAACGCTATTCAGAAGACGATAGATAATCGTAAACAGTTCTCGGAGTCAGTCAGTGGACCTTTACTGGTCTGTTAACACAGATACGTTATGGTGACTACTACAGTCGGAGGTTTTAAAAATAAGTTCATGAAGCATTTACGATGACTAATTGTGATCCCGCGGGTAATTACGACCGACTTTTAAACTAAGAGTTTTACACGGTAGTCAACAGCTCCTTTAAGATGTTAACATGATAGTCCCCTCGGTTTTGCTGCCGGATCCTAAAATCAACGTAATGATTTCCAAGTGCAGATCGAGTGATTACGAGGTGCGAACGGCTGACTTATTTTTCGGTGGGAGTATACACAGACAAGCGTAAGGGTGATTCGCGAAATCAGTTAAAAATGGCTCTGAGCAATATGTGACTCAACATCTGAGGTCATCAGTCCCCTAGAACTTAGAACTACTTAAAACCAACTAACCTAAGGACATCACACACATCCATGCCCGAGGCAGGATTAGAACCTGCGACCGTAGCAGTTACGCGGTTCCAGACTGAAGCGCCTAGAACCGCTCGGCCACACCGGCTGGCTGCGAAATCAGTGTCTACATTTTAGTATATACTGATGTAAGGCTCAAATTTAGTAGTGGTGTCATTATAGTAAAACTAGTAACAGTTTGAATAAACTGTATGTTAGATAAGTGTTAAAGTATTAAAATAAATGGGCTATTTAGTTAACACAGTATACCTTCGCAGGTATTTATTACGTTTGATGTGAATTTTTCAGGTTCGTTCAAACAACAAATATATTTTTAGGGGGTTCAGAAATTCAGTTGCAAATAATTTTTTAGTCAATGAGGTTTTATTTTAAAAGTAAGCTGTTTCCATGAAGAGGGAATTCGGTCTTTCTAAAATCTATGACCTTTCGTGAATAGACAGTTACTTGCCTCACAACATTTTTACGATCACATGATATGTGAAAAAATTCATTTCCGGATTCCCCCTCCCAAAAAAATAAATAAAAATAAAATAATATAAAACCAAATGTGCCATTTGAATCAGCATAGCTTAAAGCACTGAATAATAATGAAATGTCGGCTAAATAAGAAACTCAATATTTTACATAGATATGGTATGGTAACTATTCGTATATCACAGGGGAAAAAATGTTATGTAAGGAGTAGAAATGCTGCAGATTGGGTTATCCCAATTTTCTAGGTTCCATGGTGCAGAATCAGAAATACACAATACACAAAAACAGACAAAGTATTATCTAAAAATGACTGAAAATTATGATTGCTGGAGTTACGTGTCGATCTTGTAGTATTATTATGCCTTTGCCAGCCAGAAACAGCCATCACTTGGTGAAGTCGGGATTACAGTGGTAGGAGGAGGACAAGCTTGTCGAAATCAACCGGGTACCCTCGTTACCGCACGAAGCCCTGGTTGTGAGCTAGAGAGATTTAAAGTTTAATCTGCGAGCGTCCGAAACCTCCAGTGGTGTTGAGAGGTGAGAGGCATAACTCATGCCGACAGCCGGAACGTGCGTGGGGCTGAGTGGCAAGCCGTGTACTCCCCGCCCGTGGGCGGAGTCAATGTCCTGCGTCCCGTAGTTGCTTAGCGCCGCCGTCTCGATCCTGTTACTTGTTCTCTATCCACTGGTAGCGAAGTCAGCGGGAGGCACTGTGTAACACAGTTTGGGAGTAAAAACGCGCTTTACTTCGGCACGTAGCATCTATAAACGTACCCTGAGTAAGGCTGTCAACTACTGAAGGTGAGATACCACACAAACACTGATCATTACAAAAAAGGGCTGCACCCAGAAGGACAAGGCGGACTGCGATGATTGTTGGCAGGGAAGTAGATGGTGAATACGATAGTTCAAACAATGAAGAATCCAGAATGTATGTGTGCCTTCAGCAGCTGCCAGGTACTACAGTCACATGATTATGAGTTGCGTTTCGTGAGTGTGTGTATGTGTGTGTGTGTGTGTGTGTGTGTGTGTGTGTGTGTGTGGTCGTAGTTTTGAATAAGGTCTTGTTGGCCGGAAGCTTATTTTGTAACAGTCTTCTACTTGCACATATCTGCGACACGGAATCTCTGTTACATTACGATAGCTGTCATTAAGAGTTCTACTCGTTAGCATTGCAAGCTAATGGAATACTTCGGCGATTTTTCTCTTTTTAATGGACTTGTAGTCCGGGGTGATACGTTACAGTACAGCATCACCGGTCTATTGCGGTCTAACTGTGTTGCTGGGGCAGTAAATTTCCACAGGGCAGTGACTCTGCCACTGCAATTCACTTTGGAGGTGTGGCGGTGCGACTTGTAGTCCCGTACCATCCTCTGGCGGTGATAATACTACATGAGCCAGGCAGAGGAATTTTGCCTAACATGGGCAGGTGAAGGTGTGGCGGTGGGATTTGTAGTCCCGTACGCCAGAGCAGGGGTGGTGACTTCGGCGAACTTTCGATGCAGGAATTCAACTTTGAACATAAGAATTCGACTGCGAGAATATTTTGCAAAATATGATTGCGAGAAAGTAACTTTAAAGAGCTGTCTGGTTACCTGTTTGTTTAAACATTCGTAATGGCAAGAATACGGCCTGAATTCAACACCCTGAATCATTAAACTTTTAAACTGATAAATTGGCCCTTGAAAAATTTACTGTTCCCTTTTTTTTATTATTTAATTTTGGCTTATCTGTCGCACGCTGGAACAGCGTGATACTGCTCTTGTCTTGAAAGCGCGTTGCATTTGCTGTGGTGCAATGTGCTATCTCTCTCTTTTTTTTTAAAAAAAAAAAAAAAAAGGCAAAGCTTATTTGGTTCATTGGTTCATAACAAATCTGAATACGTAATAATCCAATGATTTGGGATAAATATGATAACATTTCTGATTAGAAAAATGCTATACTGAAAAATTATCTCTTTATTTGCTTCACAAACGTTAATACACAAAAAATGATAAATCCTGGGTGGAAAGACGCAAGTAGTCTTTAACATCAAATGAGATCGACATTAAATATTCAACAGTTATAGCTACCCTCAAATTCCAATTGAAAATTATGCATGACCGTTGATCTTTTCCCTATAGTCAAAGCTCTGGATGTCTTACCGAAGGATGCATAGCTACAAGCTGCCGCAATAAACTACAAAATCTGAAATCAACTACCTTAAATTAAATCGTCTTCTATTACTTGTCAAAATAATCATAATAAAATATTATCCTCAAAAATGCTTCAATCATTTTCCTCATCTCAAGTAATTAATCAGTAAATCAACGCTTTCCACTTCCCCAGAATTTAAATTCAACCGTACCGCTCGGCCTGTGCGGTACTGCTACTCATGGCACACCACTGCCGACTACCGAGACTCCTCAGCTCACGATTAACAGTGCGCATCATATCCGGCGTATGTCGCAAAGCAGAGATGGCCCGAGCAAGCCTCCAAGACACTACCCACATATAATTTTAAACAATCAAAGGCTCTTATCCGTTCATGAGATTCAAATACTAGAGAAATACCCATGAAATTATCTACGGACCCCTACCAGTGGTACCACACACATAAAATTAGTATACCTCCAACTTTGAAGGACCAACATTTCTTGCAGTACATTACCCCAAAGTGTACATGGTAGTATGGGTGTGAATACAAGCGTCGAGACGTTGCGGCATGCAGTTGTAAAGGTCTCGGGTGTAATCCTGTGACTTTCTATCCCGTGTCACTTGCACGTAAAAGTGCAGTTCACACAGATTGTTGGTTGGAGGTGGTGTCCTGATGGTACACTCCATGGCACCCCATAAGTTCTCCATGCGGCTGACCATGGCAGGGGCATCACAGTTTCAAGGTACGTTCAGGAGGTTCCAGCGGCATGAGAATGAGTTTTAAATAAAAACATGGCGTTTCAGTCTTTGATGGCAGTTATGACAGCGAAGCGATTGTTCTGTACTGGCAAGTTACTCTGTAACAGCAATATATGACCTGAAGATGGGCAGATAGCCCGAAACTGGTAATTGAAAATAAAGAATAGCGATCAAAAACTGAAACGCCACATTTTTATTTAATGAACGATCGCGGAATTCCCATTAAGACATGTCTAGTTTTGATAAGAACGAATTTTGTCCTGTTGATGTAGGGCACGGGCGTGGGCGTCCATGAACAGCAGACCTATCGGTTGCAGGATCTCTTCCATGTACCGTATGTAGCCCGTTAGAAGTACTTACGGTGAAAGGGCACCACAGGACGCTGCATCCCGCTCGGGGGACGTGTGATGGGAGACAACAAAAAAATGGCTCTGAGCACTATGGGACTCAACTGCTGTGGTCATCAGTCCCCTAGAACTTAGAACTACTTAAACCTAACTAACCTAAGGACATCACACACATCCATGCCCGAGGCAGGATTCGAACGTGCGACCGTAGCAGTCGCACGGTTCCGGACTGCGCGCCTAGAACCGCGAGACCACCGCGGCCGGCTGGGAGACAACAAATTTCTCCTTGTGACTCTCTGCACAGCACCTCCAGTCACGTCCTGTGGCCGTCGTCTTCAAGGCAGAAGTGAGACAAGTTGCAGGGCCCCACGTTCGTCATTGTCGACACTGGGCCTGTCGATCGCTTCGCTGCAGGGGCGTGAGTGGCAGGTACCGTAACGTTTCTTGTGCGGCGAGTCCCAGGTACTAGCACTTGCAGGTTGCTGAATGGCCCCTATCATAGCCATTGGATTTGTGCGCTCATAATGGAAAAGTCGCGGTGCGCGCAATAACCCTGGGTTGGGTGTGGGGCGGCGGAGGGGTGGAGTGGACTGCGGTGGTCGTCGTGGGGTTGTGGACCACTGCGACTGCGGCGGGGACGGAGCCTCTCCGTCGTTTCTAGGTCCCCGGTTAACATACAACATCAAATAGTGAAGTTAACCATTTGAGAATTTGACTGACTTCGTTGGTTAGACTGCAACAAGAACAAAATGAGAGATCCTCATCCGCACAACTCGTAATCCCAATGAACTCCCGTCCAAGATGCACAAACAACCAGATAAATGCGAGCAGCTCGGAGTACAATCTCTGAAATACGAAACTAACGCTTCATGCTGTGGAAAAAAAGCGACACTTTCATCTTCAAACTGCACCGTCAACACGGGAAGAAGGTCAGGAAGTGATTTACCAGAATATTGGGTAGAGGATGCTAGTCACCACGAGACGACTCCCAGGAAGCGAATGGTAAGAACTCTTAAAGTCCTTACTGTACTCAGCCAAAATTCTCTTTGAAGGAGCGGAAGCAAGCTTCTAGCGAATGTGAAGAACGTAAATGTTCCTCGAAGCATAAATATAGAGTGGAACGCTGCAAAAGTTTCCCTGACATATGGTGTACAGAGACTCATAAACAATTTACTAGGTTGGTACCGAGTTTGACCTGTCTTTTACTGTTGATTGGCGAAGCATACACAGTGTCTAGAATGGGAGGCTCTCATGTTACATGGGAACATGTATGCTGAATAGATCCTTGGGTCCATCCAGTGGGCTTATAAGACACTTTCGCAGCCGCACATAAGGGATCAACTAACGGAAACAGCGACTTCAGGATATGCCGAGGAACGCAACCCATCTTGACCGACGCCCTGCTGCCGCTACTCAGCAGAAATCACATTCTGGATTCCGGTTCCTTGCATGAGAACCTTATAGCCAACACCCAAAATATTAATGTGACCGCTATGACATAAAAATAAAATCTAACTGAGCTGATACAGAATCGTGAAGCGATCTGTACCGGTCATGTTACGCTGAGAGGTAATGTCTCCGAATTTTTTATGTCAAAACTCTTCAAAGCTTTTTTAAAGAAAACAAACGTTATGAATCTTCTCCATTGGACTCTTCATATTTGCACATTTACTGCGCAATGCCGCTAGAGAGCTCCGAATTGCAGCGTGTAACATAGTGGTGTGTAACGTGACTATGTCGGCTCACGGGGAACAGCGTGCTGTAATCGAGTTTCGGTTTCCAAGAGTTCGTCTACACATGGAGCGCGCTCTCCTTCAACATGAAAATGCGAGACCAAACACCAACGCTGCGACATCTGCAACAATCCGACGCCTTGGGTTCACTTTCATCAATCAGCCTCCAAGCTGTCCTCCAAAACTTAAAGAACACCTTCGAGGACTCCGCTTTGATATTGATGAAGCGGTGTAAGCAGAACTGAGGTAAAAGCTCAGTCAACGAAGTCAGAACTTCTACAGTGACGGTATCAACAAACTGGTCTCTCGTTTGGAGAAATGTGTTCATCACCAGGCTGACTATGCTGAGAAATAAAGTTGTAGACATGAAGAGTAAAGGTGTGGAATGGTAATAACGTTTGCTTTATTTAAAAAAGCTTAAACTGTTTTCTCATAAAAAATTCGGTACCATTACTTTTCAACACGTCCTTGTAAATGTCCAGAGTTAGATACTCAGCTCTGTAACCAACTGCCCTAGTTATGCTCGCCACGTGTGTGGACGGCACTGAAGACTGCTGTCGACTCTATGTTTGTGAATTCTGACAGAAAGTGTGTCTGTGGTGAATTATATACAGGGCTATTACATATGTCTTCTGGTAAACCTTCCGGAATGTAAGGTCGTGGTCCATGAAACTCTTCAGCTCCTAACGTTTCGTCCAGAGCTGCGCTGGACATCTTCAGAGGGGTGTTTCTCCTCCGGTGAGTCTTGCCGACTATTACATATGATTGAAGCGATTTCATAAATTCACTGTAGCTCCATTCATTGACATATGGTCACGACACACTACAGATACGTAGAAAAACTCATAAAGTTTTGTTCGGCTGAAGCCGCACTTCAGGTTTCTGCCGCCAGAGCGCTCGAGAGCGCAGTGAGACAAAATGGCGACAGAAGCCGAGAAAGCGTATGTCGTGCTTGAAATGCACTCACATCAGTCATAACAGTGGAACGACACTTCAGGACGAAGTTCAACAAAGATCCACCAACTGCTAACTCCATTCGGCGATGGTATGCGCAGTTTAAAGCTTCTGGATGCCTCTGTAAGGGGAAATCAACGGGTCGGCCTGCAATGAGCGAAGAAACGGTTGAACGCGTGCGGGCAAGTTTCACGCGTAGCCCGCGGAAGTCGACGAATAAAGCAAGCAGGGAGCTAACTGTACCACAGCCGACGCTTTGGAAAATCTTACGGAAAAGGCTAAAGCAGAAGCCTTACCGTTTACAATTGCTACAAGCCCTAACACCCGATGACAAAGTCAAACACTTTGAATTTTCGGCGCGGTTGCAACAGCTCATGGAAGAGGATGCGTTCAGTGCGAAACTTGTTTTCAGTGATGAAGCAACATTTTTTCTTAATGGTGAAGTGAACAGACACAATGTGCGAATCTGGGCAGTAGAGAATCCTCACGCATTCGTGCAGCAAATTCGCAATTCACCAAAAGTTAACGTGTTTTGTGCAATCTCACGGTTTAAAGTTTACGGCCCCTTTTTCTTCTGCGAAAAAAACGTTACAGGACTCGTGTATCTGGACATGCTGGAAAATTTGCTCATGCCACAACTGGAGACCGACAGCGCCGACTTCATCTTTCAACAGGATGGTGCTCCACCGCACTTGCATCACGATGTTCGGCATTTCTTAAACAGGAGATTGGAAAACCGATGGATCGGTCGTGGTGGAGACCATGATCAGCAATTCATGTCATGGCCTCCACGCTCTCCCGACGTAACCCCATGCGATTTCTTTCTGTGGGGTTATGTGAAAGATTCAGTGTTTAAACCTTCTCTACCAAGAAACGTGCCAGAACTGCGAGCTCGCATCAACGATGGTTTCGAAGTCATTGATAAGGACATGCTGCGCCGAGTGTGGGAGGAACTTGATTATCGGCTTGATGTCTGCCGAATCATTAAAGGGACACATACCGAACATTGGTGAATGCCTAAAAAACCTTTTTGAGTTTTTGTATGTGTGTGCAAAGCATTGTGAAAATATCTCAAATAATAAAGTTATTGTAGAGCTGTGAAATCGCTTCAATCATTTGTAATAACCCTGTATATTATGTATGCGTGCTTTCCTGCATCCGTTGCTGCCAACGGACAACGGTGTGATGCGCAATAGGTGGGAAGGACCACCCAACCTCCTGCAGTCCCTCTCGAGCTCTTATGCTTGGAAAACGTGCTGTCGAATGTGTCGCCCTGGCATGGTGCATAAGCAACTGATCTAACTACGCTACCCGCTGTAGTACAGCCGTTTGGGGACCTGTTACGTCATCCGATGAGCAGGACATCAAGGGCCAAGCCACGCTCCCCGAGTTCACGACCTACAGCGCAAACTTCATCACTGGCATAGCTGACGGTGTGAAACATGTCCATCCAGTTTGCAGTGGATCGGTCGGGTCATTCTGGATGTAGCACTTCTTATGACAGACATTAAACTATGCAAGGTTGTAAATTTCCCTACCCTCAGCTCACAAAAATTTGTTATAATTCAAATGATCGGGATTAATAGGGTACTGAAATGAAATATTCCTCCATTAATACTTAGTTTATTACAAATTACACACGTGCATTCCCAGAAATACACGCAGGGGGACAGATGTCGATGGCAATCGAATTTATTAAAGGGATTTGGGGGAGGAGGGCCAAGCTAAAACGATGCCTTCTTCAGGGTAATAGCAACAATGCTTTCTGACTATATGTGAGCTACTGATCGAGATTGTGAACCGCTAGTTCAACGTCAGTACGACATAGGTTGGTTGTAATACAGGACTGCAGGTCAAATGGACTCGCTACAGTGAAAATTAAGACCTCAGACGAAACCTGATAACCGGCCCAGGCTGCCAATATGCTCACCGTTGAACTTCCAAACAGGTGATGTGGAGACCGGTCACAGGTGCCCAACTGCAAAGGCTGCGGCCGGCGCACCCTTGCACAGAGATGTTCAGAGAATCACGGTGAAATCTGGTCCCAAAGGACAGAGCGGATCATGTTGTGGAAACGGGCCAAGGTCAATTACTGTTAGTTACACAAGAACACACACAACTTCATTCCTCAAACCAATGCACAGTTTTCTCTTTAAAACAACAAAGATCATTTCACGGCTGCAGGCCCAATTAATTTCTCTAGAATGAGTTTAAATGATTGTTTTTAAAACACCATGATTTAAAGTAAAGGCTGAAGGCCTTACTTAAGCAAAATTACAGTATCTTCTCAGCTAAAGGCCGAAATAATATTTCAGGTCAGCTAAGGAAGTTCTTTAAAAGCCAAGGACTTAAACATTCCGGCTAAAGGCCATAATAAGGAAAATTCAAGTTTATTCTTCGGCTGAAGACCCAATAAAAAATTTTTCTTTACACAATAAAAGAGAGGCTTTAGAGATGAGCTTTTACACAGTAAAATAGAAAACCATCTTAAGAAAAATTAAAGTATCTTGTCGGCTGAAGGCCCAAACAGTTACTCAAGAATAATTAAAGACAACCTTAAGATAAACATTTACAGAACACGGCTGAAGGCCGTTTCAAGAATTCAAGATAATTAAAGAGAAACCTTACAGTCAAGGATTTACACATTAAAGCCACAGATTCTGAAACAAACGTGGCTGAAGGCCTAAATACAGAGCAACAAGAATTTTAAATGAAACACTGCTGAAGGCCTAATCTTGAAGTTGTTATGAAGTTCGGCTGAAGGCCATGTACTAAACATAAAACAAATGATATTAACACACGGATGAAGGCCTGTCACAGTACCTGCGACCAAATAAAATGATAATAACAGACAACAACAGTGGTGCTCAGAAGTGTTCAGAGGGTCGGCCTGGTGAGGAACCTCTAACCACAGTTTAGGTGAGACAGGCAGCCAAGCGTAACACTGAACAATCGTGTTGCAACACAGCCTAGGGACGGCTGAGGAACCAACCAACTGCCTAAACAATTCTCTTCCACCCGACACACTCACTGCTCTATTTCAACCAACCGACTGACTACTCCAGTACTCAGACAGCATTCATCTGCTCAATGAAATCACGGAAGCTACACACGGTTCCACGCAAACACACTTGCACAAGAACCCCAACAATCGTAAAAGCAATCACTGTGGAACAACAAGGACGAATCAATTTGACACACAGAGAGTTTCCACAGAGCGGTCTGCGACCAAATACTCGTCGTCCGATTAGACGACCGAAAGACCAACCCAGGTCGCTCGCACTCAAGTTACGTGTGTCGGCAACGGTCGGACGAGTCTAGGCGGTTCGAAGCTCCCACCCGACTCAACTCTATGTCCGTTCGGAACTCGGAGACACGGCGACCCGGCCACTCTTGCTCGGACCCATCCATGCAGAGGTAACTCTTGCCCATTGGCCGTCGCCGACTCACTGCTGCTGCGTCCCGACTCAGCTCCCAACTCCACTCCAGACACACGACGACCCGGAAATACTATCGGTGTCTCCAGAGATGGTACGACAGTGCACTTATCGATAAGCGCTGCTGCTGCAGGTAAGGCAGGCAGTTAGTGACGCCAGTAAATGGAATAAGAAAACGAGGCGACAGTACCGTAAGAAAGATGACAAACAATAAACGGGATGAACACGAGCCGCGCACGGCTCACAGGGTCTGCGCCCTGAAAGAACCTAGACTGCGGCGTCTCCCCTCCAATTTGACTAACGTACACTGTACCTCGGCCGAACTGCTCGAACCGTCCTCTACGGTAGACATCTACCGAATACCTCCAAAATCTATCTTCCCTTCCCTCCTCTACACCGAATCCTTGTGGAGTCACCAAAAATTGTCCACTCCAACGGCCAAGATGCCAGCGCAAAGTGCGCCAATGGCGTACTTACAATACCGCGCCAATACCTGCCTAGACGTGGCAAAGTTACTCGCCAAAATCTATTCTCTTGCGCCAGAGAAACGCACGAGTATTCCACGCCTGCGGTGGACAATGCTCTCTTTCGCAGAGCAAATAGTAAAACTGTTGCTCGCACCCCCGAGGTGGACAATACGCCTCCAGAATACAGGCCACAGGCCATTGTCCTGCTGGAGACCGGTCTGCTGTCGTGGGCTGACTTTATGGCGAGATGCCGCCGCCTGCGCTCATAAGCAAACCGGTCGCGCTTTTGTAGAAGCCCGGATGCTTTCCTGGAAGAGCCTACGGATGTTCCTTGCTCTTCTACTGTCGTCCTCACGGACACACAAAAAAATCTTGTGCCACAACTATTGTTGCTAGTGGCAAACAAACTCTGTCATTCCCCATCATACCTATAATAACCCGTCCTGATGGCTCGCTACATAGCTGAAATGGCTGTAGTACCTCTGCAGGGACTACATAATTAACATAGGGTGAAAGATTGTGTACCACAATTAATAGCGAAAAATGAAATCGGTCAAAGTATGTCACAACAAATGTTAACAATTCAAGTAAACATTGCTCTGCGAAAGGGCAGTTTCCGAGATAATTGCGATTGTGTGGTTGTGATTCTTCAGCATGAAATACTGTCTTCGTTAACACATAAGTACCTGAACTTTTCGATTGTCCTTACTGGACTGGGATCAAACATCACGGTAACCCAGATGAGGTTCACAAGTCAACACCCCAGTGACGTCCGTCATTGAACGTGTGGTTAGGGGTACCACTTCATCGTTTTATTGCGCCACACATTCTTCCATGACAATGGGAGAGGGTACCTTCCGTTTCTGGGAGAGGATCTTCAAAGATCGCTTGGCGTTATTCCGTTTACGCAGAGTTGGGAACGTGGTACTTGCTTGATTGGGCACCCGCGCATTTTTCTGCTGATGTAAACCTCATCTACCACACCAGTTTGGTCGAAATGGGTAGGTTGAGCAGGGCATCTACTTCGGCCTCCAGCCTTTGGATTTTTCTGAAAAGTGAAGTGTGCAGCACTACCATTGAAACAGTTGAGCAACTAGACAGTTTCACAGGTGATTCAAAGGATTCACAGTGCAGTGTTCCATCCAAATATACGAACTTCATATGGAAAACCATCTTAAACAGATGTGAGTGTACAGTAAATTGTAATAAGTTACGTGCCGAAGTAGATCTATATTCCTTGTTAAATTAAGTCATGGGTAAAATTCGAACGCAATTAGATAGAGACTTAATCGAACAGTTTATATTGTAGTAATTAAGATAATATTTCATGCCAAAGTCGGTGGTAGTTCGTGACCAGACATTTGCAATTAAGTCCCAAACCGTTCCTTCGCAGACCCATTTTGCGGGAACGTCATCTGGGTTTGCGCAGTACACTACCGGGAAAGATGACCAGGATTTTTGTCCGATGACGGCATAGGCCACCTGGGCGGTAGAAGTTCTGATAATGGTTTCAAAGTCGTCCACCGACGTATAGCGTAATGGCATAGCTACAAGGGCGCATCTATGTCTGCCTCTCAATAGGGAACAATCACAGCCAGAATACTCACAAGGGAACCTCCCCATCGTACCTCCCTCAGATTTAGTTATAAGTTGGCACAGTGGATAGGCCTTGAAAAACTGAACACAGATCAATCGAGAAAACAGGAAGAAGTTGTGTGGAAGTATGAAAACAATAAGCAAAATATACAAACTGAGTAGTCCATGTGTAAAATAGGCAATATCAGGGAGAGTATGATGTCAAGAGCGCCGTGGTCCCGTGGTTAGCGTGAGCATCTGCGAAACGAGAGGTCCTCGGTTCAAATCTTCCCTCGAGTAAAGAGTTTAATTTTTCTATTTTAAGACAATTATCAAAGATCAGGCAATCACACATAATCAGCTTCGCTCTCCAAAATTCCAGGACATGTTCAGATATGCCTGGACATATGCAGGATTTGACGGTCTACACTCGGAAAATGTTAAAACATATTACTTTTGAATGCATTATGGGAACAGCAGTGATCAATGTCTTATAAATAATTACTATTAAAAACAGTCTTGACCACAATTTATTTAATAAGGTGACCGGTTTCGACCACTACTGTGGTCATCTTCAGACCATTGAGTAGGAACCTCTTTGTTGAGATTCTCCAACAAAGAGGTTCCTACTCAATGGTCTGAAGATGACCACAGTAGTGGTCGAAACCGGTCACCTTATTAAATAAATTGTGGTCAAGACTGTTTTTAATAGTAATTAAAAACATATGTTTTGACAGAACACAGGGAAACCTGCGACTGTGAAACTGTTGCATTCATTTGTTGCAGTTTATGTGACAAACTCTTATGTTTTCATCACTTTTTTGGGAGTGATTATCACATCCACAAGAAAACCTAAATCGGGCAAGGTAGAAGAATCTTTTTACCCATTTGCCAAGTGTACAAGTTAGGTGGGTCAACAACATATTCCTGTCATGTGACGCACACGCCGTCACCAGTGTCGTATAGAATATATCAGACGGATTTTTCTGTGGAGCAATCGGTTGACCTATGACCTTGCGATCAAATGTTTTCGGTTCCCATTGGAGAGGCACGTCCTTTCGTCTACTAATTGCACGGTTTTGCGGTGCGGTCGCAAAAAACAGACACTAAACTTATTGCAGTGAACAGAGACGTCAATGAACGAACGGACAGATCATAACTTGGCGAAAATAAAAAAAATTAAACTTTTCACTCGAGGGAAGACTTGAACCAAGGACCTCTCGTTCCGCAGCTGCTCACGCTATCCATGGGACCACGGCGCTCCTGAGTTCACATGATCCTTGATGTTGCCTATCTTGCGCATGGACTACTCATTTTGTATATTTTGCTTATTTTTTCATTGTTCCCCACAACTTCTTCCTGTTTTCTCGATTGATCTGTGTTCAGTTTTTCAAGGCCTATCCACTGTGCCAACTTATAACTAAATCTGAGGGTGGTGCGTTGGGGAGGTTCCCTTGTCAGTCTGGTGCAAATGTGTGAAGCAAGCAGGCAACCCTCCCTTGAGGACGTACACGTGCTTCCTACAGCCATGTATGAAAGGAGTCAAATTGCGCCTTCCGAGTGGCGGGATGTTCCTTTCGGAGAATTACCTTACCATTATTGTACGTGCTGTATCAGTTGTGAAACAATGCTGGTATTAGTGGTTTGAGAAGATTCTCCCACTCGTAGACGGGGTTTTGAACGTCCACGCAGCACGGACTCCCGCCTGAATCGTCGTATTGTAAGGACAACAACGGCAGATCGTAGAGTTACCACAGCACAGATAAGAAAGTTGTGTGTCCATATGTCTCAACAAGAACTTTTGCGAACCTGTTAACGGCAGTGGGACTACGGGCACGTACGCCTCTACGCCATCTTCCACCCACGCCCAGCATACTATCATATTAGTATTCAAAGAAATGTGATTGACACCCGAACAATAGTGACTTACATGCATCGAGAATAGAAAATAATGCATTGAGAATGGCTAGCCACTAGCCGAAATCTGGATTTGCGTAATAAAATCTAAAAAAGGGCGACTGATTCCTGCACTCAATAAGTTACAAAAGTCAAGGACGGTAAAATTAAGAGTGCAATAAAAATTCCACTATTAAATGCAGAAGAGAGAGAGCGGGGAGGTGGAAACAGTACATTGAATGCCTTTGTGAGGGGGAAGATTTATCTGATGGGATAGAAGAAGAAACAGGAGTAGCGGCAGAAGAGATAGGGGATCCAGTATTCGAACCAGCATTTAAAAGAGCTTTGGAAGACTTATGGTTGAATAAGGCAGAAGGGATAGACAAGTGGCAAAAAACGACTATTCACGGTTTTGTGTGAAATGAATGAGTCTGGCGACATACCCTTTTACTCTTGGGAAAACACCTTCCGAAGAGTAAGTGCTAACAAGTGGGAGGTTTATCGCACAATCAGCTTAACAGCTATGCATGCAAATTGACGACGAGAATAATATACAGAAGAATGAAAATGAAAACTGAGGAAGCGTCAGATGACGATCAGTTTGGCTTTAGGATGGGTAAAGGCACCAGAGAGGCAGTTGTGGTTGATCATGGAAGCAAAATTCAAGACACGTTCATAGGATTTGCCGATGTGCAAAAAGCGTTCGACAATGTCAGATGGTGCAAGATGTTCAAAATTCTGATGAAAATAAGGGTGAGCTGTAGGGATTGAAATTACGTGGACTTTATGAAAACGCATATGTTTTAAATCTCAGAAACAATACAGTTTCAAGTTACTGAATCCGAAAGTGGAATGACAACAATAGCGAATTTACACATTATCTATTCAATAACATTGTTTTCTTTAATTTTGTTATAGACTTAGTACGAATTTAGCGACCGTTGTCTTTTGTTTCAGGACTGATTCGCCTACCTCCAACGTTAAACGCAGCGTGATGCAGTTCTTCCGCCGGGCCCCGTAACTTGGTGAGTGCCAACGGTTTTTATTTTGCCGATGTCATAGATCATCATTATTAGTGATGTCCGGGCACGGGTTCCCGGGTTCGATTCCCGGTGGGGACAGGGATTTTCTCTGACTCGAGATGACTGGGTGTTGTATGTCCTTCATCATCATTGACTCGCAAGTCGCCGAACTGGCGTCAACTAAAAAGGACTTGCAATACGGCGGCCGAACTCCCCCGCATGGGGCCTCCCGGCCAACAATGCCATACGATCATTTCATTTCATTTCATTATTAATGATGTGTATGGCATCTAAGTCCCTAGTTTTAAATACATGGTAATAACTGGTAAACAACGTTCACTAAGTGTAAACTACATTTTTTAAAACAAGAATTAAAACTCCACGATACGAGTACTATCTTCCGCAATTGCTCTGTGTGCTTGCTTGAGTGGTAACCGTAAGCGATCGCGTCTATGATTTCGAAAGTTTGCTACACACTCAATCAGACACACTAATTATGTTTCGTTTTTCACATGTCACATTGAGTAAACCTCTTCCTAAATTTTAGACATGAATTACAATGAGTGTTCCACATTTACTTACAGTTTATTTTTCTTCGTTATTCATTAGTGCTTCGGTCTAACCGTAGGTGGCAGGATAATCCGTAGAAGCGTAGTCCCTGCGCAGTATAGCCCAATTTTCCCACTGTTGTCATTATGTGGGCGGACAACATGGAGTGATCAAGGTCAGCACTCGACGATGTGGTTTCTGTGGAAGGAGGGTGTAAATACTGTGGGTATTCACAAGCGAGTGGTGGCAGTTGCAACGCCCCAAAGACAGAAAACCCCAATTAAGAAACTTTGTGGAAACTTAAAGTAGGGAAGTCATTCATCTTGACAGTGACGGTAACTTTTGACGATAAAATCTACACTGGTAATATTTTGATTAATACCTATATCACTCAAATACTAAGAATAGCATACAAAAAGGGGAGATATAAAGAAAGGATTATTCTAGATTTTTTTATCAAACATCTAGAGAATAAAATCAAAATCATATGAACGAAGGTTAAATCAAAGAAAGTAATTCAGTCGAAGATAATATTTACCATGGAAGAGAGCTGTAGCCGCATGGAAAAGGAAATTCAATGCGGCTGCAATGCAACTCGGATATGGAAATGTTCAGTTAGTTAGTTGCTCTTGAGTCGCTCTAGAGTACTTTTGCGGTAATTATCTGGACGCAAACGCTATTAGATTGTTTCAGTTTTGGAAGTAGAGACTGAAGTATTGCTCAGTCATTCGACTGATCAAAGTTAATCTTTACCGTTCTCAACGCGACGGTACAGTAAGACGGGTGTTAGACTGCGACTGAATGATATTGGCTTATCGGACTTAACCTTCGTACTGGTGAAGGGTTACAAAGCTTGTGAGTAACGGATCAACGACAGAAAAACAATTCGTAGTCTTGAGTAGGACACAATAAAACTAAGACGCGAAGAAAGACAAGTACGCCAATTAGTAAAAGTTGTCGTCAGCGTCACGGTTACTGAACTGAAGCTAATCTTGAATGACATGTCGGTGTGCGTGTGTTGTAGGAACAAACAATTAATTACAGAAGGAACAATAAAATCTGAATCAAAAGGTAAATCTTACGTGTCGCTTAACTCTTTAAACATTTTAAGTGACTAAGTGAATACATGAATAATGGACAGTGAAGAGTGATTAGTTTAAACCAGTATTACGGCGTATTAAAAAAAAAAGAAAAAACGTTTACTCCAACGTAAGTTATCTCTGGAGTTACGTCGGACCGTTGTTAATAACTGGACGCAGCAGCGGCATGGCAACGGAATAGTAGACGGCAATTTTTTCATCCTCGCTCTGTATGATGTGAAAGACGATCGTAATTATGAAATCAAGAATCAAGATTTTATTTCATCACGGAACTAACCGTGCATAAAAAATAAAAATAAACGATTGCATTTTACCAGTTCGCACAAACTGAGAAGACTGTTGCGGACAGATAACAGAATATTTCTAAACCACGCAACGAGAGTTACAGGTGCTGTTCAACGTTACACCGACGGGGACGAACATCGTTACGAATCGCATCTCCTCCCGGCGAGTGAAGGAGGAGGGAAAGGACATCACACGGTGTGTGGAAAGTTTGCTCCATCACAAAAGTGCTCCTTGAAAACGACAACGCTCGTCCCCACATGAGTCGGAAACCACGGCTGCCATCGCTGAAATGGGCTTCCAGGTACGGCCGCACTCATCTTATTCCCCTGACTTGGGCCGTTCTGATAACCACCTATTCTGGAGTATGAAGAAACCTCTGCACAAAAATCTGTTGCGTTTAACTTCGTAAAGAATGGCATGGAGAGGTGGGTACAGAGTGGTAGGCCAACTATCGTCGTAGGAAATCAGGACAGAAATGATGAGCCAAGAAGTTAACACAACAAACAGAAGATTTACTTATATTTCTCCAAGCAAACCGAGTGAGGTGTCTACTGGTTAGCACACTGGACTCGCATTCAGGAGGTCGACGGTTCAAAACCCGCATTCGGCCATCCCCATATGATTTAGGTTTTCCGTGATTTCCCTAACTCGCTTCAGGCAAATGCAGCGAAGGGTATGGCCGACTTTCTTCCCCATCCTTCTCTAATCCGATAGGAGCAATGACTTTGTTGTATAGTCCACTCCCCCAAATCAAACAACCAACCAATCTCCTAGCAAAAGAAAACATTACAAATAGTGCAGTAACAGAGAGACAGAGAGGGAGCCCACATATAACAACAGTAACAACGGTGGAGTCGGTGCAGTGACTAGGTGACTTCGAATAGCGTGCCGTATTGAAGTGGCTCTAAGCATGCATAGGGCCGAGTCACTACCGCCAGGTGTGGCTCAGTGGGAGTGCTCCATTGTGTCTACCGGATCACGCATAATGGCTATCGGTGTCACATAGAAATTTGCAATTCCGCTGCTACGGCGCTCATTGGGCGGGGGGTTCATACTTACTTTCCGTGTCCGGAACTAGACTTCAGGCTTCCAAAAATCAGCATCCAATATGGCCTTGTCATTTGCCTCCCATAAGTCATTCATTGTGCAGGGCTGGTCCAAATATGGACAGATAAGCAGGTGTTGAGGATCCTGGACAGAACCACACAGACAGAGAGTGTTCTCGTTCTCTTTTAGGAAACCCCATTGCTGCAGGTTTGTCTTGCACTTTGACACCTCTACCCTCATACGGTTTAGGGTTCTCCAGACTGTGTATAGTAGGTCTCCACCAGGCGCCAGTTCTTCTTTTACGTCTTTATGGGGGTTTCTCAGGTCGATTTCCCACTTTTTCAAACGATTCTCTGTAGCCGACCCTTCGGGTAATTAACAAGAAACTCTTCCTCGAACAAAGCCGTCGGTCAGCAGGTTGGTCTCCATATAAAAGTGACGCATGTCCATTTCTTGCTTGGTTTTTTCGGCTTCGGTAGCGGTGTCACGTCGTATGTTGGGCGGTGCGATCCCCATGATTAAGTACATCTTGTGGGGAGGGGGGGGGGGGAAATCGATATGTGATACCGCAACATCATTTAGCAGAGTTACAGGAAATGCGAGCATCTTTTCTGCAGTAGGTGCAACAAACTTCAGAAAAGTGTTTCGAGGAGGACCCACGGAAGATAAAGAGCCACATTAGGAGAATACGGTGGGTGTGGCTACCTGGCAGCTGCGGTTTTCCAACTTTTATTATGATACGCTTTGTTTTGAGAGGTCACTGTGATGCCATTCTTATAAATGAAGAAAATTTTCATGATGTGCGAGACACACAGTAGCTGTTGAATGTGTTGTAGAAGAGGCTAGTATTAATTTCACAACACTTTTTTAACACCCACGCAACGGCACAATTTTGCTTTTATCCAGAAAATAGACGATCATAGAAAGATGTAACAGCAACAAGAAAAGCTTTCTTGTTCAGGAATTACAACCGTGTAAGATATGTAAGAGACGTTACTTAAATTTATTTTGTTGGAGGTCTAAATTATCAGTAAGTGCTAGTGCTGCTCAGAAAATGTGGTATGAAAATTGGAAATGTTTTTTGCACCATCGGCAGATGATTACACTCAAGTTTTCGAATGATTCGAGGCGTGAGAGAGTAGTTAAAAAGTCAACTGTATCACGTGGTGAAACTGGAATTACAGGATCAAAACTAAGCCAACTGTGATAACGTGGCGACTATTGCCAGCAGTAGCAAGTCATGTATTAGTTTACGAATTAGCTGTCTGATTAACAGCCAATGGAATGAGCGAAACCGCTTATCGAATACCGTATCTCGTTCGGAGTTCTGGTCTCTGCATGAGCACGTTGCCTGCCGGAATGGAAATTACTGGAATAGCGCGAATAATCGCAGCAGATGATTCTGCGCATAGCTCGGAACGATTTATGTATTTCATGTGGGAGCATAGCTGCTACTAAGGTGGAATTCGATAAACCATAATCTGTTAATCAAGCTTCATACACACACATGCAGTGGTAAAGTAGGTTAAGCAGTATTCTTGTAACATAAAAAACATTTTAACATGCGCCAGTGAAGATAATGACCTTTCAGAATATTTGTTCTGATCTGTTGCGCACACAATGCGTAGCTTGCCTGTTCTTTACAATAATGTTACATCGGGAAATATTATCGTCTCTCGTTGCTAACCAGTACTACCCATGACACTTTTCGCATTCCCGTATTTTCATATGTCTAATTTGCTATTGACCTATGTCAGCTTCTACTTGTTTCGTTATTGTTTTCGGTAAGACACAGTATGCTAACATATATGGGGTTTGTGTAAAAAGTGCTCGGTGAACATGAGACGTCAAATTTGAATAAAGTCCCAAGATTTTGATGATCACGTCTATCATCGTCTTCAGTTAGACAGTCAGACATAGACCCAGACGACAATGATAGAGGTAGCCAACAAAAGTTAGACATTTTATCAGAATTTGACACATCGTTTTACCCAGTGACTGCGTTTCGAAAGACGCCGTAACCATTATGAGATTTTCCGCCACAAATAAACAACCCTCAGCTATGTACTGTACTTGTCAGAAACTGTCACCAACGACTTTTCCGATTCAGAACTAGTCAACCAGCACGTTGTATATGGCCGACCCTGGACCAGAAGGGCTTTTGATCACGACTAAAGCCGTAAACATGTAAATTAACAAGGATCTGTTGCGCGCCAGCAGTTGTTAATTGGCCTTTGACATGAAAGTTTTCTGAATACGGTACCGCATCGTACCTTAAAAATGCTGTACTGGAGAACCCAACGTTTCGGCAACTGTTACAGTGGCCTTCCCATGGGCTCACCATACTCATAAAACTTTTATATCAATAGGATCATGTTTACAGCTTCGAAATTCAAGTCCAGTCATCATCTTGTATTATCAGAAGGAGTCCACGCCCAAATACTGTGCGTCTCGATCCTACACCAAAGTGATGCTCGAAGATTCTCCCTGCTACAGTGGGACTGCACATTTCCAAGTTTTTGTTCTAACTAAAATACTCAACTATCATTACTACTCAAGCGTCATGAAAAGGTTGCCCTGGAAATTTCATACGCAGAGGCCACTTTTGTGGCAAAAGATCGGTCCTTCACAATGACAAACACCTGCCCACTCAGCTTTCTCAACGAGTTTCTAGTCAAAACTGAAAATGACTGCTCTTCATACCTTCTACCATGTAACGTTTTCTTACTTTTAAAATTAAAATCAGTGATACAATCAGTCATTCCGGAACCATAGACTACATTAAGAGGATTTTGGCATGGACACAGACATTATAAAACAATATTTTGAGGATTTTGTAGGGAATGGGAAACACTGTTGTGGCAATTATGTGAATGTAGTAAGGGTTACTTTGGAGGCCAACAATAAAAACTGGTAAATTGAATGAAACATTAATAATGCCGTTCCATTATTTTCTAAAAGATATTGCACTCTGGGGAAATGACTTCCGCTAAAGCTTCGTCACTGTCACGCTAGATTCGTTCTTTATTTATTACTTATTTTACATCAGGAAGTACTAAGTGTATGAAATAAAGTAATGAGACTAATTTTTTATCGACCAAAGTTTCTGTTTGTATTTTTTTCAAACAACAACACTGAATCCTTCAAAGTAGTTTCCGCCGGCAGTTATACACCAGCGCAGACGTCGTTCCCAGTGTTAATAGCAGCGCTGAAAACATAAAAAAAAGTGGTTCAAATGGCTCTGAGCACTATGGGACTTAACATCTGAGGTCTTCAGTCCCCTAGAACTTAGAACTACTTAAACCTAACTAACCTAAGGACATCACACTCACCCATACCCGACGCAGGATTCGAACCTGCGACCGTAGCAGTCGCGCTGTTCCGGACTGAAGAGCCTAGAACCGCTCGGCCACTCTGGCCGGCTCTGAAAACTTCAGCTGGTAGTGTCTTTAACATGTCGGTCACATTCTTTTGAATGTTCTGCAGAGTCCCAAAATGTCGTCCATTTGGACGTTTTTCGATTTCAGGATAAGAAGAAATTCACAAGGATCAGATCGAGTGAGCGGGGGGCAGTGGAAAAACAGGAATGCCTTTTGAGAGCAAAAATTCTGTGATGGAAGTGTCCGTGTAACAAGGGGCATTGTCATAATGCGGCATATACTTGACTGCAATCTCTAGTCTCACTCGATTCACTCTTTTCCTGAGTCTTTCTTGGACATTTTTATAAAACGTTTGGGTGACAGTTTAGTCTGGAGGCACACATTCGGTCTGATGTGGTGTCACCGCCAGACACCACACTTGCTAGGTGGTAGCTTTAAATCGGCCGCGGTCCATTAGTACATGTCGGACCCGCGTGTCGCCACTGTGTGATCGCAGACCGAGCGCCACCACAAGGCAGGTCTCGAGATACGGACTAGCACTCGCCCCAGTTGTACTGACGACGTAGCTAGCGACTATACTGACGAAGCCTCGCTCCTTTGCCGAGCAGATAGTTAGAATAGCCTTCAGCTAAGTCAATGGCTACGACCTAGCAAGGCGCCATTAGTAACATTGCATGTATCTAAAGAGTCTCACTTGTATCGCCACAATCTCCAGATGTACTAAAAGGATGGATTAAAGTTACGTATTCCAGAAGCTACGTACTTTTCTTTATAGCATTCATTACGTATCCTGTTTCAGACCTCAAGCCCATCTGCGTGAGCGTAGCGCGTGCCTTTCGGCTTCCTCTCATTGTGTCTAGGCTGTCTTGTCTAGACACAACATCTCATCTCATAAGACAACATACACAGTCGAAGTTTTCGTCAGTTCTTGAAGATCTCCCTGAATTAGGTTCACCTTCAGCGTGTTCCCGGCCTTCAGCAAACGATTTGTGCCAGCGAGAACTTTGTGCGCCTGGTAATGAATGTTCCCCATAGACCTGTTACGGCTTTTCAAAGGTCACACTCGCGGATTCCCCAAGTTTAACACAAAACGTGCTGGCATAAAGTTGCTATAAATTCCCCTGTTCCATTTTCAGAAAACGGCTCCGAGCACTATGGGACTTAAATTCTGAGGTCATCAGTCGCCTAGAACTTAGAACTAATTAAACCTAAGTAACCTAAGGGCATCACACACATCCATGCCCGAGGCAGGATTCGAACCTGCGACCGTAGCGGTCGCTCGGCTCCAGACTGTAGCGCCAAGAACCGCACGGCCACTCCGGCCGGCCAGTTTTCAGAGAACTCAATAAAAACACAATTTCACTGATGCCGCTCTCAAAAATCACATGAAGGCTGTACGAAGCTGAAATCGGACTGAGCATCTGAAAGGTATGAACTCAACGGTCTACCCAAGTACAACAAATCTGCGTTGCAAGATTGTTCGCTGTTTTGTCAGTCTCACTACTTTCCTCACACGCCTCGTATATGAATCTGTTTTTTTGATTGTGCAATTATACACTGACGTGACCAAACGCTTAACAGCGTTTTGGGCCAGTTTTGGAACGCAGTACAACAGTGTTTTTGCGTACCACGGATTCGAAAGGTCTTGTTAGGTTTCTTCTCATATCTAACGCCAGATGTCTATGCACAAGTCACGAAATTTCCGTAAATTATGGGCCGGCTGTTTGTGGGCACGGAGCTGGCTCCAGATAGGGTCCCAGATGTATTCAATCAGGTTCGGGTCAGTCTTATTTGGTGGCAAAGACAGCAAGCTGAGATCACTATCACGCTCTTCAAACCACTCGAGTACGATTCTGGCCTGCAGGGAAGACATCAGATGAAAAGGGATGCAAGTGTTCTGCTCTTTTGTTCACGTAGTCCACAAGTGTTGCAAATTCACAGTTTGTTGCGCAGACCGTGCCTCTGGTGTATTTTCGCACGCCGGATGCTGGCGCGCGGGCCCCATAGGACAGCGAGAGGCTGCGGGCGGAATATAGGTAACCTTCGCACACAGTAGCGATGAGGTCAGGGGATAAACTCTTCAGACCAGTCTTCTGGAGGCGGCAAAAGGCTTCCGTGTAGAGCTCGCCAGGGCATTGTGGATATCGGAAATATACATGTTGAGGGACTAGGTAATTACAGGTAGAAGATAAATTTTTATTTAATTTTTCATTTTTTCAAGGGTGGAGTGCTCCAACGTTCGCAACGGCATCGTGAATATATCATAACTTTAACCTCTGCGTTTCTTAATTTTTATCAAGGACTACACAGGATTTGAGAATTTCATGTTGCCCGTGCGTCTGGTTAGGATTAGTCACTGACACGGACCTGTCGAGGTGAGAGGAAGTGGATAAAAGCGATTGAAGACTAGCGGTTTTAAAAGGAGAGAGCAAAAAAGTTCCAAGGCAAGTGTCACTGGAAGAAAACCTCTGTGGCAGTCTGGACGGGTAGTAAGAGCAGTAGCGTGTTTTCTTGCTCGCTGCCACATATCACGTAAAGGCAAGGTTATTGTTAGTACTGGGTATCGTGCGATATTTGGTACCAAGAGTATCAGTCCCAGTCGGTGAGGCTGGGAACCGATGAAGTCTCCGGGGCCGGTGGTATTATCTGCAGACATGTAAAATCGGTGATTTGTCATGTAAATGGTCGAATGGCTGGAAATCTATCGCACGCTTTAAAGGCAATGTGAGTTTTGTTTGTGTTCAGTGTGCAGATTAGCTTCTCTGCTGTTGGCGACTGGGAGGCTGTGTGCGTTCATCTGACAGTGCCAGTCAGTTTTGCTGAGATGCAGGGGTTAACCGTTACTTGCATTGTATGTGTACCTTCAGCTTTCAATAAGCGGATAAGTATTCCCCGTAAAGAGCGTCTTTGGGTGATTATATTTTAAGGTGTCTATTCATCCCGTTATCCCAGGGACAGCGCCGTTTGTTTCCAAAATGTCCCACTGTCCCGAAAATTTTTTTGGTGATGCTGGAATGTCCCGCTATTTGGTAATTCCGTTTGACTAAAATATATTACCCTACTGGATGTTAGATTTGCAGTTTGCTGCGCACTGCAGAAGTATATGCGCTTGGAAACGGCACTTATACTAATTACTCTACAATCTTTATTTGTTTACTGTATATTTTTTTCACTGTTGGTAGTACTGATTCATTTTCGCTCTTTCATGCTAAAACGAAAGTATAATTTTAACAGAAGTTTAGAAAGTGAGTTTCCTTTTATGATTGGCAGTGGAGAAACAGCAGGATGTACGTTGTGCAGATCAAAGTTTGCTACGGGATCGTCGAAGGGATGATTTTGTGAATCAAGTTAAGGTGAAGAAATATCGTATGAGTGTTCAAACGAATATACAGTTCTTGACAGAATGCATTAAAGTAAAAGGTACGATGATAAGGCAGCAGAATAACTACAAAAAGTAATTTAGGATCATCTGAGTGCGTGATACAGAGTCAAACTTCCATTTTAAAGAAATAAATTTCAGTAGCTGCAGTGTAATACTTAATTATAATACTTTTGTTTGCGTCGCCATGTTTCGTACCTAGTGCCAAATAGGTACAACATCCTATGCCGGGTTAGATATATGGATGACATCTTGTGTCTGATCGATGAACCAAACAAAAGAATTAACCAGTTATACACAGACATAAATTCTGTTCATGATAAGATACATTTTACAATAGAAAAAGAGCAAAATAGATAGTTAAATTTCTTGGACATCACAATAAAGATTCAAAACAACCAACACACATTTGCCATATACCGAAAACCGACAGCAACCGACACAACTATACGTCAGACATCACAATACCCCAATTCCCAAAAGCAGGCAGCACTTAGATATATGCTCCGCAGACTAAACACCGTACCATTAGACACAAACAATTACAAAAAAGAAATGAATACTATAATACAAATAGCCACTAAGAATGGATACACAGAGAACTTAGTAACAAAGATGAACAAGAAAATGAAGAAGCAGAAAAGAACAAAAACCCAACTATCACCAACACAAGGACAAAATCACACACAAAGAAATACACAAAATACAAGAATAGAAACAACACAAACAGTGAAAGAAACACAAAGTAAAAGATGGTACACAGTGACATACGACCACAAATACACAGAACGTCCAATATTTTAAAGAAACAAGGGCACAAAAATAGCACACCAAGCCATGAACTCAATTCAGTAATACTTCCCAAAAACGATAGGAAAAACTGATTTGTATCAGAAATCAGGAATATACCCAATGAAATGCAATATATGTGATGGAAGATACATAGATCAGACCAGGAGGACATTTGACACCAGATACAAAGAACGTGTAAGAGCATTGAAGTATAGGACAAATCACTCAACTTTTGCAGAACACTTAAACCAAGACTAGCATAAAATTACAGCCAGAGATACAGACGTGGAAATCATAAGGATAATCACGAACAAAAAACACCTCCTCACCTTACAAGAAAAGTACCATATCCAAAATACCATAACGGAAAAGAAATAACTCATAAATAATCAGATCAACTTCGACACAAACCACTGCTAGCAAGAAGGCAAGTATCAGATTATGTAAAGAAACACCGTAAGTAGCTTGTAGACCAACTTTATAAAGAAAACGTTGGTTTTAACGTAAAACAATTAAAAAATGTACAGATGTGTGTATTCCATTTACAGAATAACCACAGTAGATTCTTTGTAAATAAAAGCGAAACGCGTCTGGTGTAACTGTTTTTAATTAGATTGCAGTCAGTTCAAGACAGATAACGTATAATAACAGGTAACATTTAATTGCTTGTACTAGGTACTTCTCCACAACAGGATTGTCTTTTTCGGACGTATAATAACAGGTAATATTTAATTGCTTGCATCTAGGTACTTCTCCACAACAGGCTTGTCTCTTTCGGCTTACACTGCCATTTTCAAGTGCACGTATGGGTGTTGTGAATCTTATTTACATCTTACTAATGATCATGAATGTATATGTACAGATTACATTTCTACTTAAGTCTAGGTGAAGTTTATCATATGGCATTCAGACACAACTGTGAGCTGTTATAATATGATTTGTTTTTGTGATCAAAATTGTTTGACGGTTGGGATCCTTATATACTATATGTTTTCAAATATTTTATGGTTTACGAGTCCGGGTTGATATGTCTGTTGCGTAGATATTATATGGCTAAATTTTTTGTGTATGTATTTTCTGTGGTTTCGTATGTTATCTTTCCTCCTCGTCACAAATTTCGATTACATTTCTTAAGTACAGCTTGTATCTCAAATCAGTTTGTTCGTTGAGCAAATCGTTCGAGAAATTTTTCATATGAGTTCTTCCTAAATATTCATAGTACTTCCTTAAGATATTCTGAATAAAATTTGTACAGTGTTTTCAATGTGTTCTGCAGTCCATACCGAGAAAAAAAAAGAGCAAACTTCTACGTTCATTAAATTCTGCCAGTGCAATTTGTATACCGTTTCTTCCCTTTATTGTCTTAGTTTTCTCTCTAAACTTTTTAAAATATTCCGTTTAGTAATAAAAATGAATTCGACACCCTATTGTATTTCTACTTATGGATGTGATAATAGTTTCTCAGATTTAGGATGAAGGGGTTGTTCGAGTGTACCGAGTTCCTGCATCGTCGTGTGGAGAGCAGATAAATTAAATAACAGCCAAATATACCAACATGAATAGAGTAGGACAGAATTACCGATGACAATGCCTTTACTCTAAAACAATTACTTTCGATGTTACGCTATCCGAATTTGTATCTTTATTATCTGACAAACCCGACATTGCTTGGGTATTCATTTTGCCAGTTGTCTATCAGAAACGAAAACAAAAAGTGATCTATCGAAATAGTTCACGGGTGAACAGCCGGCTGTCGGTGTTCAACGGACACAATATTTCGACAAACGACCACGTTTCCACTACTGAGCCGGAATATTGTGCCCGCTGGACACCGACGTCCGGCGGTTCACCCGTGAACTATTTCGACATGAAACACGCCGGGAGAAATTGAAGAATCACAAAAAGTGAACTGCATTTATAGTGCAATACCGAGAAAATTTCATTTCCATGTTGTCGTGACAAACCTTGGTAATTATGAATCGTCGTACAAAGAATATGCATAATATACAAATGTGTAGGCACAGTATCTGTACGGTGGGGGCAGATGCTCCGCGTGTCTGCAACGCGGTTTTCTAAACGTCTCTATGACAAAGCCTCTTCGTAGCTCTATAGGCGGCTATTATTTTGGCATACAGCCGTTTCAGCTTCGCAGTTTAAAGCTGTTAAAAGCTCTGCCAGATGCCAGGGATGTCTCTAAGACAACTTCAAGAGAAGTCTTTGCAGTAAAGAATTAATGTATTAAAACTGCATACATGATGCGGCAGTTTTTCACACCTCATTGTTTATGACGTCATACTTCCTAAACTATGATACGTAAGGTGGTTCTTACTGCCACAGCCATTCTTGCTTGACATTAAGGGATATCTGTACCATGCTTGGCTGACGATATACATAGTTGTTCATAGGTACCTCATGTTTCAGAATCGACTTCGTGAACAACCAAAAGATATACATAAAAATGAAACATATCAGTGGAATGAGCATCTCTTCAAGTTTCGGTAATGCTTGGCGTGTCAGGTGCGTCAGAATCTTAGATAAATTATCTGTGACTGTCGCATTGCATTCTAACAAATCTCCAAAGCGGGCTGCTGTCACTACACCTTCCCAGGGGACTGTTTTAGTGAGTTACGCACAAAGTATTTACATTTGCTGCGCCACAAATGTTGCCCATATTGGGATCTTCTAATCTGAGTTAAAAACTTGACAGATGCTCTGTTCAGACATGTGTCATTTTTCTAAATGTCTTGTAGTTTTTGCTTAGCTGTATTCTTAAACCTTGGAGGTACTACTGAATAACCGTATACAAAGTTTCTTCTGTTTCTTCTTTATTCTTTTGACTTCCACGTTTCTTACTGAATAGCCGGTTCCTGGTTCCACTGTTACTGCACTTTAATTTAGTTACAGGTTCAACATTCTTCAGCCACAGAAACTAAGCCAGACCTATTTAATCAACTTCTGGTTCATAGTTTTGGAATTTAGAGAGGAAATGAACTGAATTAACAGAAGTCTAATCAAAGGCAAGTCAACCAGAGAAAATCTTGTATCGTTAACTCAAAAGATTATTTTCAATTAATTACATGTATTCTCTCATTGAATCAAAGTAAAAACCATTCGCATTCTACAGTTAGTTTGACTTCACTGTATGGAGTCCATCGACGCAAGTTCCGCATAGTCTCACATGTTTGCAGGAGACAAAAGCGATTGAAAAAAGAATTCCCTAACAGTGAAGCTTCAGTGGAAAATTCTGTAGCTGTTTATGATCAGAATGTCTTATGAGATAAGGTTAGAAGTTTCCTATGATTTTTGTTGACGATGCCATCGTTTAGCGAAAAAAACTTTGAATTTTAGGAAGTCTAATAGGAAGTTGATGAATGATTAGCGTCTGAACTAATACGTCGTAACTCACATAAAAGAAGCCTTGTTTGATTTGGGGATAACATGAACCATAAGCCACTTGAGCATGCAACGTCTACAAATTATCTTGAATTAACTGTTCAAAGCAATTCAAGTAGGAACTGAAGCGTGAATATTTTAAATTGCAAAGTGTAATGTATCCCTTGAAAATATAGTTATTGTGAAAGAAAATTACTGAAATTCAGTCCTCCGAAAGCATTGTTCAGAGTCTTCATACATCACAGTCACCACACCAGGAGCATAATAAGGAAGCACTGATTATTAGAACATGAATTTTCATTAGTATCAAACCCCCCACATGGTCAAAACGCCTCCGTTACCTGCTATTATTATTTCTTGGACTCAGGTACAGAGTCGTCATTGGGGAGCGGAAAAGCTGGGAGAGGGCATACCGTAATAATGTGATGTATAACACAACAGAATGGTTTGCCTTACACAAAAGCAGCAATTAATTGGACTTGATGAACAGAAATTAAACCAATATTATAAAGAACAAGGAAAATGGCATGCTTGTATTATGCAAGACTAGACAAAAAGGAATACAAACGTCTCAAAAATGAGATCGACAGGAAGTGCAAAATGGCTAAGCAGGGATGGCTAGAGGACAAATGTAAGGATGTAGAGGCTTATCTCGCTAGGGGTAAGATAGATACTGCCTACAGGAAAATTAAAGAGACCTTTGGAGATAAGAGAACCACTTGTATGAACATCAAGAGTTCAGATGGAAAACCAGTTCTAAGCAAAGAAGGGAAAGCAGGAAGGTGGAAGGAGTATATAGAGGGTCTATACAAGAGCGATGTACTTGAGGACAATATTATGGAAATGGAAGAGGATGTAGATGAAGATGAAATGGGAGATACGATACTGCGTGAAGAGTTTGACAGAGCACTGAAAGACCTGAGTCGAAAAAAGCCCCCCGAAGTAGACAACATTCCATTGGAACTACTGACGGCCTTGGGAGAGCCAGTCCTGACTAAACTCTACCATCTGGTGAGCAAGATGTATGAAACAGGTGAAATACCCTCAGACTTCAAGAAGAATATAATAATTCCAATCCCAAAGAAAGCAGGTGTTGACAGATGTGAAAATTACCGAACTATCAGTTTAATAGTCATAGCTGCAAAATACTAACACGAATTCTTTACAGACGAATGGAAAAACTAGTAGAGGCCAACCTCGGGGAAGATCAGATGGATTCCGTAGAAACACTGGAACACGTGAGGCAATACTGACCTTACGACTTATCTTAGAAGAAAGATTAAGGAAAGGCAAACCTACGTTTATAGCATTTGTAGACTTAGAGAAAGCTTTTGACAATGTTGACTGGAATACTCTCTTTCAAATTCTAAAGGTGGCAGGGGTAAAATACAGGGAGCGAAAGGCTATTTACAATTTTTACAGAAACCAGATGGCAGTTATAAGAGTCGAGGGGTATGAAAGGGAAGCAGTGGTTGGGAAGGGAATAAGACAGGGTTGTAACCTCTCCCCGATGTTGTTCAATCTGTATATTGAGCAAGCAGTAAAGGAAACAAAAAAGAAACTCGGAGTAGGTATTAAAATCCATGGAGAAGAAATAAAAACTTTGAGGTTCACCGATGACATTGTAATTCTGTCAGAGACAGCAAAGGACGGACAGTGTCTTGAAAGGAGGATATAAGATGAACATCAACAAAAGCAAAACGAGGATAATGGAATGTAGTCGAATTAAGTCGGGTGATGCTGAGGGAATTAGATTAGGAAATGAGATACTTAAAGTAGTAAATGAGTTTTGCTATTTGGAGAGCAAAATAACTGATGATGGTCGAAGTAGAGAGGATCTAAAATGTAGACTGGCAATGGCAAGGAAAGCGTTTCTGAAGAAGAGAAATTTGCTAACATCGAGTATAGATTTAAGTGTCAGGAAGTCATTTCTGAAAGTATTTGTATGGAGTGTAGCCATGTATGGAAGTGAAACTTGGACGATAAATAGTTTGGACAAGAAGAGAACAGAAGGTTTCGAAAAGCGGTGCTACAGAAGAATGCTGAAGGTTAGATGGGTAGATCACATAACTAATGAGGAAATATTGAATAGGATTGGCGAGAAGAGAAGTTTGTGGCACAACTTGACCAGAAGAAGGGATCGGTTGGTAGGACATGTTCTGAGGCATCAAGGGATCACCAATTTAGTATTGGAGGGCAGCGTGGAGGGTAAAAACCGTAGAGGGAGACCAAGAGATGAATACACTAAGCAGATTCAAAAGGATGTAGGTTGCAGTAGGTACTGGGAGATGAAGAAGCTTGCACAGGATAGAGTAGCATGGAGAGCTGCATCAAACCAGTCTCAGAACTGAAGACCACAACAACAACAAGAAAAAGGCTCAAGAGCATGAGACGTTTCGTGCCTCAGTTATTTTAAAAATCAATAACGAAAATACCGGTACGTAAACAATGATGCACAATAGTAGCAGTATAGGGCGCAATTTGATCTCTGATTTTGAGAGAAAGGTTCATTTTGTACGAAAGAGAAGTGCAAAATAACGTTTCACTTTTCAAGTTATGATGATAGTAACAGGTATGGGAAATGTATCTAAGGAGAGACTATCCCTTACTATAGCTCAGTTATCAGAACTTCTCATGAACCCGGAAAGGTTGTAGTCATTTAATTAATAACAGCAACATTAGTTAATAAGTACATAATGATATGACAAACGTTTCGATTTGACAAGCAAACATGAATGAAAGAGCGAGAAGTGTTGTTAGATTGGCGCTTTGGAACCTGTGATTCTTGATGGTCATTTAATTTGCTTGCTTAGGGGGCCAACAACAGCTCCCTAGACGAAATTACTGTAAGACGATCCGGAAGTTGCAGGAAACTGGAACCTTGTTGTTAAGGAGTAGACTCGACGGTGCTCCACCTGAGCGCCTCCGGTGCAGAAGATAATGAACAGCTTCCAGCTCCTGTAACAACAAGGTCAGCTGCAGCCACGTAGCATAAACTCAGCTGTCTCATCTATCTTAAATAATGAGTTCCATTCCAGGTCTACGAGGCATGCCATAAAATTAGGGGCTGTGTTTTTTTTCTTCTTTTTTTTTACCTTAATACTGGTCAAATTACCACTGATGTCACTATTACATATTTCCCTCTGGTGACGATGTTGAAACACAGCTTTTCGAAGAACTTTCTGAATAAATCATCCGGGTTGAAAACCCGAAACTTTTCATCAGCAATACGAGCTAGAAAGATCTACATTAACACGTCGCTATCACAACGGTAATTCAGAAAATGTGAAGTATTTCCCGTTCCCTTCCTACGTGTCACAGCGATATTACAGGGTCCATTCACACTAATGTACCTATAATCGACGTCAACGTTTCCTAGCCACTCACAGATATAGCAGGTGGCACTACTAGCAGTGGTAGGTATATACACTGATGAGCCAAAGAAACTGGTACACCTGCCCAATATCGTGTAGCGCCCCCGCGAACACTCAGAAGTGGCGCAACATAACGTGGCATGGACTCGACTGATGTCTGAAGTTGTGCTGGAGGCAACTGTCACCATGAATCTTGCACGGATGTCCATACATCCGTAATAGTACGAGAGGGTGGAGATCTCTTCTGAACACCACGTTGCAAGGCATCCCAGATATGCACAATAATGTTCATGTCTGTTGAGTTTGGTGGCCAGCGGAAGTTTTTAAATTCAGAAGAGTGTTCCTCGAGCAACTCTGTAGCAATTCTGCATGTGTGGGGTGTCGCATAGTCCTGCTGGAATTGCCGTAGTCTGTGGGAACACACAGTGGACATAAATGGATACAGGTGATCAGACAGGAAGCTTACGTAAGCGTTACCTGTCAAAGTCGTCTCTAGACGTATCAGGGGTCCCATATCACTCCAACTGCACATGCCCCACACCATTACAGAGCTTCCACAAACTTGGACAGTCTCTTGCTTACATGCAAGGTCCATGGATTCATGAGGTTGTCTTCATACGCGTCGCGTCCAACCACTCGATACAATTTGAAACGAGACTCGTCCGACCAAGCAACATGTTTCCAGTCATCAACAGTCCAATGTCGGTGTTGACGGCTCCAGGCGAGGCGTAAAGCTTTGTGTCGTGCAGTCATCAAAGGAACACGAGTGGGCCTTCGGCTCCGAAAGCCCATATTGATGGTGTTTCGTTGAATAGGTCACACGCTGACACTTGCTGAGGGCTCAGTATTAAAATCTGCAGTAATTTGCGGAAGGTTGCACTTCTGTCACATTGAATGATTCTCTTCATTTGTCATTGGTCCCGTTCTTGTAGGATCTTTCTCCGGCCTCAACGATGTCGAAGATTTGATGTTTTACCGGACTTCTGATATTCACAGTACACTCGTGAAATGACCGTACGGGAAAATACCTAGTTCATCGCTACCTCGGATATGCTATGTCCCATCGCTCGCGCGCCGACTATAACTCTACTTTCAAACTCACTGAAATGTTGATAACCTGCCATTGTAGGAGCAATAACCGATCTAACAATTGCGCCAGACACTTGTCTTATACAGGGTGTAAATTTTAAGTTGACAAACCAGAATAACTGGAAAAATAAGCTTCACATGAAAAAATGTGTAGAATCCAAAGTTGGTTATTTTCGAGGGGGACATCTGCTGATGGTAAAATTAGCCCGCCACCCCAGCCCCCTGGGGCTGGGGCGGGATGCAACTTTAATATTTCAAATGGGAACCCTCATTTTTTATTCAAGAATCAGATTCCACATAAAAAATATCTACATTTTGTCTTAAACATTTGTTTTCATTCTTGGTCGTTGGCGCTGTAATTCAAGAAAACCCATGTTCTCATTTTTTCGTGGAAATTGGTTATGGATAAATAAAAAAATACTTATTTACTTCGTAAATTTTGATTCGCTAGAACTAAAACTCTCCCTCTCTTCTCATAGGGTGGAGTTTGAGAGAGAGAAATTCGAGTTTTACAAATGTTGACCGAAATATTAATTTTTTGCGCAGATTCGGGTTTTTTTGTTTGTTTCGTGGCCAAATTTTAATTATCAACAAATCATCTGACTAGCTAACTAACTAACCAAACATCTTAATTACTAACAAGTGAACTCATTAACTAACAGAGTAAACAAAGTAAAAGTCTAACTGAGAAAAAGACTAACCCAATCGCTAACTAAAAGTTCTTGAATTATAGCGCCAACTACCAAGAATCAAAACAACTGTTTGAGACAAAATGTACGTAGTTTTTTTAGTAGAATCTGATTATGCAATAAAAAATGGGGGTTCACATTTGAAATTTTGAAGTTGCCTCCCGCCCCACCCCCACGGGGCTGGGGTGGCGGGCTAATTTTAGCACCAACAGATGTCCCCTTCGAAAATAATCAACTTTGGATTCTACATATTTTTTCGTATGAAGCTTATTTTTCGAGTTGTTCTGGTTTGTCAACTTAAAATTTACAACCTGTATAAGCGTTGCCGACCGCAGTGCTGTGTTCTACCTGTTTACACATCTCTGTTCTTGAATACTCATGCCTATCAGTTTCTTTGGCGTGTATAAAGCGTGTCGAGGAACGTGAAGCACAGTGCAGTCGCCCTAATGAGCAAACGGAGCAATTTTTCTAATGTCCAAAGAGCACGATCATTGGCTCTCCAGCCAAGAGTGGAATTATTTCCGAAACGACTAAGTTTGTAAACTGTGAAAGTGCCACCGTGGTTAAAGCACGAGGTGCATTCAAGTTCTAAGGCCTCCGATTTTTTTTCTCCGGACTGGAAAGAGATAGAAACATGCGCATTGTTTTAAAATGAGGCCGCGTTCATTGTCAATACGTCCCAGAGATGGCAGCACCGTACGGCAGATGGAATTTTACCGCCAGCGGCGAGAATGAGAACTGTTCTAAATACTTAAAATGGCAACGTTTTCCATACTTGAACAGCGTGCAATCATTCGTTTTCTGAATTTGCGTGATGTGAAACCAATTGAAATTCATCGACAGTTGAAGGAGACATGTGGTGACGGAGTTACAGATGTGTCGAAAGTGCGTTCGTGGGTGCGACAGTTTAATGAAGGCAGAACATCGTGTGACAACAAACCGAAACAACCTCGGGCTCGCACAAGCCGGTCTGACGACATGATCGAGAAAGTGGAGAGAATTGTTTTGGGGGATCGCCGAATGACTGTTGAACAGATCGCCTGCAGAGTTGGAATTTCTGTGGGTTCTGTGCACACAACCCTGCATGACGACCTGAAAATGCGAAAAGTGTCATCCAGGTGGGTGCCACGAATGCTGACGGACGACCACACGGCTGCCCGTGTGGCATGTTGCCAAGCAATGTTGACGAGCAATGACAGCATGAATGGGACTTTCTTTTCGTCGGTTGTGACAATGGATGAGACGTGGATGCCATTTTTCAATACAGAAACAAAGCGTCAGTCAGCTCAATGGAAGCACACAGATTCACCGCCACCAAAAAAATTTCGCGTAACCGCCAGTGCTGAAAAAATGATGGTGTCCATGTTCTGGGACAGCGAGGGCGTAATCCTTACCCATTGCGGTCCAAAGGGCACTACGGTAACAAGTGCATCCTACGAAAATGTTTTGAAGAACAAATTCCCTCCTGCACTGCAACAAAAACGTCAGGGAAGGGCTGCGAGTGTGCTGTTTCACCAAGACATCGCCGCACATCGAGCTAACGTTACGCAACAGTTTCTTCGTGATAACAACTTTAAAGAGATTCCTCATGCTCCCTACTCACCTGACCTGGCTCCTAGTGACTTTTGGCTTTTTCCAACAATGAAAGACACTCTCCGTGGCCGCACATTCACCAGCCGTGCTGCTATTGCCTCAGCGATTTTCCAGTGGTCAAAACAGACTCCTAAAGAAGCCTTCGCAGCTGCCATGGAATCATGGCGTCAGCGTTATGAAAAATGTGTACGTCTGCAGGGCGATTACGTCGAGAAGTAACGCCAGTTTCATCGATTTCGGGAGAGTAGTTAATTAGAAAAAAAATCGGAGGCCTTAAAACTTGAATGCACCTCGTATAGCGTGTGTGGCAAAATGGCGCTCTCCAAAACGGGTTGTTCACAAAGGGTCATAGATGGCAAGGATGAACGACGCCTATGGAAACGTGTATTGGTGAAAAGACGTGCAACTGTAGAGCAACTCGCCGCCCAGATGAACCAATGGGCTACCATCAGAACCTGCTCAACGGCCGGTTGCCGCACGTTTCTGCATTTGGGCCTCCTCAGCAGCCGCGTGCTTCATACACCCACGCTCGACTGCTGTTCACTGGCGACGAAGGCCGAACTTTGCAGGCCACATCTGGACGTCCACCGAGTGGCGGCGCGTTTTCCGTTCAATCGGTCTGAAACGTCTGAAAGCAAACAGCCTGCGACACTCGTCGGTATGGTCCAGGCTGGAAGAGGGAATGTTGTGGTTTTGGCGATCTCGTCATTCTGCAAGGCACTATGGATCAACACAAGTATGCTTCTATCCAGCCCCTGTCCATGTCAGCCCCTACAAGCAGTTTGTTTTGCTCGGCTCGAAATTATCAACCCAACTGGGCAATGCAACGTGTTACACAGCTCACAGCTTACGTGTGTGGTTCGAAAGCACCAGGATGTGTTTATCGTACTTTAAACTCGCTATGTTTAAGCTCAATCGGGAATCTGTTGGACCACCTCGATCCGGCTGTTCTCGCCATGGATCCTCAGTCGAGAAACCCAGTACAGATGGGCACACCACTGGAGTCGGCGTGGCTCCAGGTTCCTGTCGCTACCTTCCAGAACCTCACTGACACTCTTTGTGTATGTATCGCAGCGTTCGGCGTTGCAAGACGTGGTTATTCAGGCTTTTGTATTATTCACGTTAATGTGACTGGAAAGTGTTGTTTTGTGCAATTCACTCGTTTGTGCAGATAATATTTGTGAAAATCATCCATTTTAAGTTCTACAACTTGAAGTTCAAGTAACGTTGAGATATTTGAAAAATATTTTTAACTCATTACCTATGACTGAAATGGCTGCTACCAAATTTTCGTCGATAGACTTGTGTCGTATAGCCATCATTATATAAATTTTATTTTTTAACTCCTTATTTGAGAAGTAGCTGAAACCGTGTGGCCATGATTCTTCCGTTTTTAATACAGGAAAACGTGATCATTTGCCATTTGGTTAAAGTTCTTTTGCAACAACACCTTGTTTTGAGCAACTATTTAAATTTTAAAGCGCGTCAAATTACCGCACAACATCTTGAAACTTAAGGTAATGTACCGGGTAATCAAAAAGTCAACATAAATTTGAAAACTTAATAAACCACGGAGTAATGTACATAGAAAGGTAAAAATTGACGCACATGCTTGAAATGACATGGGGTTTTATTGGAACCAAAAAGAAAACACCCCATATTGCTAGACGAGTGAAAGATCTCTTGCATGCGTCGTTTGGTGATGATCGTGTGCTCAGCCGCCACTTTCGTCATGCTTGGCCTCCCAGGTCCCCAGACCTCAGTCCGTGCGATTATTGGCTTTGGGGTTACCTGAAGTCGCAAGTGTATCGTGATCGACCTACATCTCTAGGGATGCTGAAAGACAACATCCGACGCAATGCCTCACCACAACTCCGGACATGCTTTACAGTCCTGTTCACAACATTAGTCCTCGACTACAGCTATTGTTGAGGAATGATGGTGGACATATTGAGCATTTCCTGTGAAGAACACCATCTTTCCTTTGTCTTACTTTGTTATGCTAATTATCGCTATTCTGATCAGATGAAGCGCCATCTGTCGGACATTTTTTGAACGTTTGTATTCTTTTGGTTCTAATAAAACCTCATGTTATTGCAAGCATGTATGTCAATTTGTACCTCTCTGTCTACATTTCTGTGATTTATTCATTTTCAAATTTATACTGACTTTTTGATCACCCAGTATGTCCATAAAACGATACGTGTTGAAAATTTATCATTTCTTGTCTCTTACGTTCTGGGAAATGTTTCCTGTGGAACTTGAACGTACCTTTTACGAAAGGCTCTCAGAAACCAATCACCAGTTGTCGAATTTTCTTATGGGTCAAGCTATACAATCAAAGTAGTGTAACCGAACCCACCGATTCCACATGTGACCCATTCGCCTTTGTATTTTAAATGTCCAAATCGCGTGTAATCGATACGTTTTCTAACGTAACGTGGTAGGGAAAGGAATGCTTTTTAACTACGTGTGTGACAATATTTAGACTCACTACCCGATAATAGTCCTTAAAATGGAATTAATTATGTGAAGAATAATTTTTGTATCTTTCCAGAAGTGAAAATACGACATCAACCGCATTACGGAAAGTGAATTCGGTTGGCGGCCGGGCTTACTACACCCCGCGCTATCCACAGGAACTGTCTCACGAAAAAAAACTTTCGTTTCTCCCATGCTGACTACGTGTCGCTTCTCAGGATAATACAACTTTTAGTTCGCCCAGCAGAGAACTTTTATTGAAACTTCGCAACATTACACTATTTTATATACATTAACAACAATCTCTAAAATAAATTTTGACACGTGTTACCAAAAAGAATACTATTCTTAGCGAGGTACCTGTTTATGATTTAAGCTCCGCTCCAAACCACGTTCTGGATGACGGGGTTCGATTTTCAGGTCTAGTACGGGTGACGAGACTTGCTGTTATGAATACGAACCTACCACAAAACGATAAACTGCAGTAATTCGCCGGCGTGTGTGGCCGAGCGGTTCTAGGCGCTTCAGTCTGGAACTGCGCGACAGCTGCGGTCGCAGGTTCGAATCCTGCCTCAGGCATGGATGTTTGTGCTGTCCTTAGGTTAGTTAGGTTTAAGTAGTTCTAAGTTCTAGGAGACTGATGACTTCAGATGTTAAGTCCCATGGCACTGAGAGCCATTTTATTTGAAAACTATAAAAAATATGTCTACGAAGATTGTTTTTTTCGCCAGCTCTGAAGGAGCAATTAAAATACTTTCTATCAATCTATGTCTTTGAATGTGCTAGAAGTAAATTTACATTAACGACCTTTGTGGCAACATTTTTGCTTGGTAACAAGATGGAGGCCAACTGAAAAAAGTCAATATGCTGCTAAAGCTAATTTAAAGATACGAAATTTCATAAAATTGAAATTTACAATGACATATCAAAGCGGCCACGATTTTTGTCTCTTCAAAATGAAAGTAAACAATTATTCTTGGAAGCTACTTTCATACGATACCTAAATATTGTCGTAACACCACAATTAATTAACTGACAGCTTTTGACCATACAGAATGACACAAATGTTACATTTAACAAAATTAACAGGGAACTTTGGATCAGTATACTACTTTGGAACAATGACTCTAACAGATACTTTTGTTGTTGTTGTTGTTGTTGTGGTCTTCAGCCCTGAGACTGGTTTGATGCAGCTCTCCATGCTACTCTATCCTGTGCAAGCTTCTTCATCTCCCAGTACCTACTGCAACCTACATCCCTCTGAATCTGTTTAGTGTATTCATCTCTTGGTCTCCCTCTACGATTTTTACCCTCTACGCTTCCCTCCAATACTAAACTGGTGATCCCTTGATACCTTAGAACATGTACTACCAACCGATCAAATACATTTAACAAAAATATATTAAAACAGTGGTAAACCGTAGGGTTGACTGCAACATACTGACGTACTGCTAAATACGATTAGTACGAAGATGTCTTGGCTTCATGGTTCGTGTCGTATCGGTGCTGAAGTTGCTGCTTGCTGAATGAAAATTTGGATAGGCTATTCATGTCTACAGTGATGGGTTTAATTTATAACTACCATACACATGCAGTTGCCAAGTTAACTTGCTGCACCGTCAGCTCCGTATTCCATTACATAAAACCAGTCGGATATTCTAGCTTTCCGACGCAGAATAAACTTGAGACGACTTCAGGAACTATAAGCGACTGTCACACAAAATATTAAGCACTTTCACACCGAATCTTCACTGTTTAAGATTCACATCGCCAGACATGGCACGCCACGATACGTGCACTGCGAAGGTTTGACTGCAACTGACTCTGATTTTCCATTCTTTTCTTCCCTTCCAATGCTCACAACGAGGTCATCCAAAAGTCTGGAAGCCGAAAACCCATAGTGGATTCTCTACCTTTATGATTTCAATTTGTTTAATTGAATTACATTTCTAACACACTCAAATGTTATCGATAATAAATTTGAACTTATATTCATTCCCAGTTAATGTTTCCACAAAATACCCTCTTCTTTCTATGAACATTTATCACAGAAATAACACTTTTTATATATTGGCACAGTTATAGCAGTTTCCTTAACACTAACCTTTAGTATAAGATCGATAATTTAACGGAGCCGGTTTGCATTCAGTACTACTTAAGTAAATAAATTTTCTTAGATATTTAAATTTGAATTTAACTGTATCATTACAGTAGGACAAACACGACAATCTCATGCTACTTTTAAAATTTTAGAAACAGTAGCAAACTAAAATAATACTTGATTACATTTTATCTTGGGTCACTTTCAGACAAAATCTCTGTCTCTCTAATAAATTTAGATTATTGCTTGTTTTTCGTCGAGAACAGTGATGTAAAGAATTTTTTTTTTTGTTATCGATGCAGGATGCTACCTTTATTTAGTAAAGAGGCTGCAGTATTGCTTGCCGTGGGGTTAAAGGCGCTGCAGTCTGGAACCGCAAGACCGCTACGGTCGCAGGTTCGAATCTTGCCTCGGGCATGGCTGTTTGTGATGTCCTTAGGTTAGTTAGGTTTGACTAGTTCTAAGTTCTAGGGGACTAATGACCTCAGCAGTTGAGTCCCATAGTGCTCAGAGCCATTTGAACCATTTTTTGCAGTATTGCTTAACAGATATGATGACATACACTGCGTGATCAAAAATATTCAGTCACACGCTAGTAGACACCAACATGGGGTGTGTCCACTATTTACCTTTATGGTAACTTGAATTCTGCAGGGGACAGTTTCATAGAGGTGTCTGAATTTCTGGGGGAGGGGGGGAGAAGGAATGGCAGGCCATTCTTCCTCAGGAGTCGAAACCCAGAGAAGGTAGCATTGTTGGGCCCTGGAGTCTAGAGCCAAGTCGCCTTTCTGACTCATCCCAAAGCTGTACTGTTGGTTTTAGGTCAGGACTCAAGGTGACCTGTCCATTTCATGAATGTTATTGTCAGAAAAACCATTTCTTCAGAGATGCTGCGTAATGACAGCTTACGTTGTGATCTGGATAAATCAATCATCTCCGAACTGTTCCTAGGCTGTACGCAAATAGGAATGCTGCGAATATTCAGACGTACATTGCACATCAGTTACCTTGAAAAGGGCAGGCGTAGTGCAGGTTGTCTGCATCCCAAGGGTAACTACATCATCAAAGTGCATGTACGACATCATCAATGACCTTGGACACATGACATCATCAAGGTGGCGGATGGCTAAAAAATAAAAATTATACATGGCAGATGGTGATAAATTTAAAAAATGAAATATGGTAGATGGTGGGAACTGAAAAATTCCATAATGAGTGTAGGTTGTAGCACTTAAAAATACTTTACAGGTTGCTCAAAAGTATACAAAAGCTCCAAAGTTTTAAAACCCGTACTGTATTTAACTAAAAGAACGTAAAGGACATTAATTGGGAGTATGGACTGAATAGAAAGAGACGACACCTTTGACGTGGAAATAACATTGTTTACTCTCGAAATTCTTGTCAAGTGGTGCACTTTAAGCAGTAAGTTAGATCAGTAGTCTCTGTGTTTGTTTTGCAGTGCTACACGCGTATCGTCTCACGCTGAGCTAAGAGAGTCAAATGGACGGGATGTCAAAACTTGTCTACACAAGCAGAAGGCTCAGCCAGCGAGTATGGCCTTGTAGATATATGCCGTCCCGCCCACTTTGTCACATTTACAATCGTCATAGAAAAATTTAGAATAATTATTGTTGTTACATGAAAAACTGTGTTTATAAATATAGATCCCATTAAAGGCGCATTTGTTATGACTGGAAACATTTTGCAGAAAGATCTTTTGCACTTGGAGTGGATAGTGAACGAGTCAGCAGGTGAACAGTGAATGGATAGACAGATTAACGGGTAACGAGTAACAGTTAATGGGTATCTGGAAAGGATAGTGGTTAACAGGTACCGTAACTGCTTCCTTCCTTCCCATTCACTGTTCAGTTTTCACCCGTCCAATGTTCACCTTTCGTCCATTCACCTCCTCATAGTGCATCCATTCACTACTCACCAGCTCACCGTTCACTCATTTACCTCATTGCCGGTTTACCCATGCAATGTATCTCATCTTCAGAGGCAACTGCGTATAAAACACTAACGCGAAACATTCTTGAGTACTGCTCGCGTGTCTGGGCTACCCACCAAGTCGGATTAAAGTAAAACATTGAAGCAAATCATATGCTTGCTGTTAGATTTGTTACCGACAGATTCAATCAGCACGCCAGTATTATGGATATACTTCATCATGACCACAAAATTGAATCCCTGGAAGAAAAGTAAGATAACTTTTTTTTTAAGAAACAATATTGAAAAAGTTTGGACAGCTGCAATATTTCTAATTCGGTAGTTACATTGCATAAGGGAACGTCGGTTTTTAACTATTTATGGAGAGTATGTCACATACTCGTTCCCATGTAACAGAAATACAAATACCACAAATTATGGCACAAATGTGATACGAAGTCGCATGTGAGAGAGCCTACCATGCTGAAAATGAACATTTGTACTGTATAAAGGATGGATTGATCACTAACGAAAAAGCACTGCTTCCAAAAGTATATAAAGTGTGTAAAAAGTACATAAAAGTAAATAAGACTAGCTTCGGATCAAGTCCGAATCGCGTCATGCTACGAGTAGTAAATTCATTCTGTTTTTGAAACACGGCATTTTGATCAATGACCAATCCAGTCCTTATACGGTACTAATGTTCATCACGAATTGTATTCTATGCTTGTGGCGACGATTGAAATTCATCAGAGAATGCATACGTTTTCAAGCAATAAAAATCTTTCCCCATCTTTCTTGCATGACGGATATAGATAGCAACTGGAGTAAAAAATTGTGCCTCACCAAGAAAGATCTCAGTTAATTCTCTCTGGGCTGCTCTTCTCTCGAAGTATCAGGAACAAATTCGAGATCTCAGAACTCAGCTACTGAATTGTAGATTATAATTTATTAACATAAATTCCAGATCTAGTGGTTTGATTTTCTTTTTTAATTTAGTATAGTCGGGTCAATGTTCCTATAGCTCATCTTTTTTTCAAAAACCGTTCTGAGTTTGATTTCATATCAATTTGATTTCATATCTTTATGTAAGCAAGGTAAGTCCAAGAGATTCTTTCTGAAAACATACCTTTAATAGTGTCTATATTTAATGCAGCTGCATCAGAAAGTAATGCATTAACACAGGACTGAAATTTCCGTTCAGTTGGAATTTTGTTGTCAACTCCTACCTATTCTTTTCAGCAGCAACTTCGACGTCACAAATATGCATAAAATTACGAGTGTGGACTGAGACGAGCATTTGGCGGGAGAATAGCACTGTTTAGTTAGGAAACGCTCGCCGAAAAGTGTATTTTTCACTGTAAGTTAAATCAGTAGTAGTGCTCATTTGTGTTCTGCAGTGCGGCATGAGCATCATATCACGCCGAGCTAATAGAGTCAAATACTGTACAATGGATGTCAGCAAGGCGACACTAGTCGGAACAAGCAAAACGCTCATTCGCGAGTTTAGTCTTCCTGATTCTTGCTTTTCTGCCTTGTGACAATCGTCATACAACAACCTATATGTGGAAAATTATAAGCTTTTGGCTGTGTTTTGTATTACACTGTCTATTGTAAGGATATCGTACTTTGAACGTACACAATTGCTGCTCTATGTAACTTTTAGAATAAGCACCTTTGAACATGGCGCAAAAAATTCAGAGTGTTCAGGTACTTTGAAGCATTGAGCAGAGTACTTTGAAATACTGCAATTTACGCACTTAATGTAATTTTTTCGATAAATACTTTTGAATATTTGGAAAGAAAAATTCATGTCGTTCAGATACTTTTGAGCAGCCTATGAAGTGCTTTTACATGCTGCATGCTACAGCCTTTACGTAATTTTTGGAATACATACTTCTGAGTGCTCTGTAAAGCACTTTGAAATACTGCAGGTGACACGCTTAGGAAATTTTTTGGGGTAAATACTTTGAATATGGACAAGACATGACTTGTCAACCGACAAGATTTTATTGAATCTTGTATAATATGTGGAAAATTTAGCGAGATTGATATTAGTGTGAAAAGTGATTCAATAGCTGTTCGTCTTCATCGTTCCGTGTCTGACAGATTCGGTAGTTAAGAAATACGAATATTTTCAGTTTCCGGGTTTGTCTGATTTCATTTACATACTTTTCATCCTTTACAGTTATAAGTGAACCATGACTAGACTTGTCAACTTCTTTTGGTGACAAATAATGTATCTTATTTCAGGGATAAGTATATTTCTTAAAATGAAATACTTTCAAAATTTATGTATTTATTTGCTTGAATACGAATTTTTCACTCCTCTGGTATTAAATACGGATGTTGAGTATCACTTTTTATTCAGTCATATAATTCCTTTCATTGCCACGTCACTGAGCATTTTGGCATTGTGATCTAGACACAAATTCACTATTAAGAAAATGCCTATTCATAAACTTGGACGGAAAACTGAACTAAAAGCTACACTTTGGCACGTAGAAAAAAGTTACGGCAATAACGGTGCCTACAGTAGATCACAGAATGTATTCAACAGTAATGGTTTAAAAATGGAAAAACGAGCGGATGTTTCCTCTCAGAGCTGAATGAGCCGGACTGTGTCGGCTGTTTTCATTCCGTTGCTCCCTCACTTCGGTTTCATTGGAACGAAATGAATGTGTAAGACCGCTGCCGACTGAATCGACTGTTTTTATTCGATTGTTTCCATCACTAATTACTCCTGTTATCGCAAGGTTGTAGCCAAGGGGCGCTTTTTTTCCGTGTGCAATCATCACCCTATCTCCTTCCCTTTTCCCATTCCCTTCCCCCAGTTCCTTCCTCTTCCCAGCTCGTTAGCGAACACATCACTATGTGGACAAGCTGTCTACAAGCAGTGGATCCCCATCGACAGTGGGTGCGTTTAATGGACACCGCAGACTCCTGTTCCGCCTGGATTCATATACAAGATAGACCGAAATCCAACTCCCGTCAGGTCCATATATTCGACGCAATCAGCGGACAAACGGTTCAAATGACTCTGAGCACTATGGGACTTAACATCTGAGGTCATCAGTCCCATAGAACATAGAACTACTTAACCCCAACTAACCTACGGACATCACACGCATCCATCCCCGAGGCAGGATTCGAACCAGCGACCGTAGCGGTCGCGCGGTTCCACATTGAAGCGCCTAGAACCGCTCGGCCACAACGGCCGACAATCAGCGGACAGGGTATGCCTAGCAGCGGCAACGAACACTCACAACAGTTTTGCTTCCCAGCGGGAATTGTTAAGTCGTAGAGAACAAGTTGAATGCACTAAGCGTAGAAAACCTTGGCAGAACGTTTCAAAATAGGCTCGAAAAATCAGTTATAATGCTACAGTAATGTAGAATGTACACATCGAAATTAAATTAGTAAAATTAATAGTGAAATCATAGCGCCAGTTGATGAATTTAGGTGTTTATAGCAGTTGAAGTAACGAATAGGTGAACCGAGAAATATTTAGATCAGTTGAAGATAACGATGAATCGGAGGTGAGTACCAATAACCTTCACTTCTCATGAGAAATGTGTTTCTCTGCTTATGAGACTCCAGTGCATCACAAACCAGTAAAGAATAATATCTTTTGACCTATGGCAATTGACACTAGCTTTCAATGTCAAAATAATTAAATGCTGATAATTACTGAACGAATGATGTCGAGATGCTTAGTGGTAATTTCTAACAAACAAAAAAAACCTACACATAGAGAAACTTACTTCCTCGGTCCGTCATGGGTCATTTTGCTGCCGTAGAAGAATTTCTTATTTTCATCTAATTCGTGATCACCAATCCTGATGTTAACTTTCTCGCTGTCCTCATTTCTGGTACTTCTCATTACTTTCGTCTTTCTTTGATTTGCTCTCAATCCGTATGCTGTACTTATTAGACTCCATTAACAAATCACGCAATTTTACGAGGATAGGTATGTTATCATCAAATCTTATCACTGATATTCCTTCGCCTTGAATGTTAATCCCACTCTTAAAGCTTTTATTTTATTTCCGTCATTGCTTCTTGGATACATACATTGAACAGTAGGGGGCGAAAAACTAATGACTGTTTTACACCCTTTTTAATCCGAGCACTTCTAGTCTTATTGTTACCTGTTGGTTCTTGTACGTGTACACGCCGTACGCTTTTTCCAGGCCAACAAATTTTATGAACGTGTCTTTTTTTCAGTCTTGTTTCTATTATAAACTGCAATGTCAGAACTGAGATATTCACTCGGCAGCGGAGTGTGCGCAGATATGAAACTTCCTGGTAGATTAAAACTGTGTGCCGGACCGAGACTCGAACTCGGGACCTTTGCCTTTCGCGGGCAAGTGCTCTACCAACTGAGCTACCCAAGCACGACTCACGCTTCGTCTTCATAGCTTTAGTTCTGCCAGTACCTCGTTTCCTACCTTCCAAACTTTACAGAAGCTCTCCTGCAAACCTTGCAGAACTAGCACTCCTGAAAGAAAGCTGTGATGACGGAGCGTGAGTCGTGCTTGGGTAGCTCAGTTGGTAGGGCACAGGCCCGCGAAAGGCAAAGGTCCCGAGTTCGAGTCTCGGTCTAGCACACAGTTTTAATCTACCAGGAAGTTTAATGTCAGAACTGCCTAACAGGTGTCTTTACCTTTCCATATTCAAAATGATCATCATCTAACAGTTACATATTATGTGTCTTCAATGCAGTGGTTTCCACTGCCCTCGGGATCCTTATTATGTTGATCATTGATAAATCCTCTGCCTTTTACACGAAGTTTCCCAAGCCAAGGGCAAGACAGTATCCTGAACGTCTCTCCATTCCTCCGCCCTCTTTCACAAGGCCGATGGTAGATTGAGGGTGACTTCTTAAGCAGGAAGTCTTCAGCCATTGCTGATGATTTTTATTCATAATCTAAGCAGGGGCGGGGTTCGAAGCTGGGACCGAGGACCTTTTGGTTATTAGACAAAGACGCTACCCTAGGCCACGAGTGCAATGGAAGACGACAGTAGAAGAAGTAATTATGGCTTCAGCGAAAATGAAATGGACGCAACGTGAAGCCAGGTGAGGGAAAGGGAGAAGGAACCAGGTGAGTGCTTTAATGTAAACTTAGTTTAAAAAATTTCAGTGTACCAAAAGCACTCAAGTCGCTTAGCTGTTTATATAATGTGGTGTCAATGCAGTCACTGCCTTAAGCTGCTCTAGACGCAAAGAAACACCATGTCATGACTTCATTCCTTTTTCTACTGTGATAGACGGAGCGGTGGTTAAAACTCTGCACTCAGTTCGAGAGGACCAGAATCCAGATCTCTGACAATCAGGGTTAGTCGAAATACTTTTTATTGGCAGTCACAAGCATATTTTACTAAAATATAAATAGGACTGCGTCTGGAAATAAATATTGTTTAATACAGCAACGTGTGTTAAAAACATGGACAAGTGCAAGTTTCGAGAATTCCGTACGAACTGAAATACTCGTGTATATATATAACTAATATCCTGGGCATCCAGAAAGTTTACATTTCTTGCCTGTTACCAATATCGATACTTCCAAGTTAACGGTCTATGGGATTCCGAGACGTTCGAGGATGTTTTAAATTTAAGTTTAAATTTTGCGTCCAATTTCGCAATCGGTATTGAAATTTTAATTTTTTTTTGCAGTTACATTAACATGTTACGCGAACTGCCAGTTGCAAATTTGTTGACTCCATCCGCTCTCGTCTCTGTAACGATTACTGAAAAGATCTGACGCAAGTCTCCCGAGGAGAAAACTGTACAGCCGGCTATAGCGCTAATGCTGTTACTCAAATGTCGATTAGCTCTATGGAATGCTTCAACGGATATTTTGTGGAATATCGAAACTTTATCCCAAACAATGGAAGTGCAATTCTGCGTTAATTAGTAGTATGACTTTGATTTGGAATATTACAGAGGTTGTACGTGTCGTACATAGACTGTCAAATAATGTTTGTGTATTTAGAACGAGCAGAATGTAAAGAACCTGCAATGCTAGCGCCGGTGTGGGACGGTAGTGGGGCATTCTTTATGCCTATCACTGCTAGTTGGCAAAGACATCGTTCTCACAGCGGCAACGGACGTCACTCCATCGTAAGTCAGCAGATCAGCACGAAATACTCGAATATTATGTACACAAACCTTCCTGTGATTCATTCTACCTATCACTGAAACCTCTGGCGTGCCATAGGGGAGTGTTATGGGACCATTGCTTTTCACAATATATATAAATGACCTAGTAGATAGTGTCGGAAGTTCCATGCGACTTTTCGCGGATGATGCTGTAGAATACAGAGAAGTTGCAGCATTAGAAAATTGCAGTGAAATGCAGGAAGACCTGCAGTGAACAGCCACTTGGTGCAGGGAGTGGCAACTGACCCTTAACATAGACAAATGTAATGTATTGCGAATACATAGAAAGAATGATCCTTTACTGTATGATTATATGATAGCGGAACAAACAGTGGTAGCAGTTACTTCTGTAAAATATCTGGGAGTATGCGTACGGAACGATTTGAAGTGGAATCATCATATAAAATTAATTGCTGGTAAGGTGGGTGCCAGGTTGAGATTGATTGAGAGAGCCCTTAGAAAATGTAGTAAATCAAGAAAGCAGTTGGCTTACAAAACACTGGTTCGACCTATACTTAAGTATTGCTCATCAGTGTGGGATCCGTACCAGATCGGGTTGACAGAGAAGATAGAGAAGATCCAAAGAAGAGCGGCGCGTTTCGTCACAGGGTTATTTGGTAAGCGGATAGCGTTACAGAGACGTTCAGCAAACGCAAGTGGCAGACTCTGCAAGAGAGGCGTTCTGCATCGCGGTGTAGCTTGCTGTCCAGGTATCGAGAGGGTGCGTTTCTGGATGAGTTATCGAATATATTACTTCCCTCTACTTATACCTCCCGAGGAGATCACGAATGTAAAATTAGAGAGATTCGAGCGCGCACGGAAGCTTTCCGGCAGTCGTTCTTCCAGCGAACCATACGCGACTGGAACAGGAAAGGGAGGTAATGACAGTGACACGTAAAGTGCCCTCCGCCGCCGGCCGGAGTGGCCGTGCGGTTCTAGGCGCTACAGTCTGGAACCGAGCTACCGCTACCGTCGCAGGTTCGAATCCTGCCTCATGCATGGATGTGTGTGATGTCTTTAGGTTAGTTAGGTTTAATTAGTTCTAAGTTCTAGGCGACTGATGACCTCAGAAGTCGAATAGTGCTCAGAGCCATTTGAACCATTTTTTTGCCCTCCGCCACACACCGTTGGATGGCCTGTGGAGTATAAATGTAGAATGTAGATGTAGATGTAGAAAACCAGTTCAAAATCCTTACAGTTGCTCTTGAGGTTTTTGACCTATTACCAATGCAATGGAAAAAAGTAATGTGATATAATTAGAAACTAACAATTTATGAATTTTTTTCCTTTACTTGTTCTGCGAAACCTGGCTTCTTGCCAAATTTCACGATTCTAGGTCTACTGTTTTGATGAGCGACCTTGCGAGTGTCAAAAAATGGCCGCTTGTATTGGATTGTATTGACTTTGGGGCGTATAGTGTTTACACCGCCAAGGGGCCGTAAACCTTAGTATGTGACATAAATATCAACTTAGTACCTCTAGCACTTCCTGGGAAAAAGGGGTATCAACAGCCGGAAAGACAGACGGACAACAAAGTGATTTCATAAAGGTTCCATTTTCAACGATTTAAATACGGAACTCTAGAAATGATATGTAATTCTTTTTTGATGTATTACTATATCGTCGGTGAGTTATTATGTCCTTCCCCGGATGAGGCAGGACACAGCAGGCGCAGGGCACATCGCGTGCCGGGCTGTGCCTATTGTTTCGGGGCGGCGAATCCCCGCTTTCAGCAGGCAGCGGCAGGGCGTGGTTGGCAGCTGGTGGCCCACTTTCGGCTGTTGTTTGCTCAGCGTCATCCTTTCCCCCTCCCCGCCCCCCCCCCCCCCACAAAACCTTCCTCTAGCCCCCTCCCCCTCTTCCACCCTCCCCTCACGCTTCTCCCAATGACGGGCTGTTGGCAAAGCGATTGCCTCTGCCACCTCATTGCAAGCGTTCGCTGCGTTACTGATTTTGAACGTCGACAGCGCCCAACGGGGAATTGTGTTAGCAAGATACCTTGTCTACATAGAATTGCTTTCAGCATCGTGCGCTATAACGAAAAACATAGATCCCTACGTCTTGTACTTTTCTTCCTTTGCCCTTTTAACGTTAGTTACTTACAGTCTCGCTGTTTAGGCTGAATTTTCGTAATTTTTTTTTTTTTATTACACAAGATATATTTCCCTTATATAGGTGTTCGACAATTCCCGTCACAAACTTCTAGGAGTTTATAACGCAAATGCAATTCGTGTATAACCTTAAGTACACTTCACTGCTGGGAGGAATTTTGCATAGTTTGACCGTGTTGACCTAGTGGACTGAAACACTTTATTTAAGGAAGTTTAGAAAGTAATTAAATTCACGTAAAAGAATGAATATACGATCGCCAGCCTAATTAGGCATAATAATTTAAAATATTAAGTTCGCAGAATCTAACTATAATTTTACGAAAGGAAACTTTCGTTACTTCTTTCTTTGTAAAGTGCAATGAACACACACAACTACCAGACGAACTGAACAGTAGATAACAGTAGTTATCATTCGCCTAACTGGCAATCACAGAAAGGCAAATGGCCCTATACATCCATTTGTAATAATCTTTACCTCAATCACTAACCGATTCAATACCAAATGTTTTCAAAGGCATCACAAGACCAAGTTTGAGCATGAACAGAGTCCTGATTTAACTAACACCCAAACATCACAAATGCAATTAAATGACAGTGTACATACACTTTTTATATTCACTGTACTGTGGAAATGTTTCAAATTTCATTAGCAAAACTACTATTTAGATTAACATTCTCATGCTAGAAAAGATTAAAGTGGGGACCCATAAACAGTCACTTCCTTTATAAGCAAACTATGCACCCATTTCATAAACAATTTGCCTCACACTAATACTGATTTCTAAACCCTTTTGATATTATTTATCTTCCAATTTACACTAACACTATTCTTAATTAACTTCAGAAATAAGTTCAAGGTAAAGTTAAGTTTCAAGGAGTTTCAAAATTGTGTGCCTCTTTCATTACTTGTGAAGCAAGTGATTTTTCACTAAAAACGTTTATGCCCTTTAGCACTAAAACTTTGGCACATTCAAAGTAGAAACAATTCAAAGCAAAATAACGTTTTATTGTAAGTTCCAAATTATGTGTCTCTCTCTTTGCCTGTGAAATAAGTAATTTAACTAGCAACATTTATACGCTTTAACATTGAAACTTAGGCACGTTTAAATACAAACAAGTTAGTGGTTCTTTATAAACAGATTTCTCGGTCTTTAGCGCGTTTAGGGTAGGACCCTGCTTGATTTCACGAACAGGACAGCTTCGAAGTTCAAACACGAATTTTTATCTTTGAAATTATTATTGAAAAACACTCACACACAAGCATACTGGTCCATACTGTGATACATATCTGAGTTCCTACAGTTGGTGGATCAGTGGCGCAATAGTGGTGGCAAGCACGTGGCAGCTAAGTGGTCCCATACTCTTGGAATTGAATTCTCTTTATAAATTCTTCTTGGCGAAGTATTTCTTTCATTTCAAAGCCATTCCATGATAACAAGAGCACCATACGACAGCCAAAACCACATCCGAGGCAATTTCAACATAAATTGGCTTCCAAATGTCTCACTTGGAACCCGCGTTGTTTGTTAACAGTGCAACGTCTAGCCACTGACTGCCTAATGTGCTCTGTCTCTTGCTGCCCAGACTGACCGTCAGATCCACCTTTTCCCACGCGCCAAGCCGCTTCCGTAGCGGAAGGGGTCCTCTACACCTTTTTCTTCCTTATAACACAACTTCCCTGAGTATGAACCAGTTTTCTACATACAATTTCTCTTTTATAAACAGGCATATTTTACAAAGTTTCATTATTTAAACACACTGTTAAGTTTATTTTCAAAATATCCGTCACGAACTTCCACTTCCCTCTGGCAATTCAAAGACATTGATCAGTAAAGACTAAACATTTCATAGTTTCATATATAAAATTGCACAGTATAAACTACTTACAATTGATATTGTTGTTACAACTTGTAGAAGGGAGTGAAAAAATGTTCAAATGTGTGTGAAATCTTATGGGACTTAACTGCTAAGGTCATCAGTTCCTAAGCTTACACACTACTTAACCTAAATTATCCTAAGGACAGACACATGCACGCACCCACGCCCGAGGGAGGACTCGAACCTCCGCCGGGAAGAGCCGCACACTCCATGACTGCAGCGCCTAGACCGCGCGGCGAAGGGAGTGATTACATAATATTTTGAATAGGGACGCATTTCCGGGAACCTACCGTTCCCATCCTACGACGGTTTCAATTCAAATATGTAACGCGTCCACGTCTGCTGAGGGAAAGTTAGTCTCAGAGTTGCTTGTCGTGATGTGAAATAGGGTTGACAGGATGACGTATACTGCGCAGTTCGGTCACCTGATGCTACACAACATCGTGTGCAAAATTTAATTTACGAGACTCCTGTAGAGAGAGAGGAAAATCTGCTGACTCGAGCTCTGGACGCTACACTAGAAATAAGAGAGCGACCAGGTGGGGTGGGGAGTGTGTACCGGCACAAGTAGGTACAATGTCTATCACAGCCTTGGTGACAGCCGTATCGAGAAGCTGTTGTAATGCATCAGCACTTCTGTACGTACTATTCGTTGGGTTCCTTTTTTTTTTTTTTTAAATTGAGCACACCACCAATTGACTATTGTTGTTTATCTAATTACGACCCAGGTTTTGGCCTTTTATACCATATTCAAGTGATTGAGTTTATGTCATTAACATATATTGTAAGACATCAAGCTGAAAATTGGCCATATCTTAAGGAAAATATTCGCTCCCCACGAAATGCCAGATGTAAAATCATCATCTTGTAAAAAGGTCGATAAATAATATTGGGACCACGTCATAATTACTTAAAACAGGTTTGTTTTGGTATAACGTAAACATGTAATGTTCAAATGCTAATACAAACAAAAATTTGTTTAAAGTGAGAAATGGTTGTTTCGTTATGTTTCCTTTCGAATTGTTACTTAATAATTGAACTGCGTCACGCCTAAGTCATTTCTTCAAGCAGAAGGGAACGAGTTAAGCATCTGTACAGAAACAGCTGTAGAACGGATTTGGTTGGTCGGTTGGTTGCTTGGTCGGTTAATTAGAGGGGGGGCACCCGACAGCAAGGTCATCGGTTCCATCGAACTTGGGAAGGATGCGTAAGGAAGACGGCCGTGCTCTTTCAAAGGAACCATTCCGAAATTTGTCTGAAGCGATTTAGGGAAACCACGGAATACCTAAATCTGGATGGCCGGATGCGGGTTTGAACCGTCATCCCCCCGAATGCGAGTCCAGTGTGCTAACCACTGCGCCACCTCACTCGGTCGTAGAACGAAAACGGTACGTTTCGGGACATTAGTTCTTACTGAAAACATTATGTACTCACTACCCTCCACAAGTCCTAGAAGTTTGTAACGGGTACTTCGGAACACCCAGTATTACCTCTAATTACGCTGCCTGACAAAGAAAGTGACGCACTCACAAGCCGTAGTCGGCTTTTTACTCTCACAAACCGTCTGCGACTTTATAAATCTTTAGAGATGCAATTCACTACGGCACTAGTGATTTGATTGTGTAAATCATGGAATGCTTCTAGATAAGCTCAAGTACTGTGGTATGAATGGGACAGCGCTCAGATGGTTTAAATCATACCTAACTGGAAGAGTGCAGAAAGTTGAAATAAGCAGTTCACATAATATGCAAAAAACTGGTGATTTCTCAAACTGGGGAACAATCAAGAATGGGTGCCGCAAGGTTCGGTCTTGGGTCCTCTGCTGTTCTTAATATATATTAATGACTTTCCATTCTATATTCACGAAGATGCAAAGCTGGTACTTTTTGCCCATGACACAAGTATAGCTATCACACCCAACAGACAAGAACTAACTGATGTAATTTTAAACGATGTTTTTCAGAAAATCATTAAGTGGGCTCTCATTAAACTTTGACAAAACACAGTATATAAAGTTCCACACGGTAAATGGAATGACACCATTAATAAATATAGACTTCGATCAGAAATCGGTAGCTAAGGTAGAATAGTCATAATTTCTTGGTGTATGGATTGATGAGGGGTTGAACTGGAAAAAACACGCTGAAGATCTGCTGAAACGTTTGAGTTCAGCTACTTATGCTATTAGGGTCATTGCAAACTTTGGCGATATACATCTTAGTCAATTAGCTTACCACGCCTATTTTCATTCTCTGCTTTCGTATGAAATCATATTCTGGGGTAACTCATCACTGAGTAAAAGATTGTTCATTGCACAAAAGCGTATAATCAGAATAATTGCTGGAGGTCATCCAAGATCATCCTGCAGACACTTATTTAAAGAGCTAGGGATCTTCAGTGTAGCCTCACAATATACACTCCTGGAAATTGAAATAAGAACACCGTGAATTCATTGTCCCAGGAAGGGGAAACTTTATTGACACATTCCTGGGGTCAGATACATCACATGATCACACTGACAGAACCACAGGCACATAGACACAGGCAACAGAGCATGCACAATGTCGGCACTAGTACAGTGTATATCCACCTTTCGCAGCAATGCAGGCTGCTATTCTCCCATGGAGACGATCGTAGAGATGCTGGATGTAGTCCTGTGGAACGGCTTGCCATGCCATTTCCACCTGGCGCCTCAGTTGGACCAGCGTTCGTGCTGGACGTGCAGACCGCGTGAGACGACGCTTCATCCAGTCCCAAACATGCTCAATGGGGGACAGATCCGGAGATCTTGCTGGCCAGGGTAGTTGACTTACACCTTCTAGAGCACGTTGGGTGGCACGGGATACACGCGGACGTGCATTGTCCTGTTGGAACAGCAAGTTCCCTTGCCGGTCTAGGAATGGTAGAACGATGGATTCGATGACGGTTTGGATGTACCGTGCACTATTCAGTGTCCCCTCGACGATCATCATTGGTGTACGGCCAGTGTAGGAGATCGCTCCCCACACCATGATGCCGGGTGTTGGCCCTGTGTGCCTCGGTCGTATGCAGTCCTGATTGTGGCGCTCACCTGCACGGCGCCAAACACGCATACGACCATCATTGGCACCAAGGCAGAAGCGACTCTCATCGCTGAAGACGACGCGTCTCCATTCGTCCCTCCATTCACGCCTGTCGCGATACCACTGGAGGCGGGCTGCACGATGTTGGGGCGTGAGCGGAAGACGGCCTAACGGTGTGCGGGACCGTAGCCCAGCTTCATGGAGACGGTTGCGAATGGTCCTCGCCGATACCCCAGGAGCAACAGTCTCCCTAATTTGCTGGGAAGTGGCGGTGCGGTCCCCTACGGCACTGCGTAGGATCCTACGGTCTTGGCGTGCATCCGTGCGTCGCTGCGGTCCGGTCCCAGGTCGACGGGCACGTGCACCTTCCGCCGACCACTGGCGACAACATCGATGTACTGTGGAGACCTCACGCCCCACGTGTTGAGCAATTCGGCGGTACGTCCACCCGGCCTCCCGCATGCCCACTATACGCCCTCGCTCAAAGTCCGTCAACTGCACATACGGTTCACGTCTACGCTGTCGCGGCATGCTACCAGTGTTAAAGACTGCGATGGAGCTCCGTATGCCACGGCAAACTGGCTGACACTGACGGCGGCGGTGCACAAATGCTGCGCAGCTAGCGCCATTCGACGGCCAACACCGCGGTTCCTGGTGTGGCCGCTGTGCCGTGCGTGTGATCATTGCTTGTACAGCCGTCTCGCAGTGTCCGGAGCAAGTATGGTGGGTCTGACACACCGGTGTCAATGTGTTCTTTTTTCCATTTCCTGGAGTGTATATATATTCACTTATGAAATTTGTTATTAACAGTCGGGACGAATTCAAAAGTAATAGCAGTGTACATGGCTACAACACTAGGAGAAAGGATGATCTTCGCTACTCAAGGTTAAACGTAACTTTGGCTCAGGAGGGGGTAAATTATGCTGCCACAAAAGTCTTTGGTCACTTACCTAATAGCATCAAAATTCTGACCGATAGCCATATAGCATTTCAAAGGAAATTGAAAGAACTTCTGAATGGCAACAACTTCTACTAATTAAATGAATTTTTGGGTATAGTAAGTGGGTAATTTCCCCACCCCTACCCCCCCCCCCCCCCCAAAAAAAAATTAAGAATATTAAATGTCATGTAATATTTTGTGTAATGTAATATCTTGGATAGACACCTTTTATTAACCTGACACGTTCCACATCATTACGAAGTGTCGTATTTATGATCTATGGAACAAGTACTAAACCAATCTAATCTAATCTTATCAGACCTGGGAAGGTATGCAATGGGCGTGTACAGCATCAGTTCTAGAGTGAACATGGAGATGCTGCATACTCGTCTGAGGTAGCGTTATCAGCACCACATTTGACCTGCTGGTCGACATGCATCCGTGCAATATTCACATTGGTGGGACGTTCGGATGTGGCTAGGGCCCGATGTTGGAGTGCATACCACCGTAAGGGCAGCCATACTCGACCTCAAGAGTCGACCACATCTGACCTGTCTGCGCCCACCATCCTAGAGCAGTTAATATACTCCGTGCAACATTATGGGTGATTTCGCAGCATTGTTCAGAGACCAGCAGCAGCCAGACAAGGGAATTATCGTCCCGTGCGTGGGCTGCCGTTACACCAAAACACAATGAACTGCGTTTGGAGTGCTGCCATCACCGCAAAACATAGACTGCTGATGAACGGCCTCGCACTGTGTTCAGTACTGAATCGCGGTTCTGCAACAGCCCAGATGATCGTCGGCGGCGATTATGACGTTGACCAGAGGAGAAGTCCCGTTCCGTCACTGTTTTGGAGAGGCCCAGCCGTGTGGCGAGTCATCCGGTGTCTCTTCAGGTCAGTGTTTGCTGAGATAATGGAACCCTCACAGCCAATATCACGGACATCCTACGCACTCGTGCAACAGTGTCATGCTGCTATTTTTCAAAAGGACAATCCTCGTCCGCTTATGGAACGTGTCTCTATGAACTGTCTGCATTATTTTGAGGTACTCCAGTGGCCAGCAAGATCGGCTTATCATTTCACGTTGAACATACGTGGGAGCAGCTCGGACGTCAGTACTATAGTGCCAGTATCCAATACATCAAGGCCAAGTTGCAACAGTTGTGGACAAGTTTACCTGTAAGAGGATACAGCGGCCTTACGACACCCAACCAAACCGAATCAGTGTATATATCCAGACCAGAGGTTGTGAAAAAATGGTTCAAATGGCTCTGAGCACTATGGGACTTAACTTCTGAGGTCATCAGTCCCCTAGAACTTTAGAACTACTTAAACCTAACTAACCTAAGGACATCACACACATCCATGCCCGAGGCAGGATTCGAACTTGCGACCGTGGCGGTCGCGCGGTTCCAGACTGTAGCGCCTAGAACCGCTCGGCCACTCCGGCCGGCGAGGTTGTGCATCGTCATACTGAACAAGTATCCCTATTCTGCCAATTTATCTGTAAATTTGACTCCATATTGTAATCACTGAAATAACATTACAGACTCTCTCAACCTGCGAAGTTTCATTTCGTTTCCTCCTCTCCTTTGCGGTGATTCATTTTTCTTGTCATGCAGTTATGCAGTCCTTTCACAATTATTTACTTACCTTACTCTACTGTCTTGTTTCCTACAGTAAAGAACGTCCTCATCATCAGCAGCAGCAGCTGCGTTATCATAACCCATCTGACGCCGTCATTAGATTTTTCCTTGCATTAAAATCTTCAGTTATCCATAACCATGTCTACTTCGCTTGTTTTCTAATGTCGTTTACCATTAATTCTTAGTTTGTGGTCTCCAGCAGAGAAATTCCGTGACCAGTATAACACCCATCAGTCTGGCTGCGTGTCGTGTCCCACTCATTGCAGTCATAACTATGAGTTACCACTTCACTGTGCCTCCTGACTCATCTTTATTTGCCTCTCTCTCGCAAAAAAAACTAATTCTCAACGCATCTCGTCTTTGCTTGCTAAGCTACACAAAATTTTCGAATAGTTTTCGCGTTCAAAGTGTACGTGTCATTTCCAAATGTGATAATCAGCAATACACAAATTCCTTTTCAGACAGACCGTGTACTTCAACTGCTTTTACGACTTCATTGTTAACTAAAACTGTTTCCTTTTATATACCTTAATTGTACGTTATTTTACTCTGTTACGCTGTGTTCAGTAGTGAATCGCGGTCTGCAACAACCCAGATGACCGTCGTCGGCGATTATGGCCTTGACCAGAAGATAAGTCCCGTTCCGTCTGCACTAGAGGCAAACAGTGAAACGTAGAAAGTGCTCACCAAAACGTAGTTCAGCAATGCTACAGTAACAAATATTCTGGAACCGCGTGACCGCTACGGTCGCAGGTTCGAATCCTGCCTCAGGCATGGATGTGTGTGATGTCCTTAGGTTAGTTAGGTTTAAGTAGTTCTAAGTTCTAGGGGACTGATGACCACAGCAGGTAAGTCCCATAGTGCTCAGAGCCATTTGAACCATTTTTTTGAACAAATATTTCTTAATTTTCTTCCCCAGTTTATGGATATGAATAAATTTACACTACGATCTTTACTCACCAGTCTACTGACTTTGTAAGGCTTGACCCAGTGGAGAATATGAAAGAGCGATCTTAATTTTTCATATAACTTTTATTTGTCTAAACCACGAAGTTATATAATGATATTACAGGTTTCGATTCTCCTCGCAATCGTCTTCAGATGTAGAATAGACAGAAAAAGTACTATTCATCGAAGTTCTGTCTACTTACAATATGAAAAGAATGGAAAGCGAAAATAACGTACTATAAAATTTTACAGACTGTAACACATCACATGTTGTAAATTCAAGAACTAAAGTCGTAAAAGTACTTTGTGTTCGTAATGATGTTATTTAACAAACAAAGAGGTGAACATTTGCTACAGAGTACCATTGTAAGCACTACTGCGTAGTAAAATTTATCATATTAACAAAGTTAAACAATATAAAGAGCAAAGTAGGCAGGTTACCTAATGGTAGCAAAAAGAGTTCAACAACTGAGGTTAATAAAATGTGAGGAGATGAAACAGTAAGTCCAGCGAGCAGCCTGTTAATTGATAGTGGAAGGTGCTCCTTAGTAACTTACGAAGTATTTTAAAAATAAAATCCTAGATACGAAAAAGCAAAGGTATACCGTTAAAAAGTTCATTTCACATTAATAAATTACGAGATAATTTAACAAATAAAATGCAAAATACACAAGGACTGAGTGAGTGCATTGCGCCAACGACAAGTTCATTGCAGCCACCATGGGTCGCATTCCTCCGACGCACTGTGCCTTACTACCGCCATCAGCCGCCGTCGTACCTTAGACAACTGTAGAAGAACCGATGTGGAAGCAGTCTGGTAGTCTAGGCAGTGTTTGTTTCTGCGTATCACTGTGCCACATTTCAATACTCTACATCAGAGTATAAAATCACAACGGCAGCTCTTCGAAAAATGTTAAAAATCTCGTTGTGATTAAACTCGTACTGATCATTTAAAACACGTTCTGGAGAGCCCTTTTTGCTACTAAAAATTTCAGTTTCCTCAAGCACGTCGAGCAATCTCCCTTTAGTTGTTGTATGTAGCACTTGAATATAACGTCGTACGTTTGCTGTACAGTGTTTAGTTTCGACAATGTGTGTAGCAAAAGCTGTTTTATTTTGGGACTAGGTATGTTTTTAGAACGTGTGTTAAATGACTGTTACGTCTGGTGTATGTAAAACTGATCACAGTCACTGTAGTTCATTTTGCAAGCGTCTGAATACAGGAATGTGTCACGTTTATGCACAATTTTATGATGGAGAAATAGCTACGAACTGTCAATTAGGAAACTTATTGCAATGCTGCTCACTTTTCCTGACCTCATCTGCCTCTTATGATCTGCTTGCTTTCCCCGTTATGCTTTTCAAGTTCCTAGGTAGCAGAAATTCTGTCTAGTTTGTTTACTATGTGGTCCACAACTTTGATATTAACTACGACTATCAAGAATTATTTTCAGTGCTGCGGAATATCGCTGCCTACTCTTCCTATAAAGTTAAGCGGAATTTGTATATTTGTGTCAACATGCAATATGGTGTAGGATCCGAAGCAGACCATCTATTTTCTGCAAGATGAGGAGAACACAACCTCATGTTTGTTGTAATATGGAGCACATAGTAATAGGCACCCCGGCTAAGAGAGGCCACTGAAAACAAGCACGTCGCCAGGCCCGCATCTCGTGGTCGTGCGGTAGCGTTCTCGCTTCCCACGCCCGGGTTCCCGGGTTCGATTCCCGGCTGGGTCAGGGATTTTCTCTGCCTCGTGATGGCTGGGTGTTGTGTGATGTCCTTAGGTTAGTTAGGTTTAAGTAGTTCTAAGTTCTAGGGGACTGATGACCATCGATGTTAAGTCCCATAGTGCTCAGAGCCACGTCGCCAGGTCCAGACGGAATCCAGATTCACTTTTACACGAGTAATCTACGGCAATGACCTCTTACTTAGCTTGCATGTATTATGAACCTTTCACCCAGTGCAAAGTCACAAGTGAATGAAATATAGCGCAGATGTGTATAAGAGGGGCAAAAGAACGGACCGACAATTACAGACCAAAATTCTTAACATTGGTTTCCTGTAAAATTCTTGAACATATCATCAGTCAGACATAATAATTTCCGTTCAGACGGAAAAGACTGGGTCCACAAAGCAGCACGGATTTACAAATCATCGGCTGTGCGAAACGCAGCTTGCCCTTTTCTCACTTGATTTCCTGCGACACCATGGACGAAGGACATAAGGCGGATTGCATACTTCTAGATCTCCGGAAAGCGTTTGCCAAGGTGCCCCACTGCGGGCTGTTAACTAAGGTCCAAAGATAGGATTAGCCTCCCACATTGTGAGTGACTCGAAGACTACTTATGTAACAGAACTCAGTACGTTGTCCTCGACGAGGGGTGTTCATCGGGTAAAGATATCGCAAAGAGACTCCCAGGGAAGTGTGACAGTGCTTCTCTCGTGCTCTGTATGCTAGAGTGCTGCAACGCTCTAAGTTTGTGTTCTGGTAAACCTTCCGGGATGTAAGGTCGTGGTCCATGAAACTCTTCAGCTCCTAACGTTTCGTCCAGAGCTGCGCTGGACATCTTCAGAGGGGTGTTTCTCCTCCGATGAGTCTTGCCGACTCACCGGAGGAGAAACAGCCCTCTGAAGATGTCCAGCGCAGCTCTGGACGAAACGTTAGGAGCTGAAGAGTTTCATGGACCACGACCTTACATCCCGGAAGGTTTACCAGAAGATATGTCATCCGGTCGTGAAAGCTTTCATACTATGCTCTAAGTTTGACCACTTACGCTTCTCTCGCTGAAGGAGGGATCGAGCCGCTAGTGGCAGGTCCCACATGACTCTGCTCCGCCACATACAACTTGCTTCTGAAAATTTCGGTGAACGGCCACAGGAAATAAAAGAAACAAAAGTTAGAAACAAAATATCTTTACTGGCCATCAATGTAATCACCATTAGCTGTAACACACTTCAGACATCGGTTGTGTAGATGTTGGAAACAGTCAGCAAACGCTTTTGGTGGAATCACTCGAAGCGTCGTGGTAACACGTTGTAGGATATCCAAATCACTGAAGGTAATGAAACTTGGTGCTGCCACTACGATCCGAAAACCAAGTGACAGTCAATCGAATGGTGATCATAGTCTTCCCTGCCTCCCACGTGTAGAAATTCATGATGTTTCAAGCCCTTTTTTTTCGGGAGGCCAGGAAGATGATGGCACAACACCATTGACTGTCGCTTCTCCGAGTGTGTACTGGTAGCACCAGGTCTCATTACCTGTAATGATGCGGATATCCAATAACGCGTGACCTTGGTGCTTTGAGCGATTCCAGAAGACGCTTGTACTGACAGTTTTCAATAGCTTTAAAACCGACGCCAGAAGTTCGTTGTAGCTGAAGTTGAGCACTTTGAAGGCCAGTAAAGCTGATTGGTTTGTTACTCGTGTTTCCTTTATTTTCTGAGACCATTCACCAAACTTTTCAGATGCACCTTGTACTCCACGTCTATTGACCTGTTGACCATTCCACGAACATGCGAATAACTGAGCGTGACCGGTCTGCACTGCCGTCTCATTCCGCCTTGACACTGTACTGCAAAAATTCAACGCCTCTCTCTCTCTAAAAGTAATTGTTCCAAGAACACTTATTTGACACAATTAACACCGTGCAGCACGAGGAAAATAATTTGGTACAAGGTGTACAACTTCGCTTCCGCCGTTTTTTCCCCAACATTTGAGGCTTTAATGAAAGGAATTGGTTACACATGTATCATTCAAAGTATTTCCATCGCTGGCCACTACTTTCTCCCATCTTTCGGGCAGTGTACGAATCCCGCGTCAGAAAATTATTCATCTTTTGAAGCAATCCACGAATCGATCCAATTTGAGACTTCTTCATGAGGTCGGAAGTCTTGGTCAGCCAGGCCATTAATCTAAACAGGTGATAGTCAGAGGGAGCAATGTCTGGAGAATACGGCGGGAAGGGTAGAACTTCACATTTTAACGTTTCCAAGTACATTTTGACCTCTTTTGAAACGCAGAGTCAAGCGTTATCGTGTTGTAAAATCACTTTATCGTGCCTCTCGCTGTATTCCGGCCGTTTGTCTATTAATGCTCTGCTGAAACGCATTAACTGAGTTGGGTAACGAGCACCTGTGATTGTTTCACTTGGTTTTAACACCTCACAGTACACGACGCCTAGTTGGTCTCATCTAATTCAGAGAATGATCTTGGAGCCTTGAATATTCGATTTGGCCGTCGACATGGAAGCATCGCTGGGATATCCCCATGACTTTTTGCGTTTAGGGTTATCGTAATCAACCCATTTTTCGTGCCTGGTCACAATGCGATGCAAAAATCCCTTCCATTTTTGCCTCGGAAGCAACTGTTCACAAACACACAAACACCGTTCAACGTCTCTTGGTTTCAGTTCACACAGCATTGAGACGTTTTGTAATGGCTTGCTGTGTCACTCCCACTAATCGTGCCAATTCGTCTTGAGTTTGACGCGAGTCTTCACTCAGCAATGTCCCCAATTCTGCATCTACGAAAACATTCTCTCTTCCACCACTATGCCAGTCTACGACGTTAAAATCACCGTTCCTGAAGCGTTGAAACCACTCACGACACGTTCTTTCACTAACTGCGGCCTTACCATACGTACTTAAGGCCATTCGTTGAGACTCAGCCGCTGTTTTCTTCATACTGAAACAAGACAGTAACACCTCCCGCAAATGACGAGGATTAGGCTCGTAAACTGACATTTTCAATCAAGAACAACTTTATGATGCAGACACAAATCGACTGATCTTTGAATGAGGTTATGCTGACCGAGGTTCAAGCTGACTGCCCGACGTCTGCGATCTGTTTCTTTCTGCCGCTACTTACCGTTGTCGCCACCTACCGGCAAACGGAAGAAGCAAATTTGTACATCTTGTATTTGTGCAGAGACACAGAAAAAAGATAGACTCATTTTGAGGCGGAATATTTATTCTGCCTGTCGTTACCAAGTAACTACGCACAGATTATATAAATACTGTGCCTGGAATCTAGGACATGACTGTCTTTGTAAAGAAAACGTATGGAGAACAACTTACATTTACAACAATAACTTTTCGCGCTTTTCACTTGTTTGCAAAAGTAGGAAATTTATATTTACTGCTGACAAACAGTAGTTCACAGACGAGTTCTGGACTTAACCAACTGCGGCGATTTGTTAACCATCGTTTACTAGTTACTCTTTCGTAGGATGCATAAAATACATCTTGGATGTGAAGTCAAGCCTAGTAAATCCTTTTCATGTCTGCCCCAGCACTGTAAGACATCATGATTGTCTCCGTGGTGCATTAAAATGTAAAGATCGCTGCGGAGCATTTGTTATTCTTCCATCCCTCGAAAAGATCTCTGTCTCTAGTTGACGATGAGAGTACACTTCAAGGCTCCCACTTAATAAGCCAGGAGACAGGAGAGGGGAGAGGGGGAGAGAGAGAGAGAAACCGGATAATGTGTGTTTTACTTTAATGAAATACAAGACGGAATATAATACTTTCGGTTGTCTATAAGACACAATCCATTAACTGCACGAAAACGATAACTTTAATGACTGCATGCTGCACCTCCGTAACCTTAACACGTCTGTCACACACTTCTAAAAATATACTTCTTTTCATGTGTATGAACCATACTGCGGTCGCACAAATACGGCTAAAGAAAAGTAGCAATTTTATTCTTGGAAATAATAATAACCTTCTCACGTAGAAAAGTAGTGCTCAATTTTTAATCCTTTGTAACTCCTATTAAAAATACATATCTATTACTATACGTCAGTACCACTATTTCATTACAAATCTATCCTGTTCTCGTACCAGAATGGAACAGTACTCGTAACTGTATTAATAAAACTCACCTAACAGTCACTGTCATTGACACTGTACGTTTGTGAAACCAAACAGCTAACTAATTTGATGGTGCGTTCTTCTGATTCACTTGTGGCCTCTTTACGTGGTTTCAGAAAATTCACAATTTTTCCTGCAAGATTATTATCAAATCCCTGCAAACTGCATGAAATTCTTTTCCACCCACATCGTTATACTGAGTGTGTAATGACTCTAGCACACAAGTAGTTACAAGCTGTTCCAACGTGTGCTCACTTCTTTTCTCAAACTCGATTTCGAAGATGAGTAGAGGCAAACTTTTTATGTACCGCACAACGTATTTTGCAGTATTTATTGTTGTTGCAAATGTTCGCGGCATTATTTGACAAAATGCTGTCTTCATCGAAATTGTAACTAAATGCTGTGTTTATACGATCAGCAGCACAAGCAATCTTTCCGTGATTTTCCAAGGCTTTTATTACATTGGCACCTTCGCCAGAGACAAAAGCAAAATTATCCAAGATGTCCAGTGAAATATCCAACCAGCCACCTTTCATTCTATTTCTTTCATAATATTTCATCCTGTCTTCTTAACGGCCAGCGGCAGCCTGACATTACGGGTTATGAGTGTTTACTTTTTTTTCCCGATTTTACTGTATGTGACGATGCCCGCTAAGGCTAAATATTTTATTTGCTTACTCTGTAAACTTCATGAAGACAGATTAATCTAATGATGTTGATAATGACTGAAATCGGTAACTGAATAAACAAATATTGAGATCACGGATCATTGTAGTATTTACGAAACTTATAACATTGGATCGCTGTCACTTCGGAGCGACTGTGTCATCCTCATCCTGGAATTTAGTTATAAATAAAACATTATTCACAACAGACCACTCAGTGTTCATTTAAAGCGTTGTAAGCGTCAAATAATGAAACAGACTGTGCGAATCACGCCTCGTGTCAACTGACGCAGCACATGTTCTGTTGAAAACTTACGTTATAACAAAAGGCATAAGATATTTTGAATTGCATCAGCCTGTTGTTTGATTGCCTACACATAGCATAGGAACGTGGGATGACATCTCAGACCCTGAATACTCCGGTTTATTTTACTGACTTAACCCGCTCGATCAGGATCTGATAGCAGCCCAAATAGATAATAATTAGTGTGACCGTGTACCTAATGGGGCTGGCAATCGGATTGGACTGCTACGGAGTTGTTACATTCCATTTTGTCCTTCTCGAATGCTGTAATAATGAATGACTGGTGCCAAGAAGAACAACAACACAGCTTCATTAATCAACGAACTATATTCACCACAAAAAAAACACAACGTAAGGAGACAGCCACTGCCTTCGTCGTACAGAATTAATAACGGCTAATCACAGCACAGGCCTCTTCGTTATTTATTATCGTCACGCGTAATTTCAATCACTGTAATCCAACACTGCAATCCAACACTGCAATCCAGATGATGCCGGCGCGGTAGACGCGTAATTACAAATATCGGCACAGAAATCTCACTGATCACGCTATTAATTATACTTTTACACTTTCCCGTATATTTCTAACACAAAGGGGTTAAACCGCGGCGATGGCCACTCCCTTTGTCGGTGCGGTCTTGCATTCCAGCAACAGACCTCAACCCGGCTCGGCCCACAGCGCGTACCACACTCTACTCTCTCAACACTCGCTCTCGCTCTCGCCACCCGACGCACACTATCGATTGTTTGTCCTGTCGACCTGTGCTGTCGCAAACTTATAGTAAGGGCCTACGGACCCCTTACAATGTGCCTTTAGATCTATACATTCTCGGTCTTGTTCTTTGAATCATTCACCACAAACAGCATTACAAAGTCTTGTGTTTAGCACACATTGCAGTATACTTTGCTGTTATACATATTTTTATTGCTGCCCTGAAGAAGCTTTGTCAGTGTGCAACGCCTTACAATTGCGTTTCTTTAAATAAGTCCTTCCTGACCGGAAACAAAATAATGTTTCCCAGATTCCGTACGACACCTATCCAGTAGACTTGCTGCTTTCCTTTACAACCAACAGAAACTGATTCCATACATCACCTTTTAGAAACCCTCGTTTCTTCAGTGTGCACGCATTGGTGTCAAGCTTTCCTCTAATTCCACTGGCTTCCTAAAGCTGCGTGATTCCAGGTACACAAAGACCACGAACGAGAATGTGTGCTGCCTGCACTCATACAGGGATAAAGACATGTTTAAGTCTTTGGAGCCAAACATAACCAAGGCTTCGGCCATGGCTTCTACTCTCGGCCATGATTACTGTTGCGGGCAGCCTATCCAATAGCCCAGCTTACTCGGTCATGTAGGAGTCTACTACACTGATGGAAAAAGAATCGCAAAACCAAAGAATAAAAAATTCGGTAATATATTTAAGTGATTCACATTGCAAGATCACAGTTTAATCTAAGCGCGATATAAGCCATTGCAAATATGAAATTCTGGTACATTAGTAACTTGTGTAACCGCCAGAATGTTGAATACAGACATACAGACGTGTACGCATTCTGTTGTATAGGTGCCGGGTGTCAGTTTGTGTGATGGATCGATGCCTGTTGCACTTGATCGGTCAATAAAGGTTGTGGAGACGCTAGAGTTGTCGTCGGTTGATGTCCCATTTGTGCTCGATTGGAGACAGATCCGGTGATCGAGCAGGCCAAGGCAACAAGTCGACACTCTGTAGAGTATGTTGAGTTACAACAGCGCTATGTGTGCGAACGTCATTCTGTTAGAAAACACTCCTGGAATGCTGTTCATGAATGGTAGCGGAACAGGTCGATTCACCAGATTGACGTACATATTTGCAGTGAGGGTGTGTGGGATAAAAAAGAGAGTGTTCCTGCTGTCGTACAGAATCAAACCCCAGACCGTAACTCCAGGTATAGTCCTGCGTGTCTAGCACGCAGCCAGGTAGGTTGCAGGCCCTGAACTGGCTTCCCTCTAACCAACATAGGCTATCACGCACCGAGGCAGGACCAGCTTCATCAGAGAACACAAAAGACCTCCACCTTGCCCTCCAACGATGTCTCGCTTTACACTACTGAAGTCGCACTAGCGGTGGTATGGGGCCAGTGAAATGCAAACTAAAGGGCGGCGGCCTCGGAGGTGCCCTTGAAGTAACTGATTTGTATCAGTTCTATTTTTTCACTGTGGTGCTAACTGCTGCAAAAATTACCATTGCAGATGCATTACGATGCACCAGAGCCATACACCGAACACGATGGTCTTCCCTCTCGGTAGTGACAAGTAGCCGTCCGGAGTCCGGTCTTAATGCGACCGTACATTCTCGTGACCACCGCTGCCAGCAATCATGTAAGTGGCTACATTCCTGCCAAATCTTTCTGCGGTATCCCAGAAAAAACATCCAGCTTCTCGTAGCCCTATTAAAGGCTATGAGGTGTTGATAGTGGCATCTTTACGCCTTAAAGGTATTCTTGACTAACATCAACTTACCATGTCCTCTGTCAAAGGCAAGAAACGCTCGCGACCGTTACAGCGTGTACTTCAAGCAAACCTGACTGCCAGCCACATTGTGCCGCTGCTAGCGCCACTTATATGCAACTGGAGCGAAATTTCAATAGTCGCCACCTTTCAGATGTAGAAACAAGTCTACCAACTTTCGTTTATGTCGCACAGTTCCTTCTTGGTGCTGCGATTTTTTATTCTGTCATTGTCTGTACATAAAGGATCTGGCTGACAAGATGACCAGCAGTCTACGGCTGTTTTCTGATGATGCTGTGATGTCCGCGGACGGTCATCGTTGAGTCACTGAAGGAGGATACAAGATGACTTAGGCAGAATGTCTAGTTCGTATTATGAAGACTTGCCCTAAATTCAGAGAAATCTTATGAAACCTAGTTCTTAGGGAAAGGGAGGATTCGGTGTGGATGGGGCCGAAATCAGTTACCGTTGGTTTCTGAGTTTTTTTTTAGATCACATACACTTTATTTGGAAACAATTGCAAATAAAGTTGACAATAAGGAATAATTATTCAGATTGACTTTTAAGAAACAATGTCTAATTTAATAAATCTTAAGCAAATTGCACTCACTACTGATGCCTTATTGACCAGAAATTCAAGTTATTTGACGGCTGAAGGCCTGGATAGCATATTCTTAAGAACTGGTTAAACTTCTCCAAGAGATACTAAAATATAAATCAAAATTTCACTATTAAGAGACAATATCTAATTAAAAATCCTTAAGAGCAATTGCGTTCACGGCTGAAGGCCTTATTGACAAGGAATTCAAACTCTTTGTCGGCTGACGGCTCAAACAATAATACTTACTTACTCACTGGTCATACCGGACTCGAGAGTCCATTACCGCAGCAACGCATTTTCGCCATCTGTCCCTGTCTTGGGCTATTTCCTTCCATTCACCTTCAATACCTAGGCTCCTCAAATCAGCCTTCACATTGTCCTCCCATCTACGCCTCGGTCTCCCCACAGGTCGTTTTCCTTCTAGGTGCCCTACCAGTACTCTGCGCGATGCTCTGCCCTCATCCATTCGAGCTATGTGACCCGCCCATCGCAGCCTACGTGATTTAATAATACTGATTATGTCAGGGCTTGAATAGAGTTCGCGAACTTCTTCGTTATGCAGTTTTCGCCACTCTCCGCTGATGTCATCCCTTTTTGCTCCGAAAATTTTTTTCAAAATTTTGTTTTTAAATACTCGAAACGGCTTTCCATTTTGCACAGTGAGAGACCAAGTCTCACACCCATACAGAATAACTGGTAGAATAATAGTTTTGTATATTCTAATATTTAAATTCCAAGACAATATCCGTGATGAAAGTAATCTATTCAATGAGAAGTAGTACGCATTTCCCGCACGTAATCTCTTCTTCAGTTCGGATTCAATCTCATTTCTCGACGTGATGTAAACGCCTAGATACTTAAATGTGTTCACTTTTTCAAACTGCATGTCTCCAACTCCTAACATTTCCTGATCTACTGCGGTTGGCATTCTAATAGTAACCAGGTGTTTAGTTTTATCTTCACTTATCCTTAGACCTACATCTTCACTAGCCTTGATTAACGCATTCGCATTTGCTGTTACAGATTCTTTCCTATCGCTAATGATGTTTAGATCATCTGCATACCCTAATATCTTAATATTTCCATTTAACTCCACACCCTCTGAATTATCTGCTGCCATTCGTACAATATATTCTAAGACTAAATTAAAAAGTAGTGGAGACAGGGCATCTCCCTGCTTAAGTTCGTTCTTTATTACAAATTCTTCTGACTCCAATTTCCCCACGCGTACTCTACCTTTTGTGTTTTTCGAACTCGCTTCTATAAGTCTGACATACTTCTTTGATATTCCAAGTTCCAAAATAATTCTGTACAATTTTGATTGCTATACTGAATCATATGCTTTTGTAAAATGTATGAAAAGATTATGAACTGGTTTATTGTATTCCCATTTTTTTCCTAAATTTGACGTAGGGTGAATATTTGGTCTACAGTTGATCTGATCCTCCGAAAGCCGGCTTGGTAATCCCCCACAATTTCATCTGCATATGGTGTAGGCCTGCTTAGCAGAATATTCGAGAAAATTTTGGAACATACTGGTAATAGCGATATCCCTCTATAATTACTACAATCCATTTTGTCACCTTTATTAAAAATTGGGATCAGAATCGACTCCTGCCACTCTTCAGGTATCATCTCTGAGTTCCATACTTTAGTTTTCACTTTGTGAACTGCTTCCACCAATTTCTGTCCCCCATTTTTAACTAATTCTGCAGTTATGCAATCTGCTCCTGGTGCTTTATGGTTTTTCAATTTGGTGGTTGCATCTCTTACTTCCTTTAACGTTGGCTCAGGTATCTGGCGTTCTGCTGTATTTCGTACGCCTGCTCATTTCCTGCTTCCTGGTGTTGTAACCTCCCCTTCACTTATCGACCTTAATAACAGTGAAAAATTAAACCGCGTGCACCTAATGGAAATTTAGGGATAGCAATTGTCACTGAAGTTAATCTGTCGGTAAAGAGGGAGGAAAGGGTTAATCTAAATGAAAGAAAAAATGCAAATGAAATTGGTGGAAATTAATTTTGAAAAGGGGTAAAGTTAATAAAGAAAGTAAATGTGCGCTCGTTACATTAACAATTAATTGGTGTTAATTAGATATTTGAGATTTGGGGAAAATTACGGTCGCCAGTCCTATGGACAACTACTATCATAACTGAAAATGAAAGATTAATGCACATATATTTACCTCTAAAAGCGTGGCAACTGAAGGTTGACACGTGTTGTGTGAAAACTGAATGTTTGTCGGAAGTAATAAATTCACCAAACTCTGACTTAATTTAGCAAAAGAATTAATAAAATCAGAAAATTGAAAGTTAATTTAGTGACTGAAATTAATAGTGAACTTTGTTTCTGAAGCACTACGAAATTCAATAAAATAAGGTTAGTCTTGGGCTACCTCAACAATCATCTCAAAAGCTACTTGAATCTACGCAATTTAGAAATAAGAGATTTAACTTTGAGCTTGAATTAAATGATTCTGAACAATTAACAATAGTAAAATTTAGTACGTACCAAGCTGAGCTGCAGTCACAGGTAAGCTAAAATATGGTAACAAAACTCGCACTCTTAATTTGTGCTTGCGTAATTTAAATATTGTAGCCAGCTATGAATACTTTAACTGAACTTTGAAATTAAAGCAGTGAAATGGAATGATATTACTTTGATGCTGGCGTTTCAATTTCAACGACACTCGGGTTCATTCCGGAAAAGGAAGGGACCCTGCTTGGTAATGCAATTGGGACAATGAGCAACAAAGGTTCATGCTACGTTGCTGTAATTTGGTGACACAAATTGACCAGTTTGAAAAGCTGAGGTCTGCCATACAGTTCTAAAACTTTACGTGCTTCCGGTCTTCCTTGTTGGCTGATTGAAGGTTTGCAGTCGTCGATCGGGGAGGCGGCGACAGTCACTCATTGTCAGCCGTCGCTGTTGCAGAAGCTGGATGTTGACGCGTCTCCTTCTCGACATGGTCATCAGGCGAAACGGGCTCTTGATGTGCGCCAGCTAATGCTTCCCGTGCGCAACATCGTATCAGAAACTATCATAGTAAGTCGAGCGCAATTACATGCTGCCAAACCCCGAAAGCGCGGCAACTCGCGGGAGCGTCACACAACTCACCTGCTCCACCGCCCTGCTCCCGCCAGACTGCCTCTGTCCGCGCTCCATGCAGCAGAGTTAACACTACCAAAGATCCTAACCACTTTGGTTCTCCACACGACCTATCGATGTAGTCGTTCGATAGCATAGTTTTTCCTAGGCCAGACCCAACGTAAAAATACAAATAATATTTACAAACAAACCAATTATACATCGACATAATATATATAGACACAAAAATGTCATATGTTCAGGTAACAAATAAGGGAAAAGAATTTATAGTAAAATAGATGGAAATAGGAGGATATGCACTTACGCCGTTACAATTTACATTTAATAGATGCTCAAAATACGCCCTCCATTTACTTAATATAGCACTGGGGTCTGTCAGTATTCCCCCAGCATCCCCTCGAAGTGCATTTGTCCTAGCCTTGAAGCCCTTCCTATACCCATTTATATCTAGGTAAAGTTCCCTTATGTTTTTTTGTTTTACTGTTTGTTTCCATTTTTGTAATTTAATTGTTCAAATAATCCCTCTTCTTTGCCCGCAGCCTACGACCAACTTCCGTTCTCAAGTTCAAGAACTCCTCTCGTTTTCTGTCTCCAATTCTATCCCAATCTAATCGCACTTTTCTCCTTTCCTCTACCAATTTCTTGCATTCCTCATCAAACCATGGTTTCCTGCTGTTCTTCTTTTAATTGTACCTGTTGTGACCTTCGCTGCCTCTTTGATATTATTCCTCACAGTGATCCACTGTTTATTTATATCGTCGTCTTGAACTTCCTGTGTCCTGAGAGCATCAAACCTATTTCAAATTTCTGTCATCTACCTTCTTCTAAAGTTTTCATCATTTAGCTTGTCAGTGTCAAACCTAACAAGTTCTGCATTGCGACACCTTGATGTTGCTGTAGATAGCCGTTGGTGAACTTTGGCAACTACAAGAAAATGATCAGAATCGCAATCCGCTCCCCTGAAAGTCCTAACATTTTCTATACTAGTGTGCCATGTCCGATCTACAAGAACATGATCAATTTGGTTTCGGGTGTGTCCATCCGGAGAGACCCAATTTGCTTTATAAATGTCCTTCCTTTTGAAGTATGTGCTGTCAACAATCATGTCTTTTGAAACAGCAAAATTAACCACCCTTGTGCCATTATCATTCGAAATGTTATGCAAACTTTCTTTCTCATTTGTAGGCCGCAATGCTTCCTCCTTCCCTATCTCCGCTTTAAAATCACCTATGATTAATTTTGTATCGTACAAGGAGAACTCATCCCACAGTTGAGCTAGTTCTTCATAAAAGCCATCTTTAACAACCTCTTCAGTGTCCTCAGTTGGTGCGTGTACATTAATTACTACTAGTCTATTCCACTTGCCGGACAACGCTATAACTGATAGTCGGTCACTAATGAACCTTATATCTCTGATTGCGTGAAGCACTTTTCTCTGAACTGCGAAACCTGTCCCGAAACTGTGAGCTTCCGCACCTCCATAGAAAAATGTATAGTTACCCCTCTTTATGCTGCCACCGAGTTTCTTGAATAGTTGTAATGTCAACATCGTACCTATCTAATTCGTCTAATAATATCTGAAACGTTCCTGGCCTGTTCAAAGTTTTAACGTTCCATGTTCCCAACCTGAAAGCTCCTTTCGGCCTGAATCTCTTTGAAGTAGGTTCCGCCCGGAGATCCGAATCGGAACCTAGTTTCACTCCGCAATATTTTACCTCAAAGGGACCCATGCCCATTGATGTTGCTGATTCTTGATGAATAGATTTGATAGTAACAGAAGAAGAAACAGGGATGGTTCAACACGCCATCGCCTGCTCCCCACCGGCTGTCCGCGACTGCTTATTTCTTGTATTCGCAGCTACCCTTCATATCTGAAGGCCGTATCTCCTATCCGCAACCTGGGGACGCACTGTGCCGTGGTGGTAGGGACCTACGAGACAGCAAACAATAATAACTGAAAATTAATTAAAAAAACGATCATCACAATCTGACCAAATCAAGAGAGAAATGGGCCTCAGACGGTGCTCCAATGATTGACCTAGGAAAGTCGCTCAACTTCGTAAACAATGAGACGGCAGCCAAGAATTGTATCACCTAACCAGATGTCAACTCAAACTAGTGACAGTTTAAATGCAGACCAACACTCTTGCAAAATCTACCTAACGACTGATAACCAACATAACGCTGGAATAACCCAGGCAAGGTGGAACCGGCGGACAGCACTGCGTCTTCAGAATCCAGGGTTTAGAACATCCAGAAGCAGAAGGAACCATTACGACCAAAGTAGTTCAAAAGAAACAAAATATCAGAACAACAATCAAGGAGGCTGTCGAACTACATGCCTTACCGGACAGCAGCGGCAAGGCAAGGAAAGGTACACTGCTGCGAAAATACACCAACCTCCAGGGCAGGTAAGTGGGGTGTTAGCAGACACTAGGCAGAAAAATATCGCTGGCTGAACTTTACCAGTAATAACACAGGGAATTCAATGATTAATAATAAGAAGTGGAGGACGACTAATTAATTTCGCCAGCTCCGAACACTCCACTCGTTGCTCTTCGTCTCAGCGACCTTGCGAGCAGCAATGTGTGAATAAACGGCATAATCTCAAAACAGTGGAGGTTTCACTACTGGGTTAAGGTTCACTCAACTCAAACGTCCTGGGTCCGGTGGACAACGAGGTTGTGGCCCCTCCATCCGTCAGTGCCTCTGTGCCACCAGCAGTCCCGGCATGTCCTCGTGCTGCTGGACCTCACTGCTGCTCTGTCCCAACCGAACTCCCCAACACACCCGACCCAGAAAACACTTGACGTCCCTCCAAAGATAGTACCACCATACTAGATATCGATAACCGCTGCTGCTGCCACTCGCAGGCAGACAACGCTAGCAAACGTAGTGGCGCCAGTAAACACAAGAAGAAAACGAGACTCCACTATCCCTATTACACGACGCCAACCTACCAACGGCACGAACACGGCTCATCTAAGGCAATACCGACAAGTAGGGAGACCAGGTCAGTAATTTTCTAAGACAGCGTTAGCGCTGTGGTGCTTGATACAATCATGTCTATTAAATATCCACGCTAACTTCCAAAGTGATATGAAATGCAGTGATCAAGTAAGGACAGTAGTTGGGAAGGCGAATTATCGAATCCGGTTTATAATGGAGAATTTTAGGGAAGTGTAGCTTATCTGTTAAGGAGACCACCTATAGAAAGTAGGTTGACCCTTTCTTGAACACAACGCGAATGTTTAGGATCGTCATGAGGTTGGATTAAAGGAAGACATCGAAGCAATTAAGGGGCGTGCGCCTAGATTTGTTACCAGTAGGCTGAAAGAACAAATGGGTGTTACGGAGATGCTTCGTGATCTCAAAAGAAGGATCACTGGATCGAAAACGACGCTCTTTTCGCGAAATTCTACTGAGAGAATTTAGCGAACATGCACTTGAAGCTGAGTGCAGCACGCTGCTTCTGCCGCCAACGTACATTTCTCGTAAGGACCGCGAAGATAGGAGAAATTAGGGCTTTTGTGGTGGCATATCCCTCGCTCCTTTACGAGTGGAATGGGATATGAAAGAAAATATCTAGTAGCGGTACTAGGTATCCTCCTCCATGTACCATGCGATGAATTTCTGAGTCTGTATTTAGATGCAGGTATAGAAGCAGATAGTACGACAGAGTTAAACGTAAGATGAAAACCGTCATGTGAAACTCTGCAATACAAGATCTGGTCAGCGATAGTGTTTTGATGGACAGGAGAATTCTAGTCTGTCATCGAAAGCAGTTTCAGCCCACAACCCATTTCGAAGTCGTTTGATTTAGCTTGTAGCTTTGTTTATGGAGGGGTCGCTAGTTTTTCCGATTTTGAAATCTTTCAAGCTGGAGCAGTACATAAAACAGTGGAGATTGTAACCCATGCTTCTCCCCACTTTCGTATTTTAACAATTACGCATTTTGCACTGTCAGATAACAACAAATCTGTAACATCTTGACAAACAATCCCACAAGAAGTTACAGTGCTATATGTGACACCGTTTTTAATTATCTGTCCGCTTGGATCTTGTAGCCCGAGCATTCCAATATAACACACAAAATTAAATTTTTCTCCTGAAATGTGAAACTTACTCATAATTAAAACTATTTTATTTATCAGTTATTGAAGCTCCAAACTGAAATTAAATACCATGTGAAAATCAATGCCATTCGCCGCGCGAGGTGGGCACTTAATGCTTCTGCCGTGACGTGTGACTGATGGTGTGGATTTTAGGATTTTCATATCTCACAAAAATCGAAGTAAAAACTAAAACACAACCTGAAATTAGTTTCTTACATATTCTCTGCCTTAGTTGTTCGCTACGTTGCTCCAATCGAGCATCTGCTTCTTTTTCGTCAAGCACCTGCTTCGAGAAAATGATTTACAACCAACATTTGTTAAGTCGGTTTAGTTTTCCTAGTCTCTTCAATCGTAACAGTTTACCACCTGCCGGAATTAGAGACCAGATCATTTATTCCCCGGCTGTACTACACATCACGTTCAACCATCATTTATTATCGGTGGTGGATGCAAAAAGGTAGGAAGATTAGGATTTGACTTGGCTTTGGCATTAATTAAGAACTGACGGTGATCAAATAGTCAGCTATGTCAAATAAATGTCGGTGAGATGGTGAAAGGGTTGGAAACTGCCTTACCTTTGTGATACTCAGATATAATCTGCGACTTTGAAGATAAAAGTATAGCAGAATATCTTCCGAAACGAATAAATGAAGCCGTACTACTCGGAATTTGCTACTTTTAGCTGTAGCATATCAGCATAATTTGAAAATCATTGTACGTGTGACAGACCTATCGTCAACTGCAATGTAACTAACAGTTTTGCCAATGGTTAACTTAAGACACATGGACATTCTGCAACGAAAGACGTGTCTTCTATGGTATGTAATAATACATACACTCGCTGCTGGATGATAATCTATTATACATCAGACCACTAAATTTATAACCTTGTATGGGAGCATATACTGACTAGTCTCTAGCCAAAACCGATAATACCGATTATTTGTGTTGCCATTGGAGCTGCTTTTTAATTGCTATGCAATTTAGCCAAATTATTTTGCTAACACCTGTCATTTCATTTGTAGTGACTGATACTGTGCTTTTATTTTCATCTAAAAACTTCTTACATTAACCTGTAACGAACGATCAGAAAAACGACTAATGAAGTAAAGATGGACTGTTCTTCAAATATTACATGAAGTACACATGTAATTTGCACACCGATGTTCCCATGGTTTTGCTACAATCGTTTGATCGCGGTAAATAAGTAGAGGAACTATTGAAATTAATGTCTATGAGTTTTATCCCGAAACGTTTCATGCAGTATCCATTGTGTTACATCTAAAATGACGGCATATAAATTAAGCAACTGAAAGACTTCGTGTGGTTGTCATACTCATGTCCAGCAATATTGAATGTTTCCTTAATTAACGGTCGGCCCTGCAATTTAATTAAAGTTCAGAGCATATTGGATGAAGTCGAGAAAGAGCTGAAATTACAGTGCGCTGTGACCTCAGGGGGCGGACAAGTCTTCGTTCCCAGATTATTTTAAATTTTCCTCCCTCCTACCTTAATTTCGGCGACGGTTAGTCAATAAACGCAGCTAACAGCAGCACTTGGCTGTGGATACTACGTTGAGTTTCCAGGCAACAAAATTGTATTTAGAAACATAGTTTGAATTAAATGTTCAGTTATATTTTATCTGGCAGTATGTTGCACCCAACAGCAACGTGATTAAACCAGGTTATAAGCATAATCCCCATTACATCGAACACACCATTTAAAGTACGTCTTTATTGTGGCTTATGAAGCTCTATTTTTCACACCTATTCCTTTAAATAAATAAATTTTCGCTCAGTATCTTTTGCAACTGCCCACAGACGAGAAAAGCGTGCTAAATGAGTCCAGACATGAAAAACTCTGATTCCTTTATGGGAGCAGCACGTTTAATGGCATTCACAATTACTCGTATTATAGATCCAATTTGAGATACACTATGTAGGAGGGTATAAGATGAACATCAACAAAAGTAAAACGAGGATAATGGAATGTAGTCGAATTAAGTCGGGTGATGCTGAGGGAATTATATTAGGAAATGAGACACTTAAAGTAGTAAAGGAGTTTTGCTATTTGGGGAGCAAAATAACTGATGATGGTCGAGGTAGAGAGGATATAAAATGTAGACTGGCAATGGCAAGGAAAGCGTTCCTGAAGAAGAGAAATTTGTTAACATCGAGTATAGATTTAAGTGTCAGGAAGTCGTTTCTGAAAGTATTTGTATGGAGTGTAGCCATGTATGGAAGTGAAACATGGACGATAACTAGTTTGGACAAGAAGAGAATAGAAGCTTTCGAAATGTGGTGCTACAGAAGAATGCTGAAGATTAGATGGGTAGATCATATAACTAATGAGGAGGTATTGAATAGGATTGGGGAGAAGAGAAGTTTGTGGCACAACTTGACTAGAAGAAGGGATCGGTTGGTAGGACACGTTCTGAGGCCTCAAGGGATCACCAATTTAGTATTGGAGGGTAGCGTGGAGGGTAAAAATCGTAGAGGGAGGCCAAGAGATGAATACACTAAACAGATTCAGAAGGATGTAGGTTGCAGTAGGTACTGGGATATGAAGAAGCTTGCACAGGACAGAGTAGCATGGAGAGCTGCATCAAACCAGTCTCAGGACTGAAGACCACAACAACAACAACATGTAATGACTTCCCCGTTATTCATATTATATACTGACCGCGACTTTTTTCAAACCTGTTCAAAGCAGATAGGTTTCAAATTTAGCTGCCTGCCCGTAATCTTTAAATACCATTTTGTTAACTATGGAGATTGTGATTTTTCTTGTTGCGCCCAATATTTGCGCCCAATAGTAACAAAACCATTTCGAGACTGTTGAATAATCTGTAATGGTTGGAATTCCTTGCTGTATTATTTAATTCAGTGAAATTTAATGGGCGAGAAGTAATATTATTTAGAATTTCTCATGACCTCGTTTGGATAAAAAGTTCACTGTTTCATTGTTAGAGATGCCACTATTATCAGAAAAAGACCAGACCTTCGTTACTGCTTGTAATTGCTAATCAATAACAACTTCTTAAATAATGTCTACAGTTGTTGGTTATGCCGTAACCACAATTTAGGGGAGCAAAAATTTCTAAAATCATAGAAATACTCCAATTAGTATATTCTGATGCTGTATCACAGGTCCCCCTCTAATCCACACTTTCATCGTAAGAGAGAGTGAGCATGATCATTCCCCTTAATCTACATCCATACATCTCGTACTAATGTGATCTGCTACATGTAACAAACTACTGAGCAGGATCCAGTTATGAGATGACAAGTGTTCTGTATGTAATCTGTTTTGATGACAAACTGCAGTTCCTCAATATCTTATCAACAAACTATCGCTTGCTGTTTACATTATCCGCGACTAAATTTACATGGGCGTTCGGTCTCAGATCATTTTCTCACAGGTCGGCCGCAGTGGCCGAGCGGTTCTAGGCGCTTCGGTCCGGAACCACGCTGCTGCTACGTTCGCAGGTTCGAATCCTTCCTCGATCATAGATGTGTGTGATGTCGTTAGGTTAGTTAGGTTTAAGCAGTTCTAAGTCTCGGGGACTGATGACCTCAGATGTTAAGTCACATAGTGCTCAGAGCCATTTGAACCATTTTTTTCTCACAAATATTTGTTTGATATTGAAGCGCGTTAATGGAAACATCGGACAGGAATGCTAATGGAGGAGTCGATTAAATTCAGTGAAATACACGTAAATGAAAATGTTTTATTACACAAGTGAGCCACCATATACACAAGCCACCAAAGACAACAAATGACTTCTTTCATATATGAAATCAGGAGGAGGGACTCCCTTAATAATGTTACTAACTTTTACTCCACTTTCCGAAAAACATTGATTGGTGCTCCATCGTCCATTTTATCAATAATTACCCGTAAAGAAATACACAAAGTAAGAATATCAGGCCACACGCCTCAGAAAAAGCATAACATTTATTATTAAACACTACGCTCCATCCTGTCCAGGGATTTATCATAACAGACAACACATGATATATGGAAACTATAATCGTGATATTTAGACCTTAAACTGAACCAACACAATACCCAAGGAAAAAATACCATCCAGGCACATTAAATTAACATACTTCAATCAGGAACAGGATTACTTAGAGAGGTAACAACCCATACTTCATTATATGCTAGTGTTTATATACGTAAGTAACGGTTCCTTCCATTTTCTAGCTTTGGATCCTTGACGGCGTTCCGCTTTCATCCAGTCGTCGCATACCGATCGTACCAGCCCGTTGTAAAAAAAAAAAAAAAAAAAAAAACAACAACAACAACAATAACAATAACATCCCAGGAATACTTGTTCATATCATCAATATCCACACGCGACCTACTCATACAGCAAGGCACACAGAACCATATTCTTGTTCATTAATAAACACTCTCAAAACCAGTCTGGCATAGGGTACACAATTCAAGTCCCACAAGAAACAAATCAGCCATCCATAAGCGGCGCGCTGCAGACGAATGAACAGAATACAGACCGGGTGGTAACGCTGGCCGAACACAGTACCTCGGTGACACTGCATCATCCAGAAGCAATCTTCTGGTCCAACCGACGGGCTATACTCAAGTCCCACATTCCGGTACGCCACTTGCTCGTCCACCGCACAATTCCCGCGCTCCGGTGCGTCTGCCGCTCACCACCTCTTCGCGCCACCACCAGGATTCCCTCCCCAGCTAATGTCCTTCGACAGCATGGGAGGGCGCCTCACCGCCCAGAGGAAGCATGACCAAACAAAGCGGCTAGTCCCAACCCAAACCCATAGTGCCGTACACGGCACAAAATGACTGACTGTTGTTGCGACTCATAAACATGGCAGTCAACGGATGTCCCACTTTTTGGTGAAGTGCTGTGAGCCGTGTGCGCACTCACATCGATTTCGGCCGCTCGTTGATGTTCTCTGATCTTCGTAAGTGATGGCTTCCCTGGTGTCCCTCGAGGGGGCGGCCTTACGGCTCTTAGAGGGGATGTAATCGCATGCGCGGCTCTCTGCGAGGCATCGTCTGGTTGACTGCTCCGAATGCTAACAGCAGTCGCTCGCCGAGGTGGGGATCTCGTCGCCGAGTTCTGTGGACTGCATAATAATTTGGACTTTGTACGGGCGCTGATGACCGCGCAGTTGAGGGCCCCAAAAACCAAACATCATCATCGCCGCGTTGTGGATGGCGACTGTTTACTGTGAAAAGAGTTCCCACGCCATTTGAAGAGTCACTGCTTCCCTCTGCCCTGATAGCCGTGTGTTGCATCTTCTGAGACGACAGGATTCTCTTTTGCTTTTGCCATGAATGGGGAACGTCGTCCTTCCAGCATTCCTTATTCCGCCAAGGTCCGGCGAAGAAATATACTGTGAGCACCATGTCTTGCTTGTGATTGAGTATTGGATACAAATTGCGAAAACTCCTATTCCTCTACTGAGGCCTCGTTACTGAAATTTGTTTTGGGTTCTCGCTTGTAGCTTTGTGTAGCTTCTGACAGTGGCTTCCATTTCGGCCAGAGTAGTGTGAGTCACAACATGCCCGAGTTAATCTTGAGACGGTTGCGAAAGGGCTCATATCTGCCCAGTTATACTTTCATGATTATCTGATGAAGTGTAAATATTGTTTCTTTCAAATTTTATGTATTCCACATTCTCAGCGATTGGGTCTGCAAATTATTATGAAATATTTGTATCTCCAGCAACATGTTAACTAGTTCGTTAAACGAGCATAGTTCCTTTTACTTAAGTTTGCTTCTGTTATATGATTTGAATGTGTATCCTTAGTGTCTTAAGAGTCTGTTCTGAACCTAGTAACTACGTGATCCGTGGGCTGAGCTCAAGTCAGTGATACTACGTCGGCAAATACGAGAGACATTTCATAAATAATGCTTACAAAATTATTTATCAATATCTCTTTACAGTCCTTTAAACAGACTCCCTCCTCCTCTATGACTGAATCCCAAAGTCTCAGAACCTCTATTATTCCATCCAAGACACCACTTCTGTTCACCTGTAGAATGGTACGGGTAACGGTGGTAGAAATCTCTTCCAGAGAAGGATAACAACGTACAACATGGTTTTTTTTTTTACCTCCGGGAACAATTCGACATCTGGTGGATTCACGTATAGGCTGTAGGGAGGAAGCGGCAACACTTCCCATCCATGTTTTGTAGCTTTTAGGCTACAATATAACCAATACGCGGGCAAGCATTGTCGTGGAAACTAAGTGACACAGCCTCGAGCAACTGAGGTCCGCTTTTGTGGGTTTTTCTGCGCAGGTTTTGAGTGAAGTTACCATAATATACGGCTGGGACACTTGTTCCACATGGTATTCTATCCATCACGATGATTATATGCAAAAATTATCATTTGCTTCTGCTTTGATTGAGGTCGTCGAAATTTTTTTGTACGTGGAGAATTTGAAGTTCCCCGCACATTGGACTGTGATTTCAACTCCAGTTCAAAGTTTCTAATCCACGTTTCATGAATAGCCACTATTCGACACAAGAACACCTGACTGTTGTCTGATCAGCATTACAATGTCCACGCGTTTCTGCTTCTCTTCAGCAGTCGAACGGTGTGGGACCCACCTCGCAGAAATTTCTCTCCTTCAAATCATTTGTCAGAATACGGCGTACTGATGTTGGGGGAATTCCCGTGGCTCCATCTCACAAGTCGCGCTGCGACCTTCATAAAGAGCATCTGCCGCAAGTTTGACTCATCGTTAATCTGCTGACGTTTCTGGCCTTTCGGGCCTTGGACTACCGTCTATGCTCATACGACGATCACGAAAACAATTAACCTGACGTGAAACGGTCTACTGTAAATTCATCAAAAAGTTCACTCACCGCCCTGTGGATTTCCGTCGGGTTTTTATCGTGTAAAGTTTCGATTTTCATGTACGACCTCTGGTCTTCAACAGTCCAATTCTATCTCTCGCCAATTTTATGTTAGAGTACATAGCGAAAAAAAAAAAACATGTGCTTCTTCCTCAAGCTCCCAACTACATTTGAAGTAATTTTCATTGTTGTTGCAACAAACAGTCTACAGTTATACCAACATGTGCATTATTTATGAAATGACTCTCGTACATTCACTTTCAGTTTCTTTAGTTCTGTTTTAAATCTGTGAATCAAATGCACTTATTTTTTGCACTTTTTGTGATTTACTTCTTTGAAACTTGTGAACGTTGCAAACAGTTTAAAAGATTTTGCCATTTCATGCTCAACTTCAAATTTCTCTGCTTTTAGCAAAAATGGATTCGAACTTTGTTTTTGTTTTGGCGAGGTCTATGTACTTTTTGTTGCCTTCAGGTTGATGACACTGCACAGAACTTTCATTTTGTGTGATTTCTTTTCTCAGGGATACACAACTTTGAATTTCGATATGTAGAATTCATCTTCGTATATACGTATGTTATAAATGCGAAGTTGTGCAGGTGGCACACACGTTTCGTGCTCTGTACGGAACTGCAGCACGTAATGAATGAGAATTGATACGCATTTCATTTCCACCTCATGCCTTTCTAATGTCTGCCAGAGCTGTGTTGGTTTTAATGCGACAGATTTCAATTGACACTTGCGCTCAGACCAGCCGCCGCGTCATCCTCTGGCAGTGGCCTGATTTGTATGCGATTTCGAGGGTCATTTAGTCAGCACAGCGTTCTGTCCAGCGTTCCAATCTTCTAATTCAAATATCTCCTCTCGGGAAATGAATAGGTAGTAGTACTGGGCCATTAGAGATTCATAATCTACACCTACGCCAATATTCAGCAAGTTACCCGACGCTGTGTTGTGGAGGGTGCTTCTGGTATAACTAACTGATCCGCTTTCCTCTGTTCCATTCGCGAGTGGCGCTTGGGAAGAATAATTCTAGGTAATCCTCTGTTTTAGTTTCCATTTTTCTCTGAAACTGTCACATTTCAGAGGGTGATATGCATTTCCCTCAATCAAGTAGTCGTTCAGTTACACATCTACACTCCTGGAAATAGAAATAAGAACAACGTGAATTCATTGTCCCAGGAAGGGGAAACTTTATTGACACATTCCTGGGGTCAGATACATCACATGATCACACTGACAGAACCACAGGCACATAGACACAGGCAACAGAGCATGCACAATGTCGGCACTAGTACAGTGTATATCCACCTTTCGCAGCAATGCAGGCTGCTATTCTCCCATGGAGACGATCGTAGAGATGCTGGATGTAGTCCTGTGGAACGGCTTGCCATGCCATTTCCACCTGGCGCCTCAGTTGGACCAGCGTTCGTGCTGGACGTGCAGACCGCGTGAGACGACGCTTCATCCAGTCCCAAACATGCTCAATGGGGGACAGATCCGGAGATCTTGCTGGCCAGGGTAGTTGACTTACACCTTCTAGAGCACGTTGGGTGGCACGGGATACATGCGGACGTGCATTGTCCTGTTGGAACAGCAAGTTCCCTTGCCGGTCTAGGAATGGTAGAACGATGGGTTCGATGACGGTTTGGATGTACCGTGCACTATTCAGTGTCCCCTCGACGATCACCAGTGGTGTACGGCCAGTGTAGGAGATCGCTCCCCACACCATGATGCCGGGTGTTGGCCCTGTGTGCCTCGGTCGTATGCAGTCCTGATTGTGGCGCTCACCTGCACGGCGCCAAACACGCATACGACCATCATTGGCACCAAGGCAGAAGCGACTCTCATCGCTGAAGACGACACGTCTCCATTCGTCCCTCCATTCACGCCTGTCGCGACACCACTGGAGGCGGGCTGCACGATGTTGGGGCGTGAGCGGAAGACGGCCTAACGGTGTGCGGGACCGTAGCCCATCTTCATGGAGACGGTTGCGAATGGTCCTCGCCGATACCCCAGGAGCAACAGTGTCCCTAATTTGCTGGGAAGTGGCGGTGCGGTCCCCTACGGCACTGCGTAGGATCCTACGGTCTTGGCGTGCATCCGTGCGTCGCTGCGGTCCGGTCCCAGGTCGACGGGCACGTGCACCTTCCGCCGACAACTGGCGACAACATCGATGTACTGTGGAGACCTCTCGCCCCACGTGTTGAGCAATTCGGCGGTACGTCCACCCGGCCTCCCGCATGCCCACTATACGCCCTCGCTCAAAGTCCGTCAACTGCACATACGGGTCACGTCCACGCTGTCGCGGCATGCCACCAGTGTTAAAGACTGCGATGGAGCTCCGTATGCCATGGCAAACTGGCTGACTATGACGGCGGCGGTGGACAAATGCTGCGCAGCTAGCGCCATTCGACGGCCAACACCGCGGTTCCTGGTGTGTCCGCTGTGCCGTGCGTGTGATCATTGCTTGTACAGCCCTCTCGCAGCGTCCGGAGCAAGTATGGTGGGTCTGACACACCGGTGTCAATGTGTTCTTTTTTCCATTTCCAGGAGTGTACATCTACATGGATGCTCTGCAAATCACATTTAAGTGCCTGGCAGAGGGTTCATCGAGCCACCTTTAAAATTCTCTATTATTCCAATCTCGTATAGCGCGCGGAAAGAATGAACACCCATATCTTTCAGTACGAGCTCTGATTTCCCTTATTTTATCTAGCTGATTGTTCCTCCCTATGTAGGTCGGTGTCAACAAAATATTTTCGCATTCGGAGGAGAAAGTCGGTGATTGGAATTTCGTGAGAAGATTCCATCGCAAAGAAAAATGCCTGTCTTTTAATGATGTCCAGTCCAAATCCTGTATCATTTCTGTGACACTCTCTCCCATATTTCGCGATAATAGAAAACGTGCTGCCTTTCTTTGAACTTTTTCGATGTACTCCGTCTGCCATGTCTGGTAAGGATCCCACACCGCGCAGCACTATTCTAAAAGAGGACGAACAAACGTAGTGTGGACAGTCTTCTTAGTAGATCTGTTACATTTTCTAAGTGTCCTGCCAATAAATCGCAGTCTTTGGTTAGCCTTCCCCACAACATTTTCTATGTGTTCCTTCCAGTTTAAGTTGTCTGTAATTGTAATACCTAGGTATTTAGTTGAATTTACGGCTTTTAGATTAGACTGATTTATCGTGTAACCGAAGTTTGACGAATTACTTTTAGCAATCATGTGGATGATACCACACTTTTCGTTATTTAGGGTCAACTGCCACTTTTCACACCATTCAGATATCTTTTTTAAATCGTTTTGCAGTTTGTTTTGGTCCTCTGATGACTTTATTAGTCGACAGACGACAGCGTCATCTGCAAACAACCGAAGACGGCTGCTCAGATTGTCTCCCAAATCGTTTATATAGATAAGAAACAGCAAAGGGCCTATAACACAGTGTTGGGGAACGCCAGAAATCACTTCTGTTTTACTCGATGACTTTCCATCGGTTACTACGAACTGTGACCTTTTGACAGGAAATCACAAATCCAGTCACATAACTGAGACGATATTCCATAAGCACGCAATTTCACTATGAGCCGCTTGTGTGGTACAGTGTCAAAAGCCTTGCGGAATCCAGAAATACGGAATCCATCTGAAATCCCTTGTCATTAGCACTCAACACTTCATGTGAATAAAAAGCTAGTTGTGTGTCACAGGAACGATATTTCCTGAACACATGCTGACTGTGTGTCAATAGACCGTTTTCTTCGAGGTAATTCATAATGTTCGAAAACAAAATATGTTCAAAAATCCTGCTGCATGTCGGCGTTAACGAAATGGGCCTGTAATTTAGTGCATTACTCCTACTACCTTTCTTGAATATTGGTGTGCCCTGTGCAACTTTCCCGTCTTTGGGTACTGATATTTCGTCGAGCGAACGGTTGTATATTATTGTTAAGTATGCAGCTAATGCACCAGCATACTCCGAAAGGAACCTAATTGGTATACAGTCTGGACCAGAAGACTTGGTTTTATTAAGGGATTTAAGTTGCTTCACTACTCCGAGGATATTTACTTCTACGTTACTCATGTTGGCAGCTGTTCTCGATTTAAATTCTGGAATATTTACTTCGTCTTCTTTTGCGAAGGCATTTCGGAAGGCTGTGTTTAGTTAACTCAGCTTTGGCAGTACTGTCTTCGATAGTATCTCCATTGCTATCGTGCAGAGAAGGCATTGATTGTTTCTTGCCTCTAACATACTTCACATACGACCAGAATGTCTTTGGATTTTCCGCCAGGTTTCGAGACAAAGTTTCGTTATGGAAACTGTGATAGGCATCTCGCATTGAAGTCCGCGCTAAATTTCGAGCTTCTGTAAAAAAGTCGCCAATGTAAAAGATCGGCAAGATCTGTAAATGCAGGTGTAGATTAGTATCGCAATTGTATGTCTTCGTTTCACTATATGTTTTTTTCTGTCTTTCCTGTGTAGTTTGGTGTAGGTTTCAAAGAGTTGAAAGTTTAAAATCTGGATTTTCAAGAAAATAGACCCTTTAAGAGGAACTTTCCCTCATAAAACTGTTGGATACAGTGAAGAGGCGCAGTCATAGGTAGCCATACGGCATTACCACTCGTCTTCGGTCCCCGACCCCACTCTCCAAGGCATACTTTTTTATGTCGAAAGAAACCTGGAATTCTCCACAGAAGGCTTTTAGGAAAGAAAGAGATCTCGAGGAGATGTAGATTCCCTAAGGCAAAGCCGGCCGGAGTGGCCGTGCGGTTCTAGACGCTACAGTCTGGAGCCGAGCGACCGGTACGGTCGCAGGTTCGAATCCTACCTCGGGCATGGATGTGTGTGATGTCCATTGGTTAGTTAGGTTTAAATAGTTCTAAGTTCTAGGCGACTGGTGACCTCAGAAGTTATGTCGCATAGTGCTCAGAGCCTTTTGAACCATTTGAACCTAAGGCAAAGTGAATTTTCATTATGATGCATCGGTACAAGGTACGGTTTTAACTTTCAGAATCTAGCTTTCTTATGGGGTCATACTGTCATTTTTTGGGATAGCTCGCTTTTCTTCGCTGTGTCTACGTGCAACTTTTCAGAATTATGCCACGGAATGGGAGAGATTTTCTGGCTTCCACTACGCCTGAGAGCCTTTTTGGTTCAACAAAGAGAAAATATATGAGACTAGGAGATTGTTCAACTTTTTTACTTGAATTTTACTGGTCGGCACTCGGCATCTTTGCCAACATCAGCCAGCGAGTTCCTGCTCTAAAGAAAAACAGCAAAGTTCCGGAGCAGCCGGAGAAGAACACTTCCCTTTAGGTTTTTGAAGAGTAAGCTGTTGGCTGTAAGCTATTGTAAAGACTTCACGTCAGGCTTTTGCAGAGTTAGGACTTCAGGTTAGGACAGGAGATATGGCTGATGAGATAACCCTTTCTGCCACTAGAAGGATGTCTGCACTTCAGCACTAAATACATAAGACGGCGGAAATAAACAGCCGGTTTCCTTATCTGTGTGGTTGGTAAGATGAGCCATCACTGCAAAGACAGTATCGAGCAGATGCGAAGTTAACTCACTCCCGTCAGGAGACGAGAACGCGATTTTGAAGTCCCTTAACTCATATTTTGGGAATCTTATAGTGTTCATTACTCTCTTTCCATGTAATTTCTACATCTAATTAACAATTTATACAGTCGCTGGCCGTGTCCGTACGTTATTAATGTAAATGTGTTTCATTCTCCCCGCCCAACTGTACCAATGTTACTTTTTAGAGCTATAGTCCCTTGTCCGTTTCTCAACAATTCTTTATGAATATTAGTGGGTAATTCTCATGTTTAAAGATAATAAATTTAATTGTTATAGTGACCATTTGTTTCCTTCATAGCTGGAGGATTCCTCCTCCAATTAATATGCGCATGTGAGTAGTGTGTTGCTCATTTGTTTCGTGCTTAATGGGGCTGTTTCTATTAATATTCGTTTAAATAAGACGTTTTCCATTGTGCGACAGTATCCTTGTTTTAAATTAACTTGCACGATGGTTTAGGTTTGTTCCTCAATCTGATGGTCACAAGAGTTCGGTCCCATGCCTCCTGGGGGTATGCTCCAACCATAACCGAGACCCCACATTAACTTTAATTTTTCAAGTTTTCTCGTTGTGGTCATTATGTAAGGTGTAAGCGGGAGGTAGTAATATCTTGTCAGACTCTTCGCGGGAAGTACTTCCTCGGAAGTTCAGCGGTAAACCTCTCCATGATTCGCAACTCCTCACTTATTGTGTCTGCCAGTGGAGTTTGTTGAGGATTTCTGTAACGGTTTCGCGCAGACTAAACGATCCCTTGACGAAATGCGCCGCTCTTCGTTGGATCTTCTCTGTCTCTTCTTCTATCAGTCCTATGTGGTATGGCTCCCAGACTGACGAACAGTATTAAAGAACTAACCGAATAAGCACCCTGTAAGCCACTGCCTCAGTGGATGAATCACATTTCCTTAAGATTCATCCTATGCTCCTCCCTCTGTTTCGTGTTGACATTTCACTCAAGGTCGCTCCGGTTAGATACTAGATATTTTACGCTAGTTACTGTTTTAGGCAATTTGTCACCAATAGTGAAGTTTCGGTTGATAATGGAGCAATACTAAAGAAAAATCAAGACACGTTTATAGGATTTGTCGACCTGGAAAAGGTGTTCGACAATGTACAATGGTGAAAGATGTTCGAAATTCTGAGAAAGACAGGAGTAAGCTATAGGAAAAGACGGGTAATATACAATATGAACAAGATCGAGGAGGGAATAATAAGAGTGGATGACCAAGAACGAAGTGCATGGATTAAAAGGGTATAAGACATGGGTGTAGTCTTTTGCCCCAACTGTACATCGAAGAAACAATCCGCAAATAAAAGAAAGATTCAGCAGTAGAACTAAAATTCAAGATGAAAGGATATCAATGAAACGATTCGCTGATGACATTGCTATACTGAGTGAAAGTGAAGAAGAATTACATGATCTGCTGAATGAAATGAACAATGTAATGAATACAGAATATGGATTGAAAGTAAATCGAAGGAAGACGAAAGTAATGAGAAGTAGCAGAAATGAAACAACGTCAAACCTAACATCAGGACTGAGGGTCTCGAAGTAGATAGAGTTAAGGAATTCTGCTCATATGGAAAGGGCAGTGGGGGGTCAGAATTAGTACCCAGAACATAAATCAATAGAAACAGATGTACGTTAATTGAGTTACATTCATGATCAACTGCCCGACCTACCATCATTCATCGATCTTCCATAAGCATTCTGAAAAAAATAAAAAAAAAACTCCAGACGCATTCTACTAGATCATTTGTATACTTCTAAACAGCAATGGTCTTTCCAAATTCCCTTGAGATACCGCCGAAATCGCCTTTCATCAGTCGATTTTGCTCCGTTAAGAGCGACATGTTAAGTACTATCTGTAAGGAAGGATTAAACCTGGTCACATATCTGCTCCGATATTTAAAACGCCAACAGCAGCATTCAGTTTCTGCATAAGATCTTGCGTGTTCTTCCAAAAATATTTTGTGTATCGTCAGTCTTAGCAGTACGGTTATTTGATTTTCTTATAGTAATGAGTAATGAAGCAATGAGTTTACGAGAGTCCCACATCAGAAACAAGATCAATTAAGTTTCTTTGTAGACTGACGAGAATCTACACTCCTGGAAATGGAAAAAAGAACACGTTGACACCGGTGTGTCAGACCCACCATACTTGCTCCGGACACTGCGAGAGGGCTGTACAAGCAATGATCACACGCACGGCACAGCGGACACACCAGGAACCGCGGTGTTGGCCGTCGAATGCTAGCTGCGCAGCATTTGTGCACCGCCGCCGTCAGTGTCAGCCAGTTTGCCTTGGCATACGGAGCTCCATCGCAGTCTTTAACAGTGGTAGCATGCCGCGACAGCGTGGACGTGAACCGTATGTGCAGTTGATGGACTTTGAGCGAGGGCGTATAGTAGGCATGCGGGAGTCCGGGTGGACGTACCGCCGAATTGCTCAACACGTGGGGCGTGAGGTCTCCACAGTACATCGATGTTGTCGCCAGTGGTCGGCGGAAGGTGCACGTGCCCGTCGACCTGGGACCGGACCGCAGCGACGCACGGATGCACGCCAAGACCGTAGGATCCTACGCAGTGCCGTAGGGGACCGCACCGCCACTTCCCAGCAAATTAGGGACACTGTTGCTCCTGGGGTATCGGCGAGGACCATTCGCAACCGTCTCCATGAAGCTGGGCTACGGTCCCGCACACCGTTAGGCCGTCTTCCGCTCACGCCCCAACATCGTGCAGCCCGCCTCCAGTGGTGTCGCGACAGGCGTGAATGGAGGGACGAATGGAGACGTGTCGTCTTCAGCGATGAGAGTCGCTTCTGCCTTGGTGCCAATGATGGTCGTATGCGTGTTTGGCGCCGTGCAGGTGAGCGCCACAATCAGGACTGCATACGACCGAGGCACACAGGGCCAACACCCGGCATCATGGTGTGGGGAGCGATCTCCTACATTGGCCGTACACCACTGGTGATCGTCGAGGGGACACTGAATAGTGCACGGTACATCCAAACCGTCATCGAACCCATCGTTCTACCATTCCTAGACTGGCAAGGGAACTTGCTGTTCCAACAGGACAATGCACGTCCGCATGTATCCCGTGCCACCCAACGTGCTCTAGAAGGTGTAAGTCAACTACCCTGGCCAGCAAGATCTCCGGATCTGTCCCCCATTGAGCATGTTTGGGACTGGATGAAGCGTCGTCTCACGCGGTCTGCACGTCCAGCACGAACGCTGGTCCAGCTGAGGCGCCAGGTGGAAATGGCATGGCAAGCCGTTCCACAGGACTACATCCAGCATCTCTACGATCGTCTCCATGGGAGAATAGCAGCCTGCATTGCTGCGAAAGGTGGATATACACTGTACTAGTGCCGACATTGTGCATGCTCTGTTGCCTGTGTCTATGTGCCTGTGGTTCTGTCAGTGTGATCATGTGATGTATCTGACCCCAGGAATGTGTCAATAAAGTTTCCCCTTCCTGGGACAATGAATTCACGGTGTTCTTATTTCAATTTCCAGGAGTGTATTAGCTGTAAGTCACAAGTAGTTATTATGGATTGTCACATTTTCTGTATATCTGACGTTGCGAAATGTATGATCATGACACCTACGTCTTCTACAGATACTCATATTTTGTTATAACCATCCTAGTGCTTAGTGGCAGGTCACTAATACGTGCTTATAAATGCAATTGTCCAACAGAAAAAAACAATGATTCAAAATATCGGAGACTACAGATGATTGGAACGCAGCAATTACGTTTAAACAGCGCCAATATGATCTAGTGAAGCACAAGACTAATTTAAACGACAGCATATAAGTCTGTCCCTGGTTATCGTCAAATTTCGTGTTTTGTATCTTCTGTCTTAAGTATTTAAGACATAAAAACATTACCCATTAGAAGAGGAGTAATATCGCGCATAATTGCACACGTTTCTCTCGCTGCAGAAGGCATTTCTCGGAACCAGTGGAGCAAGTAATCGATTTTAAATCCGCTATGAATTAAACAGAATCGTCGGTTTGAATCGCGCATACACAGCGAGGGTATAATTCCAGTTTATACAGCTCGCTTCAAATATTCAAAAGCAGAACTGTGAAATATTCAGTTCGACATTCGGATCGGATCGCTTTGATTACGCTGGTGCGTAATATTATAGCGAGAAACCAATTTCGCACCCGAATTAGGAGGCTCCTCGGGAGCCGACTATCGCCGCGGGTGAATTTCTTTGCCCTGCCAGCTGCTTTCATCGATTCTCGGAGACGCGAGTTATTTCGGAGGTCCATAAAATATTTACGAGACGCCTCATTTTTTTCTGAAAATTACGAAGAACGCTTACCTCCACTGCCGCCTATACTCGGTGGGAATGGAAAGAGGTTTATAGCTCGAAATAACGTAGCACATAAACGTTGTCAACACACAAAATTTTCCAACAGGAGGTTCCAAAATGAAGCACCTACCTAGAGAAACCTGCAGCTGTCATTCTGTAGGGTTCGTCTCTGATCACTGTGTAACGTGTCCAGGTTGAATCCGTGAAGATGTTACAAACATTCTGAAATAATTGCCAAGGATAACTGTGTCAGTTGGAGGTAACGGACGCTGATCCAAAAAAAGAAATCAATTAAAACTTCCAAGCTAAGGGGCCGTGGTCGAACAGTAGAAGTTCTTCCTCCTGACGTCTCGTTGCCAACTGTGATCAACATCTCCCGAGCTGAGCCAACGACTCGCCTCGGAAGATGTTGCCTGCAGTTGGCAACGAAATGTCAGTGGGAAGAACTTCTACTGTTCGACCACGACCTCTTAGCCCGGGAGTTTTAATTAATGAAGACGCCGGCCGCGAAAGCCTATACGTTACGACCAAATAGAAAGTTATAAGCGAAAATCTTTCTGACTCCGCCTTACAGTGGAATACATGTACCGTTACTACTGTTGCTAAGATTGTAGAGCAGGCGGTCCCAATGAGCACAAAGTTGTAGAGGTTGGGATAAAACGAAGGTCATAACAAAAGACCTGCACACTGCTTACGCGCGACCGTTACGGAGTTACGGAGCACTGAGGACTACACAAGGAAGAAATGCCGTCAATTGCAACAGACTAAACCTCCCAGGTTATTGTTAATAACATTTAGAGATACGATCGAAAAAAAACTTGTGAGGAAAGCATTTGACACGGAGTCCCACTGCAGGCTGTTTACGAAGGTACGAGTATACGGAATATGTTCACAGATGGCTCGAAGGCTTCTTATATAGTATAACCCAGTGTGTTGTCGTCGACGGCGAATGTTCATCGGATACAAGGGTATCCTCAGGAGTACCCAAGGGAAGTGTGACAGGACCGCTGTTTTTTTCTATATACATGCATGATTTGGTGGACAAGGTGTGCAGCAATCTGCTATTGTTTGCTGATGATGCTGTTGTCTATGGGAAGTAGTCATCACTCATTGACTGTAGAAATATACAAGAGGACTTAGGCAAAATTTCTAGTTGGTGTGATGAATGGCAGCTAGCTCTAAATCTGGAAAAATGTAAGTTAATGCGGATCAGTACGAAGAACAGACCTGTAATATTCATTACAGTATTGTTAGTGTCCTACATGACAGAGTCAAATCGCCGGCCGGAGTGGCCGCGCGGTTCTAGGCGCTACAGTCTGGAACCGGGCTACTGCTACGGTCGCAGGTTCGAATCCTGCCTCGGGCATGGATGTGTGTGATGTCCTTACGTTAGTTAGGTTTAATTAGTTCTAAGTTCTAGGTGACTGATGACCTCAGAAGTTAGGTCGCATAGTGCTCAGAGCCATTTGAACCATTTTGAACAGAGTCAAATCGTATAAATATCTGGGCGTAACGTTGCAAAGGGATATAAATGGAACGATCATGCGAGAACTGTGGAAGGCGAGTTGTCGACTTCGGTTCATTGGGAGAATTTTAGGAAAGATTGATTGATCCGAAAAGGAGACCGCATATAGGATGCTGCTGCGACCTATTGTTGAGTACTGTTCGAGTGTTTGAGATCTTCTCAGGTTTCATTGGAGGAAGGAATCGAAGCAATTCGGAGGCGAGATGCTAGATTTGTTCGAATGACATGTAAATGTTACGGAGATGCTTCAGTACTCAAATGGGAACCCCTGGGAGAAAGGTGATTTCTTTTAGAGAAAAACCAATCAGAAAATTTAGAGAATCGGCATTTGAACCTGATTGCCGAACGATTCTGCTGCCACCAACATATATTGCACGTAAGACCACGAAGATACCATTCGAGAAATTATGGCTTATACAGAGGCATATATACAGTTATTTTTTCGTCGCTCTATTTGCAAGTATAACAGGAAAGGAAATGACTAGTAGTGGAATGGATACCCTCCACCAAGCACTGGCTTGCGGAGTATCTATGTAGATGGAGGAAATTTCATATGAGGCCAGAATGTCTGTCACTTCAGTTCAAAGAGCAGTGAAAGATGAGAAAAGTTGCTGCCAGATGGGTTCCGCATGATCTGAGTGAAGAGCAGAAAGCAGGTAGCAAGGTAATCGCAGAACAGTTACTTCAAAGCTATCGAACAGAAGGAGAACAGTTTCTGAAAAGGATTATTGCACTTAATGATACCTGGATACGAGAGGTTGAGCAAGAACTGAAGCCTCAATCGCCACTATGGAAAAGTTCCGACTCCCTGCGCCAGAAAAAACATCCCACTACCAAAAATCAAAGGAGAAACTGGTGTTTATCTTTGTATATGACATGATATGATATAAATAGAGTGCCCCAGGGAATGTCTGCAACAGGCGCGCATCACAAGCTGTTTCTGCAAAATGTTTTACGCCCGGAAATTCGTCAAAGGAGGCCTCACATGCATGCAGCTGGTGTTTTACAAGAGACTGCAAGACCGTATATTGCCTTACCAGTGAGAGAAACGCTAGTCAAATATGAATGGGACACGCTTGCTCACCCATCATACAGTCATACAGTCCTGATATGAGCCCATCAGACTTCAATTTGTTCCCCAAATTGAAGTAACAACTCCATGGAAACCCTTCTCACAATACTGATGAAGCTTTCAGTGAAGTGAGCCAGTAAAAAGACAGCTGAACCATGAAGATACCCTACCCGAAAAACAGAAGTTGCCAAAACATAACCAGGGATGGAGATTATATTGAACGCCTGTAATGATATTCCGTAAAATAAATAATTTTCTTAAGTTCTATTTTACAAAGGGCAGAACTTTCGAAATGACTCTCGTAACCCAACTAATCCAGTGTAGATGGCGTGCAGTGTACTGACATGAGCATCTCTGGTGTACAATGTCTGTATTGTATGTAGTAGACTGCAATCTTTGTTTACAGGTTACAGCGTTAATGTCAATCAGCCGTAACCAAATGAAGCTCTACCCTGTGACAGAACTTTCAGACATGATAATCATGTATGGACAAGCAAATGAAACAGCATAGAAGTGGGAACGTTGCACTGGACCAAATATGCACGAAGAAGACATACGATTACGTGAAATAGGGCGATTGCTACCATAACACATCATCAGAGGAGAATAATGAACTTCACTGACTCCCGACTGAGAAGATGCTTAGAAGATTGCTTGAGTGCATGAGACGCCTGCAATATATGTTCCACACAGTGCTCTGTGGCGAGTTTTACATGAAATGCAGCTACACCCCAATATCCACAGATCTCGAGCCCTTGTTCTGCCAGTGGTTTTTGCAGCGATTTACAGTAGATCCTCACTTTTCTGCGTATGTACTTCTCACGGATGAAGCCTATTTCACCAGAGACGGAATACTAAATAGTCGCAGTAGTCGTATTTGGGCTGTTGAGAATACCCAACCCACAGTAGTGAAGAGCCATCAACAGAGATTGTCAGTCTACGTGCGGGAAGGCATTACGTAATAGGCCCGTTTCTTCTTCATCCCCATCTAAATATACCAGCGTACCCAGTGTTTATCAGAGACTTAATAACCAGATTTCTGTAACATGATGGAGTCCCAGCTCACTTTGGACTGAGGGTTCGCGAAGAACTGGATAAGTCATTCCCGGAAAAGTGGGTAACGGACACGGTCTGTTTCGTTGCCAGCACGTTCACCTGATTTCACCCCACTTGACTTATTCTTGTGGGCTATGTGAAAAGTCGTGTGTCCGAGACTCCTGTCGAAATTGAAGAGGATATCTTGGCAACAATTCACGCTGAATGCGACTGTTCAAAATGCAATGGGGAAAAACAAAACGGATACGACAGAACTTTCTGGGAGGAGGCTGTGCCTGCATTGATGCTGGGGGACGCCATTTTGAAAAAAGTGTTCTAAATTTAGCAGCTTGTGAAATTTGCTCAGGTAATTGAAATTCATTAATATTGTACCGTAGGGGTAGAGCCTAGGATCCCGCAGTGTTTATGCAGACTTTTAGCAGAGTCCACTGAAAGACTGGGAGCGCTTCTAATTGGGATAAAAGTAGCTAGATATTCGCCCATTGGCAATTTTGTGCCTAACAGTGTGAGTGTTCGGTGGAGTGTGACTGTCACGCAGAAAAAAGAAGTGGATGAAATCTACATCCATATCCCGCAAACCGCTGTGAAGTGCATGGCAGAGGGTACTTCCCATTGTAACGCTAATTACGGCTTCCTCCTCACTTACGGAGTGCTGGAAGAATGCTTCTGTATGCGCTGCAATTATTCTAATCTTGTCTTCAAGATGCCTACGGGAGCGATACATAGGGGTTTGTTGTATATTCATAGAGTCACCTTTTAAAGCAGATTTTTGACTCTTTGTAGGACTGCTTTCTCGGGATAATTTACACTATGTGATCAAAAGTATCCGGACACCCCCAGAATCATACTTTTTCATATTAGGTGCATTGTGCTGCCACCTACTGCCAGGTACTCCATATCAGCGACCTCAGTCGTCATTAGACATCGTGAGAGAGCAGAATGGGGCGCTCCGCGGAACTCGGACTTCGAACGTGGTCAGGCTAATGGGTGTCACTTGTGTCACACGTCTGTACGCGAGATTTTCACGTTCCCAAACATCCCTAGGTTCACTGTCTCCGATGTGATGGTGAAGTGGAAATATGAAAGGACACGTACAGCACGCAAGCGTACAGGCCGACCTCGTCTGTTGACTGACAAAGAGCACCGACACTTGAAGAGGGTCGTAATGTGTAATAGATCTAGATCTATCCAGACCATCACACAGGAATTCCAAACTGCATCAGAATCCACCGCAAGTACTATGACAGACGGAATGTGAGAAAACCTGCATTTCATGGTCGAGCGGCTGCTCTAAGCCACACTTAGCGCCGGTAAATACCAACGACGCCTCGCTTGGTGTAAGGAGTGTAAATATTGGACGACTTAACTAAGGAAAAACGTGGTGTGGAGTGACGAATCACGGCACACAATGCGGCGATACGATGCCAGGATGTGGGTATGGCGAATGCCCAGTGAACATCTTCTGCCAGTGTGTGTAGTGGCAACAGTAAAATTCGGAGGCGGTGGTGTTATGGTATGGTCGCGTTTTTCATAAAAGGGGGCTTGCACCCCTTGTTGTTTTGTGTGGCACTATCACAGCACAGGCCTACATTGATGTTTTAAACACCTTCTTGCTTCCCACTGTTGAAGAGCAATTCGGGGATGGTCATTGCATCTTTCAGCACGATCGAGCACAGTCTGTGGCGGAGTGGTTACACGACAGCAACATCCCTGTAATGGACTGGCCTGCACAAAGTTCTTACCTGAATCCTATAGAACACCTTTGGGATGTTTTGGAACACCGACTTCGTACCAGGCCTCACCGACCGACATCGATACCTCTCCACAGTGCAGCATTCCGGGAAGAATGGACTGCCATTCCACAAGGAACCTTCCAGCACCTGATTGAACGTATGCCTGTGAGAGTGGAAGCTGTCATTAAGGCTAAGGGGGGCCAACGCCGTATTGAATTCCAGCATTACCGACTGATGGCGCCACGAATTTGTAAGTTATTTTCAGCCATGTGTGCGGATACTTTTGATCACAAAGTGTATGTCTACCTTCACGTGTCCTGCAACAATAGTGGGAAGAGTCCAGGCCGAAGGAGGAAGCATTATGGTTTGGGGAATATTTTCGTGGTATTCCCTGAGTGATCTCGTCGTTCTGGAAGGCACAATGGATTAACAAGAGTATGTACCTATCTTTGGAGCCAATGTCCACTCATACATGGAGTTTGTTTCTCCTTGGCACGATGACATCTACCAGCCTACTATGCAAAGTGTCACCCAGCTTGCAGTGCACCTGCGTGTTTCGAAGTTTACTGTACTCCCCTGGCCATTGAACCACCCATGTATGAACGCATCGGCAGTGCGGGATTTCACTTCGAGAAACAGATAGTTAATTACACAGTTCAGTACATCATAAAACAATCACGGCCAGTTTTCTTGGAGCAGCTCTGGGTCTTCAACCGTAGACATGCGCAGCTGTCCACGGTACTGGAGTTGTCATGGCTTCACAAACCTGTCGGTACCTTCCAGAACCTCAATGATTGTGTTTCTGCACGTCTCCCTGACGTCCGCTCTGCAGGAGCTGGTTATCCACATTAATGTTGTGGCTTGGCGCCTTTATATCCCTCCTGGACATCAAGAGAATGACTCATGCATGCACAGTGACAGATGGTCTGAAACGGGTTCAGTCGAGCACGTGGTTCTATTTTTATCCACCAGAGTACAGTAGCGGACAGAGACATTCAAGAAACAGGCCAAGAAAACGTTTTTGTGAATTGTTCTGTTTACTTCTGCAAGTTTTTTGTTTATTTATGTTTGTATAGCTTTGTATATGTTTTTGGTAGTGTGAATGATGCATGAATGTGATATAAAGTAAATATGCAGATCATTCTACGTCTTCATCTACATACATACTCCGCAATCCACCATACGGTGCGTGGCGGAGGGTACCTCGTACCACAAATAGCATCTTCTCTCCCTGTTCCACTCCCAAACAGAACGAGGGAAAAATGACTGCCTATATGCCTCTGTACGAGCTCTGATCTCTCTTATCTTATCTTTGTGGTCTTTCCGCGAAATACACTCCTGGAAATGGAAAAAAGAACACATTGACACCGGTGTGTCAGACCCACCATACTTGCTCCGGACACTGCGAGAGGGCTGTACAAGCAATGATCACACGCACGGCACAGCGGACACACCAGGAACCACGGTGTTGGCCGTCGAATGGCGCTAGCTGCGCAGCATTTGTGCACCGCCGCCGTCAGTGTCAGACAGTTTGCCGTGGCATACGGAGCTCCATCGCAGTCTTTAACACTGGTAGCATGCCGCGACAGCGTGGACGTGAACCGTATGTGCAGTTGACGGACTTTGAGCGAGGGCGTATAGTGGGCATGCGGGAGGCCGGGTGGACGTACCGCCGAATTGCTCAACACGTGGGGCGTGAGGTCTCCACAGTACATCGATGTTGTCGCCAGTGGTCGGCGGAAGGTGCACGTGCCCGTCGACCTGGGACCGGACCGCAGCGACGCACGGATGCACGCCAAGACCGTAGGATCCTACGCAGTGCCGTAGGGGACCGCACCGCCACTTCCCAGCAAATTAGGGACACTGTTGCTCCTGGGGTATCGGCGAGGACCATTCGCAACCGTCTCCATGAAGCTGGGCTACGGTCCCGCACACCGTTAGGCCGTCTTCCGCTCACGCCCCAACATCGTGCAGCCCGCCTCCAGTGGTGTCGCGACAGGCGTGAATGGAGGGACGAATGGAGACGTGTCGTCTTCAGCGATGAGAGTCGCTTCTGCCTTGGTGCCAATGATGGTCGTATGCGTGTTTGGCGCCGTGCAGGTGAGCGCCACAATCAGGACTGCATACGACCAAGGCACACAGGGCCAACACCCGGCATCATGGTGTGGGGAGCGATCTCCTACACTGGCCGTACACCACTGGTGATCGTCGAGGGGACACTGAATAGTGCACGGTACATCCAAACCGTCATCGAACCCATCGTTCTACCATTCCTAGACCGGCAAGGGAACTTGCTGTTCCAACAGGACAATGCACGTCCGCATGTATCCCGTGCCACCCAACGTGCTCTAGAAGGTGTAAGTCAACTACCCTGGCCAGCAAGATCTCCGGATCTGTCCCCCATTGAGCATGTTTGGGACTGGATGAAGCGTCGTCTCACGCGGTCTGCACGTCCAGCACGAACGCTGGTCCAACTGAGGCGCCAGGTGGAAATGGCATGGCAAGCCGTTCCACAGGACTACATCCAGCATCTCTACGATCGTCTCCATGGGAGAATAGCAGCCTGCATTGCTGCGAAAGGTGGATATACACTGTACTAGTGCCGACATTGTGCATGCTCTGTTGCCTGTGTCTATGTGCCTGTGGTTCTGTCAGTGTGATCATGTGATGTATCTGACCCCAGGAATGTGTCAATAAAGTTTCCCCTTCCTGGGACAATGAATTCACGGTGTTCTTATTTCAATTTCCAGGAGTGTATAAGTTGGCGGCAGTAAAATTGTACTGCAGTGAGCCTCAAATGCTGGTTCTCTAAATTTCCTCAGTAGCGATTCACGAAAAGAACGCCTCCTTTCCTCTAGAAACTCCCACCCGAGTTCCTGAAGCATTTCCGTAACACTCGCGTGATGATCAAACCTACCAGTAACAAATCTAGCAGCCCGCCTCTGAATTCCTTTTATGTGCTCCCTCAATCCGACCTGATAGGGATCCCAAACGCTCGACCAGTACTCAAGAATAGGTCGTATTAGTGTCTCCTTTACAGATGAACCACATCTTCCCAAAATTCAACCAATGAACCGAAGACGATTATCCGCTTTCCCCACAACTGCCATTACATGCTTGTCCCACTTCATATCGCTCTGCAATGTTACGCCCAAATATTTAATCGACGTGACTGTGACAAGCGCTACACTACTAATGGAGTATTCAGTCATTACGGGATTCTTTTTACTATTCATCTGCATTAATTTACATTTATCTATATTTAGAGCTAGCTGCCATTCTTTACACCAATCACAAATCCTGTCCAAGTCATCTTGTATCCTCCTACAGTCACTCAACGACGACTCCCTCCAGTACACCACAGCATCATCAGCAAACAGCCGCACATTGCTATCCACCCTATCCAAAAGATCATTTATGTAGACAGAAAACAACAGCGGACCTACCACACTTCCCTGGGGCACTCGAGATGATACCCTCACCTCCGATGAACACTCACCATCGAGGACAACGTACTGGGTTCTATTACTTAAGAAGTCTTCGAGCCACTCACATATTTGGGAACCAATCCCAAATGCTCGTTCCTTAGTTAGGAGTCTGCAGTGGGGCACCCAGTGAAACGCTTTCCGGAAGTCAAGGAATATGGCATCCGTCTGATACCCTTCATCCATGGTTCGCAAGATATCATGTGAAAAAATGGCGAGTTGCGTTTCACAGGAGCGATGCTTTCTAAAGCCGTGCTGATGCATGGACACCAACTTCTCTGTCTCAAGGAAATTCATTATATTCGAACTGAGAACATGTTCCAGAATCCTGCAACAAACCGATGTTAAGGATATTGGTCTGTAATTTTGAGGATCCGTCCTTCTACCCTTCTTATATACAGGCGTCACCTGCACTTTTTTCCAGTCGCTCGGGACTTTACGTTGGGCAAGAGATTCGCGATAAATGCAAGCTAAGTAAGAAGCCAATGCAGTAGAATACTTTCTGTAAAACCGAATTGGAATCCCATCAGGACCTGGCGATTTATATATTTTCGACCCATTCAGCTGCTTCACAACCCCAGGGATGTCTATCACTATGTCCTCGGCGGTATGTTTGTACGATCCTCCTATGTGAAAGATTTCTCAAATGGTAAATTTAAAATTCCAGCTTTCGTTTTGCTGTCTTCCGTTGCCGCGCCAGACTGATCAGTGAGTGACTGGATGGAAGCTTTTGACCCTCTTACCGATTTTACATAAGACCAGAATTTCCTTGGGTTTTCAGCAAGATCTTTTGCCAAGGTATGACTGTGGTAATGGTTGTATGCTTCGCCCATCGCTCTTTCTATAGCAGCACGTATCTCTACTAACTTTTGCCTGTCCTCATTCTCCCGATATTCCTTGTACCGCGAGTGCAACTGTCTTTGCCTCCTGAGCATTCTCCGAATAGCACTATTAAACCACGGTGGGTCTTTTCCGTCCGTAACCCACTTTTTCGGCACATACTCCTCCAATGCGTGAATTACATTGTGTTTAAAATTTGCCCATAATTCTTCCACATCCATCGTACCGGAAGTAAATTAAGTCGATTCATTTACTAAGTGGGATGCTAGCAACTGCTTATCTACTCTTTCTAGTAAGAATACTCTCCTAGCCTTGTTGACCGACTTTTTAACTTTCGTAACCATAGTTGTAATGACAACGTCATGATCACTAATCCCTATCTCAACATTGATACCGTCGATTAGGTCTGGTCTGTTCGTGGCTACCAGATCTAAAATATTTCCATTACGCGTTGGCTGTCAATTTAGCTGCTCAAGACAGTTTTCGGACAATGTGTTCAAAAGTAATTCACAGGACGGCATTGTTATACTGACAAACGCTGTACGAACTAGCGTGAGAAATTTTTAAGACAGTGTGAATGCAGACGAGGGGGAATTTTGTATCATAATATGTTAAGTAGGTTTATGGTAAAATAAAAGCTAATTCGAGTGCATATGAAAACAGTTAATAACGTATGGTATAAATAAAATATCAGAATGTTAAATATATATTTCGGGAAAAAGTACAATGCGAATGTGTGTTATTTGTTGATCGGTTAGTCATGAAAAGCGCTGACTAACGCGGGAGAATAACATTTTTCTATTGGCCTTAAAGAAAACTAACCAGTCACAACGGAGTTTTCTTCGCACTTCTTTTCTCTTGGAGATAGAGAATGCTTACAGCAGTCTAAAGGAGTCGGAGCCCATCCTTTCAATGGTACGGTCGTGTGTAGTATGAGCTCCGAACTGAGTTATAGTTTGCCCGTTTTAGTTGTGCTACATTCCACAAGAGTGCTTTAAAGCGAAGGCATATTTATTCCGGTGTGTTTTTTAGAATCATATTTTACAAAAGCATATGATTCAGTATTGCAATCAAAATCGTACAGAATTATTTTGGAACTTGGAATACCAAAGAGTATGTTAGACTTATAGAAGCGAGTTTGAAAAGCACGAAAGGTAGAGTACGCGTGGGGAAATTGGAGTCAGAAGAATTTGTAATAGAGAACGGACTTAAGCAGGGAGATGCCCTGTCTCCACTACTTTTTAATTTAGTCTTAGAATATATTGTACGAATGGCAGCAGATAATTCAGAGGGTGTGGAGTTAAATGGAAATATTAAGTGATTAGGGTATGCAGATGATCTAAACATCATTAGCGATAGGAAAGCATCTGTAACAGCAAATGCGAATTCGTTAATCAAGGCTAGTGAAGATGTAGGTCTAAGGATAAGTGAAGATAAAACTAAATACTTGGTTACTACTAGAATGCCAACAGCAGTAGATAGGAAATGTTAAGAGTTGGAGACATGCAATTTGAAAAAGTGAACACATTTAAGTATGTAGGCGTGGACATCACTTCGAGAAATGAGATTGAATCCGAACTGAAGAAGAGATTACGGGCGGGAAATGCGTACTACTTCTCACTGAATAGATTACTTTCATCACGGGTATTGTCTAGCAATGTAAAAATTAGAATACGCAAAACTATTATTCTACCAGTTATGCTGTATGGGTGTGAGACTTGGTCTCTCACTGTGCAAAATGAAAAGCCGTTTCGAGTATTTGAAAACAAAATTTTGAGGAAAATTTTCGGGGCAAAAAGGGATGACATTAGCGGAGAGTGGCGAAAACTGCATAACGAACAGGTTCGCGAAATCTATTCAAGCCCTGACATAATCAGTATTATTAGATCACGTAGGCTGCGATGGGCGGGTCTCGTAGCTCTAATGGATGAGGGCAGGGCAGTTTGGAGAGTACTGGTAGGGCACCTAGAAGGAAAACGTCCTGTGGGGAGGCCGAGGCGTAGATGGGAGGACAATGTGAAGGCTGATTTGAGGAGCCTAGGTATTGAAGGTGAATGGAAGGAAATAGCCCAAGACAGGGACAGATGGCGAAAATACATTGCTGCGGTAATGGACTCTCGAGTGCGAAATGACCAATGTGTGTGTGTGTGTGTGTGTGTGTGTGTGTGTGTGTGTATGTGTGTATGTGTGTGTGTTTGTTTGTTTATGTGTGTATTTTAAAAAGTACGGATTTTTTAAATTTTTTACGTATGAGAAAAGACTGTAATTCCGTATGGCATATTGAGCAGATTGGTGACTAAAAGCCTGAATGCTTTACACACTGACAGACTGAACAGTATGGCGAGCTTTTTCATTTAAGTACAATACGTGCTTAGTAGGTGTTCAGTTTTCGGGAAATGCATTATCATAAACATGCTAGAGTGAATGAAAGGGTTTGTGCATGACTGTGTTAGAATTACCGCGGGCTAGGCAGTGAAATTGTAATTCTCAACTTCAAAATATACCGAAGTTTTGCCAGTATTTCCACCTTTCATTCAAAATTAAGACCTTTTCCCGATTTTTAGAATATTTATGTTGTATGCAACCTGCTACGAGTCGCAGTACGGTAGGTTTCTGCTCGGCTTTCCTACCGGAGATCTGCTGTGACGAGTTCACAGGTAGGCGCAGGACAAAAGGAACCGTGCCGGTGCTTCGTCACTGCACAGTGCATTTGGTACAGCTCTCATGCATTTGAGCGATATTGTAGGATGTGTTGCACGAGTGATCTGTAAGTAACCCTCTTTGTAGGCTACTTGCTTCACCTAGTATCCTACGAATAAATCAAGTCTGCTACAGCTGTATTAACCCTGTGTGATCGTAACGTTTCATATACCTATAGAGTTTTACACCAAAGTATTTGTATGAGTGACTGATTTCAACTGTCACTCGTCGATATTGTAGACATAGGATACTACCTCTATACATGTTGTGAAGTGCACAATTTTACATTGATCAACATTTAAAGCAATCCGACAATGTTTGCACTATTTTGAAAACTTACCAAGACTGAATATTTGTGCAGATTTTTTCGTTTTCTCAGGCCATACTTCATTGTAGATCACTGAATCATCTGCAAAAATTCTGAGTTTACTATTAATATCGTCTGCATGGTCATTAACATGAAACGTGAACAGTATAGGACCTAACACACTTCCCTGGGGCACATCCGCAGTTACATCTACATCTGAGGATGACTCTCCATCCATCCATCTCCCTACGAAAAACTCCTCAGTCCAGTCACATACTTCGTTTTATACCCCATAGGATCGTTATTTGAATAATAAGCGTACATGTTGCACCGAGACAAATGCTTTTCGGAAATCGCATCTATCCGACTGCTCTTTCAGGAGGTCATATGAGAAAACTACGGGTTGGGTTTCACATGATCGATGTTTTCGGAGTCCAACAATGGTTCAAATGGCTCTGAGCACTATAGGACTCAACATCTGAGGTCATCAGTCCCCTAGAACTTAGAACTACTTAAACCTAACTAACCTAACATCACACACATCCATGCCCGAGACAGGATTCCAGATTGAAGCGCCTAGAACCGCTCGGCCACTCCGGCCGGCTTTTCGGAATCCTTGCTGGTTCTGTTTCAGATACTTTATTACGTTTGATCTCAGAATAATTTCATCTGCTCTGCTACAAATGGAAGTCAAGGATACTGGACGCTAGTTTTATGGATCACTTACGTTTCTCTTCTTGTAAACGTTTGTGACTTGCTCTTTCTTCCAACTACCGAGCGCAGTTTTTTGTTCGATGGATCAGCAAGTAAAAGAAGGGCTAACTAAACCCAAAATTCGCTATAGAATCTAGCAGGGATTCCATCGGACCGTAGAGCGTAGTCCAAATTTAGTGATTTCAGCTGTTTCTCAACTCCACTGACTCTATTATCTATTATCACTCATCTCTGCAGTGATGAGAGAGTTAAACTGGGGCAATACACCTACAATTTCATTTCTAGAAGAAAATTTTTCAGCGTTTCAGTTTTTACTTTACTACTCTCGATTTCAGTCCCTATCTCGGGCAGGAGAAGACACTAACTTTGGTAACACAAATAGCGTTTCTTTGGGTTTTGTGAGAGATCCTTCGGTAATATTCTGCTACGGTAGTCGTTGAATGCCTCACACACTGCCCTCTCGTGAGCCGAACATCAGCGTTAGCATAGGTCTTCATCAGAATGCGGCGATGTGTATGAGCTTCGTACAACCGTATTATTTCAGTCATCATAACAATTGTGTTGATTTATTATGTTAAAAAGTGAGTTCTTTGAAATTTCATAATCCACTATATCTTTATTAGACTTCTGGGATCAAGAAAGTAACTAACATACGAAATTACAAATCTGTGATTTCGACATATTGGGTAGCTACTTTCTGCTTTTTGTCATCGGCAATGTGGGATTTCAGTTCGAGAAATAGAAAATTAATTACATGTTTTAGTACATCACAGCACAATCACGGCCAGTTTCCTTAGCGAAGCTACACTCAGTGTTCCCTCTCCATTACTCAATACATTTATTTGCCTAATTTATTTTACCGTCATGGAAGAAAGGCCTGTAGAACACTGAAATAGGTATCCAGAAAATAGTGCAAAAGAATTACCTGTAACGTTCAGTCCACTTGTTGACGTCTCAGCTGTGCCTGCTGAAAGAAACTCGTGTAGTAAGATAACTTGTGATCAGGGCTACTTTTCGGGAAATAAGGTAAAGTTCGTGCTTATAAAATTGAAGTACAGGGTGATTCAAAAAGAATACCACAACTTTAAAAATGTGTATTTAATGAAAGAAACATAATATAACCTTCTGTTATACATCATTACAAAGAGTATTTAAAAAGGTTTTTTTTCACTCAAAAACAAGTTCAGAGATGTTCGATATGGCCCCCTCCAGACACTCGAGCAATATCAACCTGATACTCCAACTCGTTCCACATTCTCTGTAGCATATCAGGCGTAACAGTTTGGATAGCTGCTGTTATTTCTCGTTTCAAATCATCAATGGTGGCTGGGAGAGGTGGCCGAAACACCATATCCTTAACATACCCCCATAAGAAAAAATCGCAGGGGGTAAGATCAGGGCTTCTTGGAGGCCAGTGATGAAGTGCTCTGTCACGGGCTGCCTGGCGGCCGATCCATCGCCTCGGGTAGTCGACGTTCAGGTTTCATAACTAACCTTTTTCGTAGGACTCTCCATACAGTTGATTGTGGAATTTGCAGCTCTCTGCTAGCTCTGCGAGTCGATTTTCCTGGGCTGCGAACAAATGCTTGCTGGATGCGTGCTACATTTTCATCACGCGTTCTCGGCCATCCAGAACTTTTCCCTTTGCACAAACACCCATTCTCTGTAAACTGTTTATACCAACGTTTAATACACCACCTATCAGGAGGTTTAACACCATACTTCGTTCGAAATGCACTCTCAACAACTGTCGTCGATTCACTTCTGCCGTACTCAATAACACAAAAAGCTTTCTGTTGAGCGGTCGCCATCTATGCATCAACTGACGCTGACGCCTAGTCAACAGTGCCTCAAGCGAACAAATGTACAACTAAATGAAACTTTATAGCTCCCTTAATTCGCCGACAGATAGTGCTTAGCTCTGCCTTTTGTCGTTGCAGAGTTTTAAATTCAACTCTACTTATTGAAATAATTACTAGCCAGTTAGTTCGAAAATAAATTTGCTCGTCATAAAAGTGGATGTTTCTAATACTCCATTTGCCAAAAGGTATTTTATGAAGGCTGAATTATGAAAGTAATTAAACAAAGTTCTAAGGAGCACGTTTCCGTAATCAATCATACATGCCATTTAAATTGTAAGTTTCTATCTTTTTTGTTTTGGCAGGTCTCAGAATTAAGAACGAAACTCCATTTCCACGTAAATTTTTAATTACCCTGGCTAAAAACTCAGAATACTTTCGATTGGTACACATTTGAACATATTACATAGCTTTTGATGGCATGGTATTGCCCAGTGAAAAAGAAAATTGAAGATCTGGTAGATTACGATTAGTTTGGCTTTAGGAAGGTAAAGACACCAGGTGTTTATTTTTCGGACAGATTATTAGTTACAGCATTCGCAACATGCATAGGAGATACGCAGTAAAAATCGCTATAGGACTTGCCAAACCACATGGAGGGCCAATGTACTTGAGCTGAATTTCTGGTGGTAATTCTGTTCATCCTTAGGAACACCTTTCATCACTCAAACACGGCGCAGCGCGTAATTAGACGTTAATGGCGTCTATTCCTAGCGGAAATTACGTTTGCGTGGCACGTGGACAAAATTGCAGCTGCACCGCAGTGTTGCCGGGAATTATCGATGGAAATTATTTTGCGGGTGAGTAATGGTTCTTTAACGATTAGCATGCTAATCTCTACAGCATGAGGTCACAAATTCGTTGTGGGCCATCCATGTAAACCTGTTCCCCCCTCCCCCCTTCATCAGAGCTAAACCACCGAATTTTTTCTTATGGGGTTGTCTTGAAAGACAACTGCAGGACTTCGTGAGGTCATTGCACACAATATATGCAACACTGGCGAGGTTACACTTCATAAAATATCGCGTAGTGAGGTTAAAAGAGTTCAGTTGAGCATAGGTGCTGAATGTAAATATCATGTGACTAGGGTCTCCCGTCGGGTAGACCACTCGCCGGGTGCAAGTCTTTCGATTTGACGTCACTTCGGCGACTTGCGGGACGATGGGGATGAAATGATGATGACTAGGACAACACAACACCCAGTCCCTGAGTGGAGGAAATCTCCGACCCAGGCGGGAATCGAATGCTTCACAATGTGCTGCCATGGTACAAGGCTAGTAAACAGTTCTTATGGTAAGACGTTCCGTGCCTCCGCCAGCGCTGTTCACAACTGCAGGACTGTCGTTGGTGCATGTTGACGCGCAGCAAAACGTTTCCCCAACCCATCCCGCAAGTGCTCCATGGGACTGAAGCCGGACGAACAGGTAGGGCAGTCCGTTCGTAAAAGATTGTCGTTCCCAGAGCGTCTCCAACTTCGCTGCTCGATGGGGTCACACACTGGCGTCCTTAAAATGAAGTCAGAGCTAACTGTGTCTCTGAAAAGACGCGCTTCGGAAACAAGTACAGTATTGGAGTACCGTTGACTGGTGAGTGTACTGTGTTCAGAAGTTTAGAGGTCAGTACGCCCATGCAGCATCATGCCTCCTCACACTATAACACCCGGACCATCAATATGATCACTTTCGACAGTGTTCCTGTGTGCGTTACATGAATACAGAATCACTACTCACACTGAATCTGCTCTAATCTAAGGACACGTGTCTCCACTCCTAGGCAGCCCTCACAAGATATACGGGGCGAGAATGTTACACTCAGAGATATTCCACATGACTGCATACAGAAAGTAATTACACCTAATGAGAGCCTGAGTACACAAATACAAATTAATGAGTAGATTTTTGTGACCCAAAAGCCGAGGGGTTAATGATAATACTTAACGAGGAGAACCATATGACACAATAGAGGCACAGAAAAATTGAAGCTTATATATTAATGTAGAGGGTATTAGGTAATCAAAGATCAACGCCAAGGCAGTGATCTACCTTAGCGCTTGTAAAACAACTTGGCCATAACTGAAACACACAACACATCAATCATCGAACTATCCAAAATACAATGGCACACATCCGTAAAATCAAAAGGAACTATTTAACACCAAACTGTCAAACACCTATGGCTTTTTTTTTTAAATACAGGAGCTTAGCAAATCTTAACAAATCCGTACCAAAACATTTTACTAACACATATAATAGAGGTAGTGAGATTCAGTGGAGCAACCCATGCCCCGTTACACAGATTAATATAGAAACAATAACCGGCACACAGTCGTTTACAACAGAAATAGAACATTAAATTTCAGTAGAACAGTGTAGAAATCCGAATGCACGCGGTGAAAAGGATTATGTGTGAACTGCCACTGGAATAAATCACCTCACACGGTTTTGAAGTAATATCGCCACAAGACAACAAGACAATCTGAATTTATGTATTAGAATAATTATAAAATACAAATCCGAATGCACAGAGTAAAAAGAATTACTTGTAAACTGCCACTGATGTAAATCAACCCAAACTGTAAAGAGAATTGTAAGCTTAACTACTCAGTCCAGTTAACAAGAAATTTACTTGTCTCAATAATTATAAAATACAAACCCAAATAATCATCGGATAGGTTTACACCTAACTCGACCTTCCGGCACTTTAATTTGGATCACACTGAACACAAGTTCAGTAGGCTTATGGGAACTTTACAAGTACAACGCCGGCCGAAGTGGCCGTGCGGTTAAAGGCGCTGCAGTCTGGAACCGCAAGACCGCTACGGTCGCAGGTTCGAATCCTGCCTCGGGCATGGATGTTTGTGATGTCCTTAGGTTAGTTAGGTTTAACTAGTTCTAAGTTGTAGGGGACTAATGACCTCAGCAGTTGAGTCCCATAGTGCTCAGAGCCATTTTTACAAGTACAACCAATGGCCTAAATACACTCAGCCTAACTCACAATCAAACGGACACAACACAACTTTTCGGCGGCAGAAATATCAAAAACTGCTTAATGACCAGAGTCTGGAATGCTCACAAGGTCCAGTCAGTAGCATGATCGGCAAATTAACGCTCAGCCGCCGTCTGTGCAGTTTCAAAAGGCTGTCCAAAGTGACTGCCACGGCACGACAACAGGTTGTTCCAGTACCGGCCGCCTCCTTACGACCTTGCTCGGTCAATATCAGCAGTGTCGCGCCCTGCCCGACACACTGCAACGGACCTCCACACTGTCTCCAGATGTAAACACAACTCCCCTCTGCTCACGCTTCTCGAGCGTCTATAGCCCCATTTTCGGCAGTCCCGCCCCTCTCAACTCGGCAAACCTCCAGGCCAAACTCAAGAAAGAGCACTTGGTCTACCGATCGCCGGCGCTTTGGCAGATAACTTGTGTGCATGTCACAGATGCGACACCAAGACATGCATGAATGTAACGGCCGAGGCCGGCCGCGGTGGTCTAGCGGTTCTAGGCGCGCAGTCCGGAACCGCGCGACTGCTACGGTCGCAGGTTCGAATCCTGGCTCGGGTATGGATATGTGTAATGTCCTTAGGTTAGTTAGGTTTAAGTAGTTCTGAGTTCTAGGGGACTGATGACCACAGATGTTAAGTCCCATAGTGCTCAGAGCCATTTGAACCATTTGAACGGCCGAGGTCCCACAAAGACCAGTTCCTCCCATTTCGGCAGCACCCTCAATGCAGCCCGCAGAATTTTCTTGGATACTTTAAAACTGTTTCCGTAATTCCTTTCGACTACCCTTAGATTTTGCACGCGGTCAACAAAAGCTAGTTTAGATCGGCTCTAAGCACTATGGGACTTAACATCTGAGGTCATCAGTACCCTAGATTTAGAACTACTTAAACCGACCTAACCTAAGGACAACACCCACATCCATGCTTGAGGCAGGACTAGAACCTGCGACCGTAGCACCAGCGCGGTTCCGGACTGAAGTGCCTAGAACCGCTCGGCCATATCGGCCGGCGCTAGTTTAGCTATGTAACACAACACAGGAGTGTTAGAACAATTGTCTGCCACAGCAGCAACCAGTAATCGAATGGTTCAAATGGCTCTGAGCACTATGGGATTCAACTTCTGAGTTCATTAGTCCCCTAGAACTTAGAACTAGTTAAACCTAACTAACGTAAGGACATCACACACATCCATGCCCGAGGCAGGATTCGAACCTGCGACCGTAGCGGTCTCGCGGTTCCAGACTGCAGCGCCTAAAACCGCACGGCCACTTCGGCCGGCAACCAGTTATCAATGACTGGCTGTCTCTGAACATCTATATTTTTAATGTGCCGATCATAAGTCTGCAGACAGCAGGAGGGATGTTGCCGAACTGGAGGATCTCAAAAGGACCCTTCGCTGTTTTTATTCACTCATGCAATTTCACACCCCGCTTCCCGCCCCCCACCCCCGCCCCTTCGTGATCATGCCTTAGGAAAACGGAAAAGAGGGGGACTGAAAAAGCGTAAACACTATTCGCTGACTCGGATCACTTTCAAGTTTAGTGGAGTGGTTTTGAGCGAACCATAATGGTTCCACCCTGTACATCAGAGCAAAAATTGCAGTTGCAATTCCAAACGGGTTCGATCACATCCATTGGGTTTGCAGTCCCACCACGTCCTTAGAGAAGCTGTGTCAAAAGGAGTCAAAAAGTCGCCTGTTGCTTATCGCACTTTCAACTGTTTTCGACAGTGAAACCCGTGGGAATCAACGCCAGAAGGGAAGGGTTGGTCTTATTGAAACCCTGTATGCCATCCCCTGAGGTTTCGATACTGAGCAACGGTGACTGAAATTCTTTCGTCACCCAGTCATAAGAAAACCGTTGGCTTTCAACGCTGGGCGTTGCGATTCTGGCCCATCACAGAGGCGTCGAAATAAAGGGAAAAATGTGGGAAAGTACGGGTGTGACGACATTCCCACAGTGTGACATGTCAGCGGGCCTATTGGGCAGAGCTGTGGTGAAATCTAGGATGTGTCATTATTAAACCGCCTTACGCCTCACATGAAATTCGGAGTTCTGACTTTTTTCCCCATGTGTCGACACATTGATGTTTAAAGCGTTGCAGATCACACAGAGCTTTTGAGGCAGCTACAGAGGAAGGTTGTAGGTACCTTTGAGCTAAATTCCAAACTTGTGCGTCGCAATGAAAGGCGATTACGTTGGTTCGAATAAGTTCTCCTTTAATCGTGTTGTGCAGTGTAGCTCCAATAAAATACGTGGGTGTTATTTGACACATTGCGCGCGATAACTTAGCGATAACCTCACCTGATTTGTTTCCTCGTTCTAGATGTGTTATCTGCCTCACCTCGTAGAATGATTTGACTACAGCAAATGAGTAACGGTACAACATGGAGGAATCAGCTGTCAGCTCACAAATACTTTTAGAGCGATACGTTTCGAGAGATAACCATTCGCAATCGGCTGCGCTGTTGAAGGCACAACTTTAGAAAATCTGAAGAGGTGGAGCGCTCTCTATCTGTAATAACGTCTTACGAGGTCGACGTTGTTTTACGCAAATGGAACGACGTGATTTTATGTCGGTCTGCGGAATAGCTTGTGCGACCTGTTCCCGGCGTCGGGCGGAGGAGCCTTTATAAACGGAATCGGAGCGCCACGAACGGGCGATAACATGCCGAGTCTCCCAGGGGGGTCGGGGAAGGGTGCCTTGGCGGAGGGGGGAGGGGGGGGGGGGAGCTTACCTCGACTCTGCGAGGGCCGCCGATGGCAGCGCAGATACAGGAGAGTGCGGCCGCTTCTATTTCGGAACCACTTGCTGACGCCGACGCCGAGCAAAGGTTATTCTGATTGCGAGTGATCAATAGATGAGTCCGCTATTATAAGGACGGAGCAGATAAGCTCCAGAGTCCTCCGCACGCACCGCGCTTTCCTGTGTACGCCCCGGCGCCGGCGGTCAAAGTCCGCTTTGCCTCGAGCTCTCGCCCGTTCCAGCCTTCGAACCATTCGCGAAGGACGTCCGTCAGAGAGCTCTACCATTGGCTTCCCATTCGACGTTAAGCGGGAGACGTCTGCGAACTGAAGAGCGATAATCGAACGTCGTTTGTGACGCTGCCGGTGAATAGCTCGTGAATAAAAAAATTAGCTGCAGTAGCTTTTTGTTTCCTTTGTTCATCGAATAACTGATATTATTCTGTGTAAATCATCCGTCAAAAGCGTTTCGAGAATATATGAAGATGGTGTCTGTTCCCGAAAGAACAGATACCATTCATGACTGTGCAGCTTCTCTAGAATGTGATGGTAATTAAATCGAAACCTTTAGCTGCCCGAGCGGTCTAAGGCGCTGCAGTCGTAGACTGTGCGGCTGGTCCCGGCGGAGGTTCGAGTCCTCCCTCGCGCATGGGTATGTGTGTTTGTCCTTAGGATAATTTAGGTTAAGTAGTGTGTAAGCTTAGGGACTGATGACCTTAGCAGTTAAGTCCAATAAGATTTCACACACATTTGACCAGTTTTTTAGCTGCCTACGCGTGTTGTTGATATACATCAATGGGGACAGCTGAAAATGTGCGCCCCGACCGGGACTCGAGCCCGGGATCTCCGGCTTACATGGCAGACGCTCTATCCATCTAAGCCAGCTGTACCCATTGATGTACGGGGCAACGGCCTTGCCGCAGTGGATACACGGGTTCCCGTCAGATCACCGAAGTTAAGCGCTGTCGGGCGTGAGCGGCACTTGGATGGGTGACCATCCGGGCCACCATGCGCTGTTGCCATTTTTCGGGGTGCACTCAGCCCCGTGATGCCAGTTGAGGAGCTACTCGACCGAATAGTAGCGGCTCCGGTCAAAGCAAACCATCGTAACGACAGGGAGAGCGGTGTGCTGACCACACCCCCCTCCTATCCGCATCCTCAGCTGAGGATGACACGGCGGTCGGATGGTCCCAATGGGGCACTTGTGGCCTGATGGCGGAGTGACGTTGATGTATATCAACAACACCTGTCGGCAGCTAAGGGTTTCGATTTAATTACCATTTCGATTCGAGAATAGTTTTATTCTCGACGTGAAAGCAACGTCAGCGCAGTAACCACGGTGACAAGTTAAATTAACGATTGTGAGAAACAGAGGTGCATTGGACTAGCCAGTTGCGAACAGGCAGGGTTAAGGAGCTGTCGTACGCCCCTAGTGTGTCAAAGGTGTTGTGTAACAAACTGCGATGGACGTACCTCTGTAAATCATGTTTTAGACACATTTTCCAAAATTTTTAGAATAGGAGAAATACACTGAAGCGCCGAAGGAACTGGTACACTTGCCTAATATCGTGTAGGCCCTTCCCGAGCACGCAGAAATGCTACAACATGACGTGGCATGGAATCGACTAATTTCTTGAGTAGTGCTGGAGGAAATTGACCACATGAATCCTGCAGGGCTGTCCATAAATCCGTAAGAGTACGAGGGAGTGGAGATCTCTTTTGAACAGCACGTTAAAAGGCATCCCAGATATGCTCAATAATGATCATGTCTGGGGAGTTTTGTGGCCAGCAGAAGTGTTCAAACTCAGAGGAGTGTTCCTGGAGCCACTCTGTCGCAATTCTGAACGTGCGGTGTGTCCCATTCTCCTGCTGGAAATGCCCAAGTCCGTTTGAATGCACAATGTAAATGAGTAGATGCAGGTGATCAGACAGGATGCTTACGTACATGTCACCCGTCAGAGTCGTATGTAAACGTATCAGAGGTACCACATCACTCCAGCTGCACACGCCCCACACCATTACGGAGAGCCTCCATGGATTCATGAGGTCGTCTCCTTACCTACACATGTCCATCCGCTCGATACAATTTGAAACGAGACTCGTCCGACAAGGCAACATGTTTCCAGCCATCAACAGTCAAATGTCGTGCAGTCATCAAGAGTACACGAGTGGGCCTTCGGCTGCGAAAGCCCATGTCGATGATGCTTCGTTGAATGATCCGCACGCTGACGCCTATTGAAAGATACGCACGCTGACGCCTATTGATGGCTCAGCATAGAAATCTGCAGCAATTTGCGGAAGGGTTGCATTTCTGTCGCGTTGAACGATTCTCTTTATCGTTGATTCCGTTCTTGCAGGATCTTTTTCCGGCCGCAAGGATGTCAGAGATTTGATGTTTTGTTGGATTCCTGATATTCACGGTATACTCGTGAAATGGTTGTACGGGAATATCCCCACTTCATCTCTACCTAGGAGATGCTGTGTCCCATCGCTCGTGCTCCGACTATAACACTACATTCAAACGCACTTAAATCTTGATAACCTGCTATTGTAGCAGGTGTAACTGATCTAACAACTGCAACAGACACTTGTTGTCTGCCTTATATAGGCGTTGTTGACCGCTCCGCCGCATTCTGCCTGTTTACATATCACTGTATTTGAATATGCATGCTCGTTTCCAAAATGATAAAATCCATTCAACAGCCAAGATCGCATGACACTTTTTTTTTTCTTTTAAGACAACCGGTTTCAACAGGTGCTATCATCTTCAGGTCTGTGCGCAACTCGTGATCTAGTGGCTAGTGTTGCTGCCTCTGGACCACGGGGTCCAGGGTTCGATTCGGAGCCGGGTGGGGATTCTCTCTTCCTGGGGGGTGGGTGTTTGTGTGGTCCTCATCATTTCTTCATCATCATCATTCGTGACAGCGGCTAGATTGGATTGTGAAAAAACTGGACTGTGTAAAAAATTGAGACTTGGTATGGGCGCTGATGACCATGCGGTTGAGGGCTCCACAAACCAAACATCATCATCTTCAGGTCTTAAAATCTTTTTGTTGTACAACACGTTCATTTTAAGCTGACATCACACCTAATTTGTCAAGTGGATAAAGATGGCACATTATTAAAGGTTTCTCATCGCTAAAATATTTTAAAAAACGTAAAGCACCTTTTATAATGTGCTATTTTTATCTATTTGACATCTTCCGTGCGACGTCAGTGTAAAATGAACAAGTCTTACAACAAAAACATTTTAAGACCTGAAGATGATAGCACAGTTCGTTGAAACCGGTTGTCCTAAATAAAAAAGATATTTTATGCGGTCTAGGCTGTCGAATGGTTGTTACAATTAAACAAATCTCTCAAAATAAAATTCAATCTTTCTGAAATGTTTTGAAGACGAGAAATATGTGTGTTAAGTTTGTCCCACACACATTGACTCCCGAACAAACTCTACGATGCTTTGATGCCTGTCGCGAATTAATTTAAATGAAAAACGTTAACAATTCTTTTCTGGAAAAAAGTCATTACGGGTGACGAGACTTGCTGTTATGAATACGAACCTATCACAAAACGATAAACTGCAGTAATTCTCCGGCGGATGTGGCCGACCTGTTCTAGGCGCTTCAGTCTGGAACCGCTCGCCTGCTACGGTCGCAGATTCGAATCCTGCCTCGGGCATGGATGTGTGTGATGTCCTTAGGTTGGTTAGGTTTAAATAGTTCTAAGTTCTAGGGGACTGCTGACCTGAGATAGTCCCATAGTGCTCAGAGCCATTTGAACCATTTTGCAGTGATTCACATCGAGGGTCAACGCTTTGACGGAATAACCAACATTCAAACGAGTGTGACGTGGGTGTTGAACAACACCCCAAGGCAGCTACACATGGTTGAATGAACGTTGTGTGCATTGTACACAAATGGGGACGGAGGGGGAGATGGGATGGCTAAAACGTTGAAACCACCATTTTAACTTTTGTTTCAATAGTAATCCAGTGTCGAACGTTTTGGACTTACAGGGTACAGGATGATGGATAAAGCCACCGACAGAATTTCGTAGGCTGTTCATGGATATTTGCTGAGTATTTTGGTATAAGGAACTAGTGGTCTCTCTATAAAGTAGTCATGATTTCTTTGATTTATCGACCCGGTTTCCTTTGTATTTGTGAAAAGTCATTCGTAAAGCGAAAAAGCCTGTAGTATGTATTCACCAAAACGTGCCATTTGCACTGAGTTTTGCAACAAACCTCCCGGCGGAGGTTCGAGTCCTCCCTCGGGCATTGGTGTGTGTGTTTGTCCTTATGATAATTTAGGTTAAGTACTGTGTAAGCTTAGGGACTGATGGCCTTAGCAGTTAAGTCCCATAAGATTTCACAAACATTTGAACATTTGCAACAAACCTTAGACGAAACATACGCACAGTTAAACATACATCATTTTCCGCTTATGACTATAGAAGTAGTTTTTATTCTGGTATTACAGTTTCTTTGTTTCACCACTGTCGTGAGCAAATAATCGATGCCATCTCACAGCACAGAATATAAGCTATAGGCAACGATACCCTTGTAGGTTTGCGTCCCACTTTATAGCGATGGAGACCATAGTTGCGAACAGTGACACAAGTAACATAATGTGACGTTTTTATTTCATTCAGCATGGGAAAAGCTCATGTTTTGACAGTATGTTACTTGGGTCAGTGATCACAGCAGTCGACTCCATAGCTATAAAGTTGGACACAACCGTACAAGGGTACCGTTAAACTGATGTGTGTTTCGTGACATGACATGCGATAATTATGCCTGGAAGCAGCGTAACGCCTAAATTGGAATAGTTCAATAGAAAATTCTACAGCCATAATAGGAAAATGACGTTCTTTAAACAGTCCAACGGACTACACACTCATTTTACAAGAATCTGACGTACGGTTTTATCACGGCTTGTAAGCGTGCAGCACAGCACGAAACAAATGCAGAACCGTACTCCTACATGTATTGGTTGAAATGTCGACCAGAAGGGTCACGGCACAATATACAGCGATGGACCTTCGATTGTCCCACACGCACCAGAATGCCTTGAGTTCGGCATACTACTTCCGCTACCGAGAAAATCCTAAGTACCATGTCCATGTGAGTATGGTCCGGATACTAGGAAACTAAGCAAATACCCTCGGAAGTCCATTCGTGTCAAGTCTGCTGACCGAGCTGACAATGGGAGAACAATACTATAGTCTGCTTTCTGATATCGAGTGCAAAATGTGCCGGCGACCCGTCACGTTGAAACCACATAAGGAGACGAATTCTCAGTGGCACATCATTAAATAACTGTGATAGCACATGTCAGGAAGCACGCAAGGTCCAGTCGCATACCACGGACAACACCACCTCATAAATTCATAGGATTGTGGTGTTGATAAGAATGGCACACATATTGTGCTTATTGGATTTGGCCAACATGCCTTTCTTGTAACATGCCTTTCTTGCAGAAGTGGTCTCGTCCGTTGTGACATGACAATCACAATTCGCTGGACGATATTTGATTTTTTTACGCTTATTCCTTAGCTATAATTGAGATAAGCACAGGAAGAAGGATTCACATTTTCTTGTTAGAAATGAGAGGACCCAGGTGTTTGTCCTACGGTTTGGCTTGACCACAGGAGGTCAGTCACTGTGGCTCAGGTGAAGAGACACGGGTCCTCAGGCCACTGCAGTATCCAGAAGCCGGGTGCAGTAAGCCCTTGCACTGCGCTTTTTCAGCAAACGATGTTTTCTCCTTTGAAGGCTGTCTGCTGCTAAGCCACTGCAAGTCCGTAGTATCTCAATGAGAATCACAAATTGCAGATCTAAGAACGGGCTACCGTTGCCCTGCTCACATACCGTGAGAAAATTCGCAGTCTTACACTCCATGTTTTATTATATAATCAACTGCGACTTACCCATCACCGTACCTCGGTGCGTAGAGCTCGAACAATGAGTGGAACATGACTAGCAGCTGACATCAAATTCTTGCTTGCTTAGATGCATTGTGTAAGACAAGAATGGGAAATTCCTGCACGGTTTCCCTGTATTTACAATAATGAAGCAACATGCCGGTGGCCACATTGACACTAACATTGAGATACCTCTTCCACATAGAGTTTCCTAAAAGGTGTGGAGTTAGTTTTATAAGGAGATACTTTCGGAACTCACGATCCTGCCGTGGAGGTTTGAGCAGCTCACAATTCGCCTGATTAATTGCACTGTTTCATGGTGTTACGTCTACTTTGCATTCGCAAGCTGCACAGATTAGTAAAGCTTGCAGAATTTCGCAAGCTGCCTTCCACGTAAATACTGTACCTCCCCATAACGTTAGCCGGACATACTTGATGAAACTCAGCTCCTAGCCAGCTTTGTGTTTCAATATTTTAGGTGGCTGTGTCCTCGTTGGATTAGAGAAATTTCTCAGTCACTTTTACTCTGTGTTCATTAAGTTGGAAACTTATTCTCTGTCATCTCTGGTATGTGTCGAGATATTAGAACAAATGAATGATTTATTAAATTCAGATTTGATTTGAATCTGAAAACCGAACTATGGTCCTAAAAGTGATCCTGGATAGACTAACCTCTAAAAATAAACATAAACAGTTTTGTTTCTCACTTGTGACGGTATTCCGTTGCACTACAGTGGCCATACCTTCTGTCTTATAAGCAGATACTGTGATCAGATGTTTAATTGCATACAGAGCACCGCATTCGCTCTCCTAGGCTGCTACTGATGTTATCATAAGCAAGTCGATCTGCATATCACAAGCGACAGGCAGAAAGAAACGACGCATAAATCTCACTATAAATAACACGAAAACAGGAAAATTGTAGTTTTTGCACGCATTGCTGTAGAAATAGTGTCTCATAGTCTAGCTCAACATGGAAAGTCCACTGACAGGGTAATCGTTGTTCATGTGAGATTCTCAAAACAGTGTTGTGGCTTAGTGTTCGGAGCTCGTGCAACTCACCGTCTACTGGCGGCGCCGGCCGTGGTGGCCGTGCGGTTCTAGGCGCGTCAGTCCGGAACTGCGCTACTGCTACGGTCGCAGGTTCGAATCCTGCCTCGGGCATGGATGTGTGTGATGTCCTTAGGTTAGTTAGGTTTAAGTAGCTCTAAGTCTAGGGGACTGATGACCTCAGATGCTAAGTCCCATAGTACTCAGAGCCATTTGAACCATTTTTTCTACTGGCGGCACGAAAGCTTCCAGATCGAATATTCTGACATAACTCGCCTTGTCAGAATCTGCCAATCTAACAATTTAGGATCCTGATGAGAATCAGGCACAGATGCAAAAATACTGGTCATCGTAGCAGGAACAGCTGAGCATTGCGTCCCTTTCCCACTTATCCATTGATTGAAATGAAACTCATGCAAAAGACACATACAGGCTAATCCCTCATCAGAAAACCTATCCACACAGCTGTCTTTCACTGTTAATGTGCAGCTGGCGTTGCCGAAAAAAAGAAGTCCAGTACAGAACCAAGGAGTATTAAATTCATGACTGAGAGGGAAGAGTACGTCCCGTGAGTGAATGGAATATGTATGTAATGATAATTAAATGGACACCCTAGCTGCAAACAGGCGTTGATGTACTTCATTGGGGACATGTTGAAAATGTGTGCCTCGCCGGGACACGAACCCGGGATCTCCTGCTTACATGGCAGACGCTCTATCCATCTGAGCCACCGCGGGCACAGAGGATAGTGCGTCTGCAGGGACTTATCACTTGCACGCTCCCCGTGAGATCGCAGTCTGCCTTCGGCAGTGACACAGTGCGGACCGTGTTGCCTGCCGGCCGCGCTGTGGTGCGCGCGCCTGTTTGTTTACGCCGGAGCAGCTTCGCGTGTGCGGTGTTATGAGTCTAGAACGAGATGGCACACTCGTACAGAAAAACGACTTTGAAGTTCAGTTTTGCGAACGACTATACACGACCAAAGGCACACGAGATTGAACGTTTCTTCAGAGAAGAGGTAAAAATCGATCCACAGGAAATCGTGGGAATCAATTTATCGCTCGTTTCAAGCGTCGTCTATGTCAAGCTTGTTGACGAGGCTGCTTGCGAAAGACTTCTACAACGATCACCGAACGGGTATCGTTTCTGTCATGCCGACGGGAATGTTGGTGCGGTTACAGTCGATCACGCGGGAATGGGGATCCGCACTATACGAGTCTTCGAACTTCCGTTTGAGGTTCCGTCTCAACTTGTTACCGACGCCTTTCGACCATACGGTACAGTTCTATCCCATGTGGCCGAAAAATGGACGAGTTTTACCACGTACCCCGTTTTAAATGGGGTGAGACAAATACGGATAGAACTGCGCAAGCACGTCCCCTCTTATTTGTACATAGGAGGTTGTCGAGCGATTATAATCTATGATGGGCAACCTCGCACTTGCTCGGGGTGCGGGAAAGAAGGTCACGTCCGCTCGGAATGCCTCCAGCGACGTTTAGTGCAGACTCCACGGGATGACGTTCAGGCGCCACAGCCGACGACTGTCTTACCGTTGACCTTTGTGGAAGCCCTGAGAGGCGACGTGAGGGAGACTTCCGTTGGGCACCAGCAGCTGCCCCCTATAGAGAACATGGACACCAACGGACTGGAACTCCGACCACCGGTTCCATCACAGCAGGCACAGGACACCGCACAAGAGATGCAGCTGACGGCCGCTCCAGGCTCATCCGTGGTGGCTGCCAGTGCTTCCACCGAGAGCGTGATAGGCCAGGCCCAAGACGGAGGATACGCAACCCCAACAGCCGATGCGGAAGCAAGGCAACGGAAACAGCGTTCGCCGAAGAGAAGAAAGAAGCGTCGACTGACTTCTGCTGACGATAGCCATAGTCCCGAGGAGACAGTGGACGACAACGACAGTATCGACCTGAGACCAGTGGATTCAATAGATACCGAACTGACGATGCAGGAACTACAGAGCGACGAAAACTTGACCTCTCCTTCTGGTGACGGGAAGGCGGAAGTGGAGATGACAACTGTCCAACATCAGAGCGATGACAACGTTACCTCCCATCCTTCGACCAGTTCCGGAAATATGCTGGGGGACTGGGCGCAAGAAATGGACCAACAGGAACAGGATGAAAATACGAACGCGACGATTGAGGACAGTCCTGCCCAGAGGCCGGGAGGGGTCGGGAAATGTTGACCAACTTAGTGTGTTGAGGAGCGCCGGGGGTGCAGATGGATGCTTAATGACACCGCCCTACAACTGATGAACACAAGCCAGGCGTACCGCATTGCCACGATAAACATTAATGGCATACGGACACCGCTTAAAATTCAAATGCTGAAAGATATGTTACGCACTGCGGACGTGGATATTGTACTCCTACAAGAAGTGCGTTTCACATCGCCGCCAGAGTTCTACGGTTACGAGGCACATTATTCAGTGCACGATGAAAGTGGATGCGGTGTGGCGATTCTCACCAGGGAAGGAATAGGAGTGGAGGACGTCAGGTCTCTCCCTTCGGCACGCGGCATAGCGATCACTGTCGACGGCGTTCGTTTCATCAATTTATACGCACCATCTGGCTCCACAAAACGAAGAGAAAGGGCGGCTTTTTACACCGAAGAGATAGCACCGTTGTTCGCTGGACGCTTTGATAACTATATAGTGGGCGGCGACTTTAATTGTGTCGTCGACAAAAAGGACCAAGTACCTCATTAATTGCCATGCATGGAACTGCGTGCGTTGATTACCGAAATGGCGCTTTTGGATACCTGGGAACTGCAGCATGGTGACAGACCGGGTTATACGTTTGTCACGGGACACTCGGCGAGTAGACTTGATAGAGTGTACGTGACACGAGCTCTACGGACGACGATACTGGATGCCGAAATCTGGCCAGCGGCTTTTACGGATCATATGGCGTACGTCTGTACGATTTCACTAACGCGTCAGAAGATATGGCGGAGTAAAGGTCACTGGAAAATGAATTGTGCACTTTTACGTGACACTGAATGTCACCGGTCGATAGAGGCGGCCTGGGAGACCTGCGTTCGCCGCCAACGAGCGTACACCTCGGTTCTCCAGTGGTGGGTTAAATGCGCAAAACCAACGTTACGGCGAACGTTGATACGATACGGGCAGGACAAATCGCAGTGGAACCGCACAACGGCTGATTTTTATTTTACAGCCCTGAGGGAGCTGATGACCCAACAACCATCGCCGGAAAGGCACACGGCCATGCGCCGGATAAAAGCCAAGTTATTACAGCTGACGAGACTAAGAATGGAAGGTATAATGGTCCGGGCGAGATTGGCGGACACAGTTGCTGCCGAAACCCCCTCCATGCACCACGTGGTACGTGAACGCCAACGACGACGCAGGACATTGATCAGGGAACTAATCTCTGAAACTGGCCAGCAAGTTGTGCACCAGCGTGATATTGCGCATGTGTTTACCGACTATTTCCGCCAGTTATATGGACCTGTACATGTGAACCACGAGACACTACATGATGTCATCTCGGAAATGCCAGACAGAGGACCACCACTGGATGCAGAGACTTTCATCACGGCGATAACAGAGGACGAGCTGACAGACGCAATTGCCAGGGGGGCTCCGAACAAGTCCCCAGGACAGGACGGCTTCCCAATTGAATTTTACCGTGCCTTTGCATACCTCATGGGACGGACCTGGATTCAGATGTACAACGAACTCCTGTTACCGCAGACTGAGATACCTGCCGAATTCACGGAGGGTATCATCATCCCAATACCCAAACCACGCGGTGGCAGAAATCCAGGAGATTATAGACCACTCACTCTCTTGAACTGCGACTATAAGATTTTCGCGCGCATCCTTGGGGCTCGCCTGCGGTCTTCACTTTCTGATAGACTCCTCATTGATCAAACTTGCCTCGGCGGTAAGAGCAACGTGCATACGGCGCTCAGTGACTACCGAGATATCATCGCATTAGCAGCGGCATGCCGAGTGCGTGGGGCATTCGTCGCTATTGACTTCGATCATGCGTTCGACAGAGTGGATCATACCTTTTTGCGTGCGGTGATGGGCAGATTGGGAATCCCACAGGCCTTCATCCTAGTGATCATGCGACTGTTACACGGCGTACGATCAAAGGTCTCGGTGAATGGGCGGGGCACTGACTACATTGTTATTTCAAGGTCAGTTCGTCAAGGTTGCCCCCTTTCGATATTTTTGTATGCAATGGCTTTGGAACCCTGTCTATATGGTCTCCGAAGACGGTTGGAGGGAGTGCCGTTGCCACAACTGACCTTTCATTGCCGCGCTTATGCTGACGATGTGATGCTGGTGGCACGGACCGGCGAAGAAGTACGTACGGCGTTGGCATGGATACAGCGATACGGGATGGCGGCAGGAAGCGTGCTTAATCTACAAAAATCACGCTGCATGAATGTCGGTCGAGGATTACAACCGGGGGAGGAAGGCCCGCTCATCTTAGTTAAGACCATAAAATGCCTAGGTATTACGTTCCACACGGATGTGCAGCGGACAGCAGCGGATAACTACCGACGCATATTGAAGCTGATGCGGACAATGGTGCTGTTACAGAAATTAAGAGCGTTGGATATGATTCAGAGGGTGACCTATGTTAACGTATACCTAGCACCGAGACTCACTCACGTAGCGCATGTCCTGCCTTTACCGCGCACAATGGCATCACGGATACAAGCAACTTTCGGAACCTACGTGAGTGTGGGACACCTGTTTAAGATCCGATACACAACGCTTACGCTACCACCTGGAGAGGGTGGACTTGGTCTAGTTAACGTATATGAAAAGGCACGGGCGTTATTCGTCAGTACGATGTTCCGACAGTGGCGCGGTCAATTTCACAATATCTCGGGTGCGTTGGCCGATGTCCTAGCGCCCACTTCAATGCTGCCCCCAGTCAATGTGGGCCATATTTCACCGAAGCTGTCACATTTCAAGTCTTTTTTTTTGGAGCTTAGCTATGTCAGAGATTCCTTCCCAACAACACGACTACCGACGACGCGAGACGTATACCAACTCTTACTGCGCCGGTGCCCCAGGAATACCCTGGAAAAGAAGTACCCAGACAAGAACTGGCGACAGATATGGCGCGTTATACGGAACGTTTACCTCCCAACGTCGGTACGATCAACATGGTATGTAGTGATAAATAGGAAGTTCGCAACGAATCAACGGCGGCACGCGATTCATTTGGCAGACACTCCACTATGTTTAGGCTGCGCAACAGTGAACACTGATGAACATCGTTTAGCGTGTAGAGGGACGGCTCCAGTGTGGCACTTGGCACAACAGATATTGGCGTTCCTGTTACGCTCCGCCCCTCACACAATTTCATCAGACACACTTTTTTTCCCCCAAGAATCTTATTTCCCGGTCCAAAAAACCAATGCAGTGACATGGGTGCGGGGAATGGTGGTGGGCTACGTGTATAACGAATCGGAAAAGGACAAAATTGATTTTTGGCATTTTCTCCTAGATGGACACACGAAGCTGCAACAGCATAAGAAATATAGGCAAGACTTCGCTAATTACTTGCGACTTACATTTACCGACCCGCCGGCCAGATGGGGTGTGACGGGTGAGAGATGAGATAGACGAAGAAGCCGAGATAGACATCGATCACACTTACGGACCCTTAGTTAATTTCGAGAAGACGACCCAGTCGTACACCACCGTCTGGAGAACGAGTCGATAGATGGCTCTCTTGCTCTATCGAACGTCGGGTCGTGAGCAGGTGTCGCCCCCGACACGAATTTCATTTCATTGCTACAGGAGAATGTTTCTTTTGTATTTGTACTATCCGCAATGTCTTCATGTCTTTCATTTGGGCATTTTCAGTTTTATTCATTTCCTTAATTAATTAATTTTCTAATTAGCCACTATTTGTCAACATATGGACTTTGTAGACACTCTTTATGCGATAGTACAACAACATCAGCAAAGGTGGTAAGCCGGACATTGGATACAAAAAAAAAAAAAAAAAAAAAAAAAAAAAAAAAAAAAAAAAAAAAAAAAGATGGATAGAGCGTCTGCCATGTAAGCAGGAGATCCCGGGTTCGAGTCCTGGTCGGGGCACACATTTTCAACATGTCCCCAATGAAGTACATCAACGCCTGTTTGCAGCTAGGGTGTCCATTTAATTATCATTTCATTTCTAGCAAAGCTGCATGGTCATCCACGGTAACTGTTCTTTCGGGAACAGATACTACCGTCATATACAGAATATGTATGTATCCAAATAAGGCCCGCAGTGTATGATATCGGCATTTACACCGTTGTGCTGATATTGTGAGTGCAATACAGATACGAAGATAAGTGGGGGTAAGAAATCAGACGAGGTACAGTTTCTCTCTAGATGACCCACTGAAGATAATGAGTTCCTGATACCAAAATACTCAGAAAATTTGTAGTTAGATTCGAGGTAGGAGTCTATTCCAATAAAATTCTTTTTGACATGTAGTCGCGTCATGTTGTGGAAAAACTACTGAGTTTTTAGCTACCGGTACAAGGCGTTGTGTATATACGTGGTTAAGGAGAAATGGAGGTAATGATTCAGGAACTTAGGACTGTGAAGGGATCAGAGTTGTGGGATGTTCTGAGGATTGGATTACAAGAATTGACTTTTAGAGGCAAGGGTTACGAAGCCTTGATTTAGCGAAGGATAGTTGTTAAGGATTGATTTCTGTACGGTTTTCTGGAAAAGAAACGGGACATTCGACCGAATTTAGGTTGACACAGGATGTGAAGCTGAGCGGAGAAGAAGAAGGGTACCGGCTTATGTTCATAAAAGATGGGGGTACGCTAGGATTTTGCTGCCCTAGTTCGCGGATGTATAGGATTCCAAAGGTCTTCCATGGGTTTGTGGAAGAGGAGAGGGGTTAATTAGCCGGTAAATGAAGCGCTAGAGATAGGGTAATTGGATCCGAAGATACTACGACTGTCACTAACGCTTTTAGTTGTCGGTGACGGTCGCACTGCAATTGAGTCCAGGAAATGTATGATAACGTTATACCGAAAGGCTCGGAAGTAATGGGGTATTTACCGTCGAGAAAATTAATTCTTTTTTCTTTTATTTCTTCTGCAATTCTACTTGTTTAATATAACTGAGAGCTGAGACACTTACCATTTCCGATTAACCTGCTCATATTTTTTGTGAGTGTGAACTGCACAGGGAATTATTACTGCCTTTGTAGCACTTTCTCATCATTGTAGATACTAAGAGACATGATATTTAATTAATAACGTAATTGTAAGCATATAAATTGTTAACTGTTGACTGACTCGTTTGTTTCATCACTTGCTGAACAAGAGCTTACTAGGAAGGAAACACTGTGTGGTTAATCTCCTTGAGAATACTATCATGGCTAGAATTTAGAGATCTGCATCTAACTGTAAAAATAATATACTGGTCAAGAAATTCGCAAAATAGCTATCAGGAATCGTCAGGAAAAATTACAAGCCTATGTTACAGATGATGATACAAAGAAATTACTGGACTCAAACGAGAGAACTAACTCCTCCAACTAGCTAAAAGGAAACCAAAAGTTGAAAGTGAAAGCCACACTTCTGTACGATTTGTCGATTTTGACAAAGACGAAAAATTACTGGAGTTGACACTGTATAAGAGAGAGACAGGTAAAAAATCTTTCAATAGCACAAAGAACTATTCAATATGTAATGCAATCAGGAAAGCTTAAAAAGGGGAGAAAGTCGGCATGATTTTCTTAAGGCGATCGAGATTGTGCTAGTGTATTTTTACTGACGTATTACCTTTCGTCTTTGGCTGAGGCTGGTAATTATTTTTGTTCGTGTGCTAGGAGGCGGAATGATTATGAATATTACTGTAACATTGCAGTTAACCACTGTTGCTACAGTATGTTGGGTAGCATTGCCCTCTTTAGTGCCCTTCGCATAGGGCAGATTCACTGTTAGATTTAATTTGAAATTCGGCTTTTATCTATCCGAACCCACTATTTATTTAAACTGGTGGTCAGTTTATTCTTTGAACAAATGTTATACTTCTTCCGTTTATTGAAAGCAGCAAACCTTATCTACTACTTTGAAACACGTATGTAACATAGCAGCGATGGCGAGGCATTGTAGCATCTGTGACCAGAGAGTATGCGCTTGACCGCGCGAGTGTTGCGAGCGGTTCTCAGTCAGTAGCAGTCAGTCAGTCGTTGCGAGTCTGTCAGTAGGAGTCTTTGCGAGTCTGTCAGTAGTCGTTGCGAGTCTGTCAGTAGTAGTCGTTGCGAGTCTGTCAGCAGTAGTCGTTGCGAGTCTGTAGCTCTGTCTAGTTGAGAGCAGAACTCAGTCTGTAGTCGTCATGCAGAGCGGTCGGTCAGTAGTAGCAGCCCAGTGCGGTTGTGTGATGTAGGCGGTCGGCAACACTGGTCAAGATGGTGAATAAGGTATACTGTTAATTAATATAATCATTAGATAATGAAAAATTTTATTTATTGTAATTATTCTCCAACAAGTCCCCCAATAATAATTTTTTATTTCAAAAGCATTTTCTCAAAAATTTAATTTTTTATTGAACTCAAGATTTCGTTGCACTTCCCATTTCATTCCACTTCTTTTGAAGAAAAATTCCACTAAAATCACAAAAAAAGAGAATATTATTATTTGCAATGCAGTTCCTCCAAGCGGTGCGCAACAACAAGAGCAGAAATGTGACATCCATTTATTCTGAGGTAAGACTTTAATTCTGATTGTTTTACACAGGGCCAAAGACCGATATTTCGGTTTAATTGAATTTTCTTATCACTGAACGGACTTTAAATTTTGTGAAGAATTTATATTTGAGTCAGATTGCGTATTTCACATTTTTTGTTGCCATTGTCAGTACATTTCATTGTGGGCAGGTTACGCTTAGAGCAATGTCCATTAGCATTCGTAATTAAATATTGTCATTTCTTTTCCTTTTAAAATTTCGGTGGGGAGGTTACACTTGGCGACACCCAGTCCAGGATCGTATTTCGTTGAGAGTCTTTTGAGCGACAGTCAGATATCTGCTCTTGTTTGCTTAGATATAATTAGGATTTGGCGCAACGCTTTTATTAACTTGTAACCTTTTTTCTACAGGTCAACGGCAATTCGTTGCTCTATTGTATTTGTGTGTTGCTTTTGCATTTGTGCTTATTGTTTTGTGAATATTTGTGACAGTTGCAAAAATGCCGCGAAAGACTGTGAATAGTGTATCGCGAGGTATTTTGAATGAAATTACCGACTTAAACAGCGTGACCGATAGTAATTGTGACACGCAGTGTAATGATGACAATCCTGCGTTCACTAACAATCAGTGTATTCCAACCACTAGTGATGACTTTTACCCTGATAATGAACAAACGAACTCAATTGTCTCGTCTGTTAATTTGACGACAATTGATGACGCGAGACGCTCTATTGCAATGAGCGCTGCCGAGCTTAACACACCCGATTTAGAAAATTCAAATAACGTACAGACAAATTTTTCGAATGAAAATGGTCAGTGTACTGAAAATTCGACGGATTCATTTAACGCGACAATTGCAGGTATACAGTCAAACAGCACAGATCATGGAGTAGGTAATGTTAATTGGGATCAATATATGGCATTTTTGCGGGAAAATTTCAAACAGCTTAATGAAAGATTTGACAAACTTATTGAAGACAACCTTAACGAACGGAGCAGACAAGTTAGGGAAGAGATTACAGCTGTTACCGTTCAATGTCGGGACAATAAAGTACAATTACGTGAGGATACTAAGACTTGTGCTAATAACAGTAATGAAAAAGTTGGCACTGTTGCACAAGAATTAAGTAGCACACGTGTAGGCACAACAGAATCACATAAAGACGAGATTATTGGAGTCACCGAACAATGTTCAGCAAACGAAACACAGGTACACGAAATTAATGCAATCACTGAACAATGCCCTAAAAACGCAGTACAGATTTGCGACGAAGTTAATTTAGAGTCAGTGGAAGTTTCACACACTGCGAATACGGAAGTCAATTATAAAAGTGAACGACAGAACAACCAAAATGTCGAAAGTTTTCAAGTAACAGAGTTGAAAACTATTTCAGTCACCAATACGTCACAGAATCCGCCACGTTTCGAGCATTTGCCTGACTCGCGCAGCGCGTATAATGTGAGCAATTTACAGAGACTACGAGAAGTAAAATCCGAAAAGCCACTAGACTTAAAATCTGAAAAGCTACGTAACTTGAAGTACGAAATGACACAGACAAACAAATTCACACACAAACCTGAACGTGTTCTCAAACTGAGTGACGAGAACGTAAATTTCGAGCAATTTGTACTTGTAAGAAAATGTAAAGAATTTAATAATGACAGCGTACAGGTACACGCTTTGCACTGTATACGACAATTTATCTTTGTACATTTACCGCTATTGCCTGTAACACAAAAGCTAAAATTTATTTGCAGTGCGTAAAAGACCTCAGGGGATTCATTACGCTTTAATGAATATGTGCCGTAGCGAGCATAGGGCCCCGAGCTGTAGTAGTGCTGTTTCATCTTTAGTTTTCTGCACTGCTGCCTTCTCTTCTACTATCCTTTATATCTATCAAAATTGCTCTTTAACTATTGCTCTACCTAGGATTAAGAAAAATGACAAAGAAAACCGGATACGACAAATTTTTACCGAATGTGACAATATTCAGTAGGCACTCCCGTAATGACAACTACCGCCGTAATTTTAATTACAGATAAAAACGTAATCATCAGTATGTGTAAAATTAACAGCAAACGCATTTTTTTTTTGTAACAATAGACGTTTTTCACCGCAACAGCATGAAAGTCAGCCGCTTAGCATACCTAACCAACAATGCAGTCTACAAGGTCAACCAAACTTTAATGTTTCGCCGCGTGCACGTATAGTCCCAGCTCCAACAAATAGTAACGCATGGCAGCAAAGAAATAACTACGTACAGACAACACTCTATTTCAACTCGTATCGCAATGCGCCGTATAGAAATTACTATCATGACAGACGTAAAAAAAAGAAAAAAAAAAAAAAAAAAAAAAAAAAAAAAAATGTGTGATGAGCACAATTTTCAGCGTACATTTAATAACAGTCGATCTTTTCAGCAGCAACAACATCAGCAACAACAAATAATCATGAATGAAACAGACAATAGGTGTCATCCATAGCGTAACACGTCAGTAAGAAATAACAGAACAGTTCATATAGTGGATATGCCACAACATTCTCCCGTAAATAATAACACGTACGACAGTTTTTAACCAGATACAGCACAGATTGCATATTACAGTAACGCAAACATTACTTTTGACACGCAGAATTTTGCTCACGAGAATGTTATTTGAAACATGCTTTGTTGAATGCACCACTTTTATCGCACCCAGATCTTACTAGAAATTTTTCCATTGCTACCGACAGTTCCAACACCGCTTTAGGCGTACACATTTTCCAGGAAATAGAAGAAGATGGTTCTATAGTAATTAAAAACATTGCATTTGCAAGTCGCATTTTGTCACCCGCTGAACGAAATTATTCTGTGACAGAACTTGAAACATTATGTGTTGTATGGGCTTTTATGAGATTTAGGCACTTTCTTTATGGCAGACATACCACCGTCTACACAGACCACAGAGCAATACAATTTTTGCTTTCAGCTAAATTTACTCACGACAGATTAAGTAGATGGAAACTATATTTACAAGAGTTTAATTTTACGATTGTTCACATTCCCGGCACGCAAAATGTTATAGCAGACGCACTATCGCGTTCTCTCGGCAACAATCAGCAAGACGTAGCAACCAACTTCTGCAAAACAAATTTCAGTGTCATGTACATTCAGCAAGTTGCATTTGAAAACTTTATTTCATCGTCATTACAGGACATAGCACGAGAACAAAATAAAGACAATGTGTGGAAAGAAATTAAACACCTTTGGCAAGATAGAAAAAATGTTACGATTAGAAACCATTACACTGTACGCAATGACGTTCTGTTTCGCCGCTCTCATCCTGACAGCAACAATTGGTTATTATGCATTCCTGACGAACTGGTTAACAAATTAATTTGGTACACTCATTTAAGTTACGCACATTACGGAACACGAAAATGTTTTCTTATACTGAGACAGAACTGTTATTTTACTAACATGGAGAAACGTATACGACGAGTTTTAGCGTCTTGTAAAATTTGCCAGAAAGCTAAATCAGACACCACTTCACATATTCCTCCATTATATCCCATTATACCTGTTAAATTAAGACACATGGCTGCAGTAGACATTTTTGGTCCGATTCCCAGAACTAACAGAGGTTTTTGCTACATTTTTGTCGCTGTTGAGCTCACTTCAAAATTTGTTACTTTCACTCCGTTACGTAAAGCTACTGCTAAAACTGTTTCTAAAGCATTTGTAAAACATTTTCTATTTCATGTAGGGCATGTGATGAAAGTAATTTCTGACAATGGATCACAATTTCGTAGTAGCGTATGGACACGCATGTTACGAGCTAGAAACATTTCTCCGATCTATATATCCAAGTACCACGCTTCTTCGAACCCCTGTGAAAGATTAATGAAAGAAATTGGTAAGCTGTGCCGAATATACTGCCACAAAAGACATATTGATTGGGATACATACATACTCTCATTCCAAGATGTAATTAATTCCATTCCAAATGAATCCACTATGCTATCTCCGTCTGTTATACTGAAAAACGTTGAACCACCAAACAAAATTAAAGAATTAGTAAAACTACCCAAAAGTCGTCGCCTACGACACCACGAAATAATTAACATTGCGCTGAACAACATCAAACGTGCCGCAGAGCGCCGGAGAAGACAGCAAAAACAGGTTTGTACACGCCGAGACTTTCACGTTGGACAGAAGATACTAGTACGTACACACTATTTATCCAGTAAATTAAAAGGTAAGTGCAGTAAATTTGAACTTCTATACGCAGGTCCGTATCGGATTCGCAGCATCCCTCACCCCAATGTTGTACACGTCGAAACTTTGAGAACCAGAAAATCGAAAGGCAATCACCATATATCAAACATTAAACCGTTTATTGAGTGAAACCACTGTATGATTCAACACACTATGATGCCATTTACTAAAGCAATTATTTCACGTGACTAATTACTGATGATTATCGTATTTTTTCTTGGCAAGTGCCCGGCAAGGTAAGGTTAGCAGGTCGCTCTTCTTGTCGTTACACATCAGACCGTGCATATTTTTCCAGATGAATTTACACATTTACGACTATTTCTGCAATTATATTTATATGACTACTTATTGATAATTATCGTATTTTTTCTTGGCAAGTGCCCGGCAAGGTAAGGTTAGCAGGTCGCTTTTCTTGTCGTTACACATCAGACCGTGCACATTTTCCATTTTTTTTTTGTGTATATGATTGTTTTCAAGTTTTGTTTGTATGTACTGTGAAATAGTTAAGATATAACACACACCGGTTGACTTTGACATTTTTTTTTTGCCTTATGACATCTCAACATCGTGACTGTTTTACATTTTTTTTGCTACTGCATTGTATTATTCTGTGTACATTTTTTGCATCTGAACACTGTCAACGTCTTTAACATATTACGTTTTCTGTCATGTTATGCTGTAGGGTTAATTATGTTACCATAAACCAGTCATTATCTAGTGGGTATATGATTTAAATGCAGGACATTAATCTTTGTTCATCAATTTCAGAAAGGAATGATGATTCTAAGAAATAAATTTAACATAAATGGGAATTTCACCTACGGAATAAACGAAAGGAGATGCAATAACTTTATGAGGAAGAGTAAATGGATCAGGATTAACAAACATTAACAAGAATATACTATACTCATCGAAGAATAGCAGTCTTAACTAATTTTTTCTTTCAGAATACAAGGTGATTGATGCAGGCTGTCAGACTGAACTACACATCTTAGTTTTAGTGATGAAATATGCTAGAGATAAGGAATAATTGTATAATGAGTAATGAAGTGATTTTTTGCAGATGATAATGAATACTGATGAATAATGATGAAGGATATGATGTTATGAATAATGAAGTTTTTCTTTACAGGTGATGATAATAATGAAGTTATGATAATATGGATAATGAATAATGAAGTTTTTTTCTTTACAGATGAGGATAATGTTGAAGTAATGTATTTATGCTACGTAGTTATTTAAGTATTTGTTGCAGTTTGCTTTGACAGCAGGTGTTACATTGCATAGTAGGATGACTGAAAGTTTTGGAAAGGACAGCTATGGAATACATTTTTATACACACTTCACTGCCTGTTAATTCGAAGTTCACTACTTTTCAGCATAGTGTGCGTTTCTTCTTTCAGGTCAATAATCCGTTTTTGTATTTTTTCCAGGAGAAGTTTTTCATGACACTTACTAAACCTGTTAGTTATTATACCTGTTCTAGTACTTGCATTTTTATTTTTTACCCATTTGTGTTTATCACTTCTAAATGTGATCACATGTACTGCCTTGTTACATAATCTTGCTACAGCTGACTCATGACGAATGACGTTACCTATCCTCATTTGCTGCAATAGGTCAAAAGCAAATAGTGTTATGTTTCAGCAATTAATTATCGATCCCAACGCAATGCATTGCTAACAAAAAAAAAAAAAAAAAAAAAAATGTGTTACCAGTCCCACATAATGTCACTAGTTTATGATAATTCTGAATAATACTGATCAACTCTGAATAGCATGTCACTTGAGTAAGGACCTCTTAATGAGACTATATTCAAAATAATGCTTTGTCACTAGCTAATAACTGCCACTGTTTATTGTAATGATACCACTTATAATGCCTGTGATTACTAATGATTTGCCTATAATTAACTGATTTTAATAATGACTTTGTAATGGTCTGAATACTACTGAAGGAGGAACACTGTTTATTGTAATGTTACCACTTATAATGCCTGTGATTATTAATGATTTGACTGTAATTAACTGATTTTTAATAATGACTTCGTAATAATCTGAATAATACTGAATGATGATTCTGTTCAATACTTGCTGGCCACTGAGTGCCAATTATTAATGTCACTCCACGAATTGTGATTAATTATGCCATTGATTAGCTCTTGTTTCCAATGTTGATACTTTGTAACCAGAAAAGAATGTGACTGTTTCATAATGCTTTGTAATTAGGAAAAGACTAGTGATTCTTAATAGATTGTAATGACACATAATTAATTAACTATGGTACTGTTTAATAATGCTTTGTAATTAATTAAGGCTAATAATTCTTACTATATTGAAATGACAAATGATTAATTAATTAACTGTAATTAGACAAATGATTAATTAACGACAAATGATTAATTAACTGTAATTAGACAAATGATTAATTAACGACAAATGATTAATTAACTGTAATTAGACAAATGATCAATTAACGACAAATGATTAATTAACTGTAATTAGGAAAAGGCTAATGATTATTGGAATGACAAATGATTAATTAACTGTAATTAGGAGAAGGTTAATGATTCTTAATTATACTCTGTAACGGAAAAGAATGCGATTATTTAATAATGCTTTGTAACTAGGAAAAGAAGATTACTGATTCTATGTAAAACAATTAATGAACATTTTTCTGTAATACTACATACATGGTACAGAAATGTTCAATAACTGGGCTATGAATGCCGCACACTACTACTGTAATTGACAATATTATGTGACTTAATGTCCTTCACCTTATGAGCTAACTACCCTGAATTACTGCAATGTCCATTTGTCCTGTTTATCCTAGTGATCATGGAGCACTATCTTTGGTTTTGCACTAATTCTACGTTGGTGTGCCTTGTAAGAGTGTGGTGTTGACACGACATGCTGTCCACCACCGTGAGCAATGAAGACGTTATTATGGTCCCACTGTTTGGTGTACCTAGTGTACTGCCAAAATGAAAACATGGAACATTACTACGACAGTTCAGTGTCTTGGCTACACTGATAAATTCTGATGGGAAAAGATCTTCAAGTTGTGTCACTTGGTGTTGTACTTCTGTGGAAAGATATGGACTTTCAGAGCAGCTGTGTGCAATCTAAAGTGCTACAACCATGATGCAATCCTTCCCTTTCCTATCCTGATTCTTGTCACATAAAGAAAAAATTTTTTTGGTAACATCATTTATGTTCATAGGTTATACATTTTTCGATTCGCTGAACTCCAATGCGAGTACACTTATGTCACTTGTCAACATAATATTTTTTGCCAGTCTGTTTATTTGTTCTGAATATGCTAAAGAATTTTTTCAGTGCCTGTGCACTTTATCTGTCAAAAAATTTGTACATACTTTTTTTCTGATTTGCTACTATGTTTAGTATTCACATTTTGTCTTTGTCTGATATATTTTGTACTTAGTGCGTGTGCACAACATTTAAATATTCTGTAAGTTGTAGAATTTTGTTAGTTAAAGAAAAATTTTGCCGCGCTTGGCAAGTCCAAATGACTCACCATCGCTGCCAAATTTTTGCCCCCCCAGTGGAGGGTTATGAAACACGTATGTAACATAGCAGCGATGGCGAGGCATTGTAGCATCTGTGACCAGAGAGTATGCGCTTGACCGCGCGAGTGTTGCGAGCGGTTCTCAGTCAGTAGCAGTCAGTCAGTCGTTGCGAGTCTGTCAGTAGGAGTCTTTGCGAGTCTGTCAGTAGTCGTTGCGAGTCTGTCAGTAGTAGTCGTTGCGAGTCTGTCAGCAGTAGTCGTTGCGAGTCTGTAGCTCTGTCTAGTTGAGAGCAGAACTCAGTCTGTAGTCGTCATGCAGAGCGGTCGGTCAGTAGTAGCAGCCCAGTGCGGTTGTGTGATGTAGGCGGTCGGCAACACTGGTCAAGATGGTGAATAAGGTATACTGTTAATTAATATAATCATTAGATAATGAAAAATTTTATTTATTGTAATTATTCTCCAACAAGTCCCCCAATAATAATTTTTTATTTCAAAAGCATTTTCTCAAAAATTTAATTTTTTATTGAACTCAAGATTTCGTTGCACTTCCCATTTCATTCCACTTCTTTTGAAGAAAAATTCCACTAAAATCACAAAAAAAGAGAATATTATTATTTGCAATGCAGTTCCTCCAAGCGGTGCGCAACAACAAGAGCAGAAATGTGACATCCATTTATTCTGAGGTAAGACTTTAATTCTGATTGTTTTACACAGGGCCAAAGACCGATATTTCGGTTTAATTGAATTTTCTTATCACTGAACGGACTTTAAATTTTGTGAAGAATTTATATTTGAGTCAGATTGCGTATTTCACATTTTTTGTTGCCATTGTCAGTACATTTCATTGTGGGCAGGTTACGCTTAGAGCAATGTCCATTAGCATTCATATTTAAATATTGTCATGTTTCTTTCTTTCAAATTTCGGTGGGGAGGTTACACTCGGCTCCCATTTGTATTAAGTATTTTCTTTCTTTAAAAATTACGGTGGGGAGGTTACAACTTTCACTGAATCATATCCTAATATAATTGTCTTGGAATCACATGATTTAATTCGATTATAGTCCATTATACTTGTTTTACTTTTGTTGATATTCACATTATAACTTCTTTTCATTACACTATCCATTCCGCTAAACTCTCTGACATAATTATCATTTTATTTGCAAATCTTCGCCGGCCGAGGTGGCCGAGCGGTTCCAGGCGCTTCAGTCCGGAACCGCGCTACTGCTACGGTCGCAGGTTCGAATCCTGCCTCGGACATGGATGTGTGTGATGTCCTTAGGTTAGTTAGGTTTAAGTAGTCCTAAGTTCTAGGGGACTGATGACCTCAGATGTTAAGTCCCATAGTGCTCAGAGCCATTTGAACCATTTTTTTGCAAATCTTCAATTTATTATTTGTTCTCGCAGAACCTTAATTAATTTCCCAAATTTCTTCTTGGTTTCCTTTACTGTTTGCCTAACGCATCGATTGATTAAAATTTGTTGGATAGGATACATTCGTATCTCAGTCCGTTTTCAACCACTGTCTCCCTTCTATGTCATTCGTTACTTACAACTGCAGTCTGGGTTATACATCTGTTACAGATAACGTTGAGGAAAGAGGGTATTTCTGGTCAAAAGAAGTGTGCTAGTGTCAAACATTTACCTTAACTTCATAAATGAAGTTCTAAGGATGTGCCTTTGGAGCAGAATATTGTACGGAAGTGACACCATCAGGATTCGAAACAGCTGTGTCTAACGCCAGCACATCATGCACAACACCGCGCTTCAGGCTTACAGATGTGACTACATGTTCCTAACCTCATCACCTGCGCTGTTCGAAAAGAATTGGTCGAAACGCGGCTCTCGAACAAGCATGGTACGGACTCCAGAATAAAGCACAGCCGTATTGGGCGTGTCATTATTTAACTCCTCGCAATAGCCACCAACTTCGCCAGCCATTCGATATGTCAACGGCCGTGCAAATAGCTCCATCCTGTTTATGGCCTTGGAGTACGCACTCGCTACCTCCGTACAGCTCGTATTCTGATGTCCCCACGGTGCAATTGGATTCTTAATGGCGCTAAACGACCAACAGGACTCTCGCATAACGTTGATTACTCTACGGCAACAGGAAAACCCAGCAGATCTGTTAATGCTTGCGAACGTACTGTTTTTTAAATTAAGACTTTCGACTAGTTTATCGCTGACCTCCACTTTTTCTATCTGATGGTAATATTTTAAACGCTAAGTGACTGTTGCACCGAACAGTCTCTATAATTTGATTCCCTCCTAGTAGTTTTACATAGTCGTGAATAAAGACAGTGATCCTTCAAGTACCGAATTCCTTTTCTCCGTTTCAATCAATGATTACAAACAATTCGTCAGATTATAGATTTTGGTCTATTGATGATGATGATTAAGGGCAGAAAGCGACAGTCTGACGGAAGTTTTTGTGATAATTGACTAAAATTAAATAAATTTCCTCGTATTTTTTTCCATTAGCCGCTCCTTCTAGCGTGAAGTAAATTACTCGAGTATGCAGCAGTAACAGATGTCCCACTAATAAACCCTTTCTTCTGGTAAGGGAACTGACCAACCTACATTTTTCACAAGTTCTACATTTTGTAACTTTTCCGTCTACTTAATTTTTTACATTCTTCTAAAGCATCACATTCGAAATGTTCCCAGTTTCCTGTCACGCGAATTCCCCGTGGTCCACGTTTCACATACGCAGATTGCTGTGGCCAGATGTACACTTCTACACTCTTAGCCGTTCTTCTCTTATGAAGGTCTAATGCCAGCATAGCTCTTTTATTAAAGAGAGCATTTTTCGGCTGTGGCAATCTGTTTTCATATCTTCCTTGAGATTTAAACTTACTTTCTACAGGGTGGGTAAAATAACGCTAGCCCGGAAAATTCACTGACGGAAAGAAACAGCAACACAAAAAAGGAGATGTGCGACTTACATGCAAGTTGGTAGGCGTGTTTCTACTTTTCAGAGATGATGTCTGTTCAAATTTCGCGCCAGTCGCCTAAGAGTGGTACCAGTAGCGCCACAATGAGGATTCAAATGAGGTTTTGGTTAACAGGAGTAGGACGTCAAACGGGCAGTCTTGGAGCAGGAGAGACATCACAGGACATTTTAATTTCCACTGTCTATACTTTTATGAATAAATTCATAAAATTTTGTCAGCATGACCAGGAAGGATTCAGGATTCATAATCATAGCAGTGGAAGTTCAAAAAAATAACAAAATAAATTTTTTTTACATGTGAAAGTTCATCATTTTTTCACTTCTATTGGCTGCGTTTGTTGCTATAGGTACACGTTTCTTCATAAGTAAGAGAGATTCTTCGATGAATTTTGCACAGAATGCAAACCATACTTACAGGTGTATGAAACTCTAGAAATTATTTAATTTATGAAAAAAATGAATGTGCTGTTACATTTTAAACTTAATGTTTAGAAAAAAACTCAAATTTTGTAGTAAATTATCTCAGTTTTTACCACAGTTTTTAATAGATTTGGAAAATTCTAGAGTTTAATACACCTGTAAGTATGGTTTGTATGCTGTGCAAATTTCATCGAAGAATCTCCCTTACGTATGAAGAAAAGTGTAGCAACAAATGCAGCCAATGGTAAGTGCAAAAAGGTGAAATACAAATGTGAAAAAGTAAATTATTTTCTTATATTTCTGAACTTCCGCCACTATAAGTGTAAATCCTGAATCCTTTCTGGTCATTCTGACAAAGTTTTATGAATTTATTTTTAAAAGTATAGACAGTGGAAATTAAAAATTCCTGTGGTGTCTCTCCTGTTCCAAGTCGTCCCGTTTGACCTCCTACCCCCACTAAATACACGCTGTAACGGTCGTGATCGTTAGTTACCTTTAAGATCGTGTGTATTAGTCAAGAATGTCTTTCAGGCAACAAAGATGCCATTAGCAACACCATAATGAGTTTGAACGTGGTCGTGTAACAGAGCTACGAGAAGCTAAATGTTACTTTGGGATATTGCCCAGAGCCTTGGCAGGAATGTAATCATTGTGTCCGGTTACTGGCAGCGGTAGTCAGGGGAATGTAGCGTGCAGAGAGGCAAGACCATCGTGTTCGGAGTATGGGTCTGGCGCATCGTACTGCATCTGCAGCAGCAATCTGAGTGGCAGTTGGCACTGTAGTGACACTACGAACTGCTAGGAACCGGTTACTTCACGGGCACCTCCGAGCCAGACGCCCTGGAGCGTGCATTCCACTGACCCAAAACCACCGCCATTTACGACTTCAGCGGTCACAAGCGAGAGCTCATTGGAGGAAAAGATGGAGGTCTGTTGCGCTTTCCTACGAAAGCTGGTTCTGCCTCGGTGCCAGTGACGGCCGTGTGTTGGTTAGAGAGAGAGGTCAGTTGAGGGCCTGCAACCTACCTGTCTGCATGCTAAACACACCGGACCTAGTCTTGGAGATATGGTGTGAATTGCGATTTCGTATGACAGCAGGAGCATTCTCGTGGGGCTATCCCACGCACCCTGACTGCAAATTTGTACGTCAGTTCGATGACATATGTTGTGCTGCCGTTCGTGAATTGCATTCCAAGGGGGGTTTTCCGACAGGATAACGGTTGCCCAAATACCTCTCTTATAACCAAACGTGCACTAAAGAGTTTCTACATGTAGCTTTGGCCAGCCCGATGACCAGATCTGGCTGCAATATAACACATATGGAACATCGTCAGACAAAACTCCAGCGTCTTCCACAACCAGCATTAACCGTCCCTGTAGTGACCGAGCATGTGCAACAGGCATGGAACTCTACGACAGGAACTGAAACCGCCACCTGTACAACACAAAGTATGCACGTCTACATGCTTGCATTCAGCGGCTGGCAGTAACACCGGTTATTAACGTACCAGCATTTCACATTTGAAATGCCTTATCTCACGTTTACATTCACCCGTGGTCTTACAATATTAATCACTTAAATACGTTGCCTAGACAGTTATATTCCCAAAATTTCATTACACTAAATTAATTATTTTTTGGTGTTCTAATATTTTTCCATTAGTGTACTTCACGCAACTTAAGTTAGGCAACACAACTTACGTCATCCACACCACACGTGAATGAAGTGAGTTTGGTTGCTATCTTAAGGTGGGTCAAATATTTTCCGGCCAATCGTTATTTTTCCCAATCTGTAGGTATGAGAATTTTTCATTTCTTCCACAACTGTACCATTCCCACTTCTAATATTCAAAATGGTTCAAATGGCTTTAAGCACTATGGGACTTAACATCTGAGGTCATTAGTCGCTGAGACTCAGAACTACTTAAACCCAACTAACCTAAGCACATCACATACATCCATCCTCGAGGCAAGATTCGAACCTGCGACCATAGCAGCAGCGCGGTTCCGGACTGAAGCGCCTAGAACCGCTCGGTCACAGCGGCCGGCCTTCTAATATTAAGAATTTCGTTATCCTCCCGTCCAGTACTAATCATCACCTTCGTCTTTGTTTGTCCTCATGGCACATTCTGTGCTAAGTATGCCGTACATTCATTTCGGCAAGTTTTCCAAGTCTCCCCTTACATCTGACCAGAAGGGTCATATCATCGGCGAGCCAGCACCACATAGGCGTTAAGAGTCTTCTAGTCGTAATGTCGCTATCAAAGAAACTTTGTGTGCTGTAGCTAAAATTTTACCAGCAAAGTAAAAATCAGAGAGCGAAATAGTGTCACGCCTGTAACATCTCATTCATAGGTCAAACGTTTGATTACTTTGCAAATGAGTTAATATGTTAAACATTTGACATTAAGCATGTGTAACCTTTATGGCTGAAAACGCAAAATTTTACTTACGTTTGTTTAATTAGTTACATTATCAACCCACAGACTACTGAAAAAATGAAAACGAAAACAGACAAACTAGGAACATGATGACCCACTCATATGCCCATATAAGACCCATGCGTCAAATAGTGCATGGTGTCAAACCATTTATTTTAGATGATTAAGAGAAATCAGGTCATACCAATGTCTACAGACGTTGAAATAAATCAATGGGAATTTTGAAAATTTGAGCCAAACCGGGACTCGAACCTAGATGCTCTACCTTAACCGCATCCGCCATCCGGATACACTTCCCATCCGACCCGTATTCTCAACCTGTCAAGCGAAAGTGGCGTCTCTATCCATTAGCCCTCTGCTCCCGTAGGGGATCCGCATCTGTATTGACAGTACTGAGAGTCGTCCTCGCTCATAGAAATAAAGGTGTGGTGTCTGTTTCGTCTGAAGTGTACTACAGTAAAGAAACCACGCATCTGCATTTATTTTAGGCTTGATCGTAGCAAAAGTACACTGAAGAGTCAAATAAACTGGTAGACCTACCTAATATCGTGTAGGGGCACCGCGAGCACGCAGAAGAGCCGCAACACGACGTCACATGGACTCGACTAATGTCTGAAATAGTGCTGGAGGCAATCGACACCATGAATCCTGCAGGACTGTCCATAAGTCCGTAAGTGTACAAGGAGGTGAAGATATCTTCTGAACAGCACGTTAAAAGGCATCCCAGATATGCTCAATAATGTACATGTCTGGGGAGTTTGGTGGCCAGCAAAAGTGTTTAAACTCAGAAGGGGTTCCTGGATCCGCTTTGTAGCAGTTCTGGAATTGTCCTGCTGAATTTTCCCAAGTCTGTCGGAATGCACAATGGAAATGAATACGTACGTGCCAACTGTCAGAGTCGTATCTAGACATCTCAGAGGTTCCAAATCACTCCAACTTAACACGCCTCACATAGTTACTGTGCCTCCACCATCTTGATCAGTCCTCTGCTGACATGCAGGGTCCACGGATTCATTAGGTTGTCTCCATACCCGTACACGTCCATTCGCTACATACAATTTGAAACAAGACTCGTCCGACGAGACAAAAAATTGTTCAAATGGCTCTGAGCACTATGGGACTTAACTTCTCAGGTCATCAGTCCCCTAGAACTTAGAACTACTTAAACCTAACTAACCTAAGGACATCACACACATCCATGCTCGAGGCAGGATTCCAACCTGCTACCGAAGCGGCCGCGCGGTTCCAGACTGTAGCGCCTAGAACCGCTCGGTCACTCCGGCCGGCTCCGACCAGGCAACATGTTTCCAGTCATCAACAGTCCAATGCCCGTGTTGACGGGCCCAAGTGAGGCTGTCGTAGAGTCATGAAGGGTACACGAGTAGACCTTCGGCTCCGAAAGTCCATATCGAAGATGTTTCGTTGAATGGTTCGCACGCTGACACTTGTTAATAGCGCAGCATTGAAATCTGCAGCAATTTACCGAAGGGATGCACTTCTGTCATGCTGAATGATTCACGGTACGCGCGCGATATGGTCGTACGGGAAAATCCCCTCTTCTTCGCTACCTCTGAGATGATGTGTCCCATAGCTCGTGCGCCGACTATAACACCACGTTTAAACTCACTTAAATCTTGGTAACCTGCCATTGTAGCAGCAGTAACTGACTTAACAACTGCACCAGATTCAGGAATATACAAAATAACGTGTACAGCTTGATCAAGCTACTACATAGCAGAAACTGACAGGAATTTTCAAATTAAATACAATGAACACAGCAACTGTTACACATAACCTATGTACGAAATCAGCAGTAGCAACATGCATAAAAAACACTTGACACCGGTTCTAAAACATAAAGACCATCTTTAAATACTCCAGCACTTCCAAAGATCTCATACAAAGGGTTTAATGGAGGAGCTTGAAATTTTTGTGCGCCACAGAAAGCGAAGACAAAAAATTCTCAGTGGCAAGCTGAACAGTGAGTCAGTTAATTTCCTCAAATATTACTCCTGCATCTGATAAAGGGGACAACTTTCATTGATATGTACATTTCCTTATTAGGAAAAAATTGTAATGGGTAATTTAATTATCAGCAGTGGTGAAAAATACATTTTATTGTGTGCAACCTTATACATAAACATAATCACTGTAACAAATCTTTGTGAAGCGGTAGTGTCCAGATATCTTGGCAGCATGATGTGTAAATAAACAGTGTAAGTGATGCTTTGGGTGTGTGTGATATTCTGTAAAATGGAGAAGGCACAATACCTGTAATTAAACAAACAAAAATACCATTTTTAACATTAGCATTTAAAAGCCCTCAAAACTCCATTGTGTCCGATCTCCCGATTGCAGTCTAACTTCGAAAATACGCAAAAGTGGCAGAAAGCCACACATAAAAGCATCAACAAACATATTCAGGTAAACAAATGCACGAATGTACTTGAAAATGAGAATAAATTCTATGGTTCAAATGGCTCTGAGCACTATGGGACTCAACTCCTGAGGTCATTAGTCCCCTAGAACTTAGAACTAGTTAAACCTAACTAACCTAAGGACGTCACAAACATCCATGCCCGCGGCAGGATTCGAACCTGCTACCGTAGCGGTCCTGCGGTTCCAGACTGCAGCGCCTTTAACCGCACGGCCACTTCGGCCGGCATAAATTCTATAAAATGCGTTCTGCTAAATAGCAAAAAACAAGTAACTGTTGTGGTTTTCATTATTTAAATCAAATAGTCTTATGTTACAGGCTGTAATTATTACTTCTTCACCAATGACGCATTTCGCCTGATTCAGGCGTCTTCAGATTGGCTGATATTACATGGTGTTGGCTCACGGGGTATCGAGCATACGTCCCTGAAAATAATTACCCTCCACAAATATTCGGAAACAGTACGTAGTGTCCTTGTTGAGGCGTGCGACATACGATGCTTCAGGGAATGCAAAACAGGTTGAGGCCAACATACTCGCTTATCTGTCACCATGCTAACATGTCAGAAGTGTAGTTGCTCATATCCGGGCTATCCATGTAGCCAGCCGAAGTGGCCATGCGGTTCTAGGCGCTGCAGTCTGGAACCGCGAGACCGCTACGGTCGCAGGTTCGAATCCTGCCTCGGGCATGGATGTGTGTGATGTCCTTAGGTTAGTTAGGTTTAACTAGTTCTAAGTTCTAGGGGACTAATGACCTCAGAAGTTGAGTCCCATAGTACTCAGAGCCATTTGAACCATTTGAAGCTATCCATGTAATGCTGGGTTCGGGAATACACTACGTGCATAGCCCAGATAGGAGCAACTACATCTCCGACATGTTTACATGGTGACACGTGTACGTACACCTGATCCTGTTTTGCATTGACTGAACTACATCGCATGCCCCAACAAGCACACCACGTAGTGTTTCCGAATATTTGCCGGTGGCAGTTACATTCTGGGGCGTTCTGCATGCTCGGCGCCCCATGAGCCAACACCCTCCATTAGCCACTTGAAGGCGAAGCGCGTTATTGGTAAATAAATACACTACTGGCCATTAATATTGCTACACCACGAAGATGACGTGCTAAAGACGCAAAATTTAACCGACAGGAAGAAGATGCTGTGATATGCAAATGATTAGCTTTTCAGAGCATTCACACAAGGTTGGCGCCGGTGGCGACACCTACAACGGGCTGACATGAGGACAGTTTCCAACCGATTTCTCATACACAAACAGCAGTTGACCGGCGTTGCCTGGTGAAACGTCGTTATCATGCTTCGTGTAAGGAGGAGAAATGCGTACCATCACGTTTCCGACTTTGATAAAGGTCAGGTTGTAGCCTATCGCGATTACGGTTTATCGTATCGCGACATTGGTCCTCGCCTTGGTCGAGATCCAATGACTGTTAGCAGAACATGGAATCGGTGGGGTCAGGAGGGTAATACGGAACCCCGTGCTGGATCCCAACGGCCTCGTATCACTAGCAGTCGAGATGACAGGCATCTTATCCGCATGGCTGTAACGGATTGTGCAGCCACGTCTCGACCCCTGAGTCAACTGATGGGGACGTTTGCAAGACAACAACCACCTGCACGAACAGTTCGACGAGGTTTGCAGCAGCGTGGACTACCAGCTCGGACACTATGGCTGCGGCTATCCCTGACGCTTCATCACAGACAGGAGAGCCTGCGATGGTGTGCTCAACGATGAACCTGGGTGCACGAATGGCAAAACGTCATTTTTTCGGACGAATCCAGGTGCTGTTTACAGCATCATGATGGTCGCATCCGTGTTTGGCGACATCGCTGTGAACCCACATTGGAAGCGTGTATTCAGCCGGCCGAAGTGGCCGTGCGGTTAAAGGCACTGCAGTCTGGAATCGCAAGACCGCTACGGTCGCAGGTTCGAATCCTCCCTCGGGCATGGATGTTTGTGATGTCCTTAGGTTAGTTAGGTTTAACTAGTTCTAAGTTCTAGGGGACTAATGACCTCAGCAGTTGAGTCCCATAGTACTCAGAGCCATTTGAACCATTTGAAGCGTGTTTCGTCATCGCCATACTGGCGTATCACCCGGCGTGATGGTATGGGGTGCCATTGGTTACACGTCTCGCTCACCTCTTGTTCGCATTGACGGCACTTTGAACAATGGACGTTACATTTTAGATGTGTTACGTCCCGTGGCTCTACCCTTCATTCGATCCCTGCGAAACCCTACATTTCAGCGGGTTAATGCACGACCGCAAGTTGCAGGTTCTGTACGGGCCTTTCTGGATACAGAAAATGTTCGACTGCTGCCCTGGCCAGCACATTCTCCAGATCTCTCACCAATTGAAAACGTCTGGTCAATGGTGGCCGAGCAACTGGCTCGTCACAATACGCCAGTCACTCCTTTTGATGAACTGTGGTATCGTGTTGAAGCTGCATGGGCAGCTGTACCTGTACACGCTATCCAAGCTCTGTTTGACTCAATGGTCAGGCGTATCAAGGCCGTTATTACGGCCAGACGTGGTTGTTCTGAGTACTGTTTTCTCAGGATCTATGCACCCAAATTGCGTGAAAATGTAATCACTAATGGTTCAATTGGCTCTGAACACTATGGGACTTAACATCTATGGTCATCAGTCCCCTAGAACTTAGAATTACTTAAACCTAAGGACATCACACAACACCCAGTCATCACGAGGCAGAGAAAATCCCTGACCCCGCCGGGAATCGAACCCGGGAACCCGGGCGTGGGAAGCGAGAAAAATATAATGACATGTCAGTTCTAGTATAATATATTTGTTCAATGAATACCCGTTTATCATCTGCATTTCTTCTTGGTGTAGCAATTTTAACGGCCAGTAGTATAATAACTACAACCCTGTAGCCAAGACTGTTGGTTTTTTCATCATGTATTGCAATATCAGTTTCGTTATTTACATGATGGGCGTATAAGAAATAAAAATGCATTTAAATGTGCTCTTAATATCAGAAAATTTCCATTTTGAAATACTAGGTAACGTCAGAGATTTGATTTATATTTCCTCAAGACATAAACACAGTTTCTGACTTTCATACATAACGCACCGAGTTAATATTTTGACGTAAGGTTATACCTGTTAATAAGTAGATTATGATAGCATTTTTTTTAGCATTTTAAATTTTTAAATTCGGTGATAATTACATGGAAACTATTAGGGACCCCTCAAAGCCGTTAATTAGACAGTGCACAGTGACTGTCTTCGTGATATAGTGATACAGATATGAGTTTCACCGTAGTGATGTCAGATTCATTGTTAAAATTTCTGCCTTTGTACTTTTCTGTTGTTTATTTATGGCAGAAAACGGGCGTTAACTTCCAACTTATGGGTCATGAAGTACATTGTGAAAGTGAATGTGACGCTGGGGCGTGACTACGTGAACAACCTCAGTGGAGACGGGGCGCCTGGGTGTTGACCGTACACTTGCGGTGGCCTCAAGAGCGCGCGTCTAATGGCAGCGAACCGAGGCGCTTCCTGATGGAACATCAATGTTTGCCCGTACGGGGGCATGGCAGGTGTGCCCCGGGGGCCTAAATGTCAAGCGGCCAGCGGAAGAGCGAACCAGCCCCAGAGGGCCGCATCCGCCCGTTTAAATTCGTTAGCGCACTGTCCACCGTCCACCGTCCACAGTCCGAACAAGCTGGAGCCACTGGCACTTTCAACTTCACGTGTTTCCTGTCTGCAGAATTTTCCTTTTTGGAAACTGTGTTACAGATCTACAAGATAGACACGTGACTTCTCGTGGCTAAATGTTTTGAATAACAAACTGAGTGACGAAAAGTCATGTAAAGGCTCTGAATTTGATGTCGGTCGTCGGATGACGAGGCTTATGCTGTGTATTTGTCTTTAAGGAAAGGCAGGAATACAGCTTCACAAATCACTTAGGAATCGAATAAATAAGAAGTGTAGGCAAGCCAAGGCGGAATGGCTGCAGGAAAATAAGTGAAGGAACAGAAAGAGAAATGACCGTCAGAAGTTCTGACTCCGTAAATAGATAAATGAAAACTACCATCGCTGACATTAAAAGCAGGGGCGGTAATATAAAGAGTGCAATGGAAATTCCACTGTTAAACCTAGAGAAAAGAGCGGGTAGGTGGAAAGAGGACACTGAAGGAATTTTAATTCCATTCCCGAACAATTCTTTTATTTCCATCATTTCTTATTCGATGTACAGATTGAAGAGTAGGGGCGAAAGACTACATCCGTGTGTTACACCCTTTTTAATTCGAGCACTTCGTTCTTCCTTTCTTATTGTTATATTATTCCCTCTTGGCTCTTGTATACATTGTGTATTGCCCGTCTCTCCTTATAGCTTACCCCTATTTTTCTCAGAGTTTCGAACATCCTACATCTTTTTACGTTCTCGAACTCTTTTTCCAAGCCAGCAAATGCTATGAACGTTCTCGATTTATCTTCTGTGTTGCTTCCATTATCAACAGCAACGTCAGATCACTGGTGCTTTTATCTTTCCTAAAACAAAACTGATAATCATCTAACAGATTCTCAGTTTTCTTTTCCATTTCTTCGTGTATCATTCTTGTCAGAAACTTGGATGGACGAGTTGTTAAGGTGATTGTGCGATCACTCTCGCAATAAATGAGGACTGCCGCGTAAGAAGTTTTGTTCGTTTTTTGTTAAAAATGTAGCGGCAAGCATACTTAGACGCACTCCTACAAAGTTTCCATACCATACATTGATAAGCCGCGGACAATCGACGATCACAATTTCACCCAAATGTTCGGTGTTTTCGTTGTCCGGGATCGGCAGTTTAAATGATGAAAGGCCTAGCCAAAACTAGCAGCAACATACAGGTGTCACAATCGGCACATCTCCAAATGAGACATGTGTGAGATACGTAACTTAAATTCCGTAATCGTAATACAGTACAGGACAGCGTAGTCAACAATTTAGCAAGTAACTGTTACTTGTCAACAATGCAAGAAGGCGCGAGTGATTACTGTAATAGGGTTGCGCACCAGCGACACTTCTAATTAGATCTACCGTGTGAACATTCGCCGACTGTCTTGACTTGCGACGTTCTTGGTTTAATGTTAGAACCAGTCAGCAAAAATATTGCTTGCCTCTTGAACAGTTGTTCAGTGGCACATGAATTGGAACTTTGTGATGAAAAAATTTAATCAAACTAACTAGTCTTGTTGTATCGCAGTGTTTCTGTTCTTAATCATACTATGTGTCCTCAGATTTCAAGTGATAAACACTACAACAAACTATCTTACCGTCGCAACGTCTGCATGTGGTCTCCGTATCAGGTAGGAGGAGGACACAGTGATTAGGCAAATTATAAAGGCGATTCAAATAACATCCGTAAATGCGTAATACGAACGCGTGTAGTTGGGACCATTTGCCTGCTTTTTGGTATGCGTGTTACCTGCAGTGTTCCTTATTCCCATGAGATGACAGCGTCCAGCAAATGCATAAGCACCCGAACGTGATAAGTGGAATTAACGTGGGATGAACAGAGTAGCATTACACGATTCCTGAATAGTGAAGGTGACAAAGCTTTCAAAACCCGTCCCAAAATGAAGGTCTCATATGGGAACACACCTTTAAGGAAGGGAAATTCTACAGCGTGTTAACTCTAATCGGCTGCCAGTCATTTGCTTTTGGTTGCATGCAACATTACCTGCATGACAGCATTTCGCTTACAAACATCATTAAATGATTTTTACCCCAATTCACGGTATCCGCCTTTGTAGAAGCGTGATCTTAGCGAAATATCTGACGTCAGTGACCAACGATAACTGGTTAAGCCATATCGCACTGTGACTCGATAAAAGACTGGACTAATAACCACAGCAACTGTGAACACCAGTCATAAGTCAGCACTCCACACTATGCCTGATGTGCTCCAAATTCAGATTCTATCTGCAACGTGGTTGCTCCAGCAGTCAACTCAAACAGTGACGTGTAAACATCTTCTCCCGTGCGCCAGTAAAATCGTCACTGGGGACGAAACCCGGATCAGAGACCTCCAACCACGAACGAACAGATTAAACAAGGAACGTCACTATTTGTTCATCATCCATAACCAACAAGTTCGGAAAATACCATCACAATGTGAGCTATTGTAAACCAGCCTTTGAGCACTCCTAAAAGACCCTTCTTCTCCTCTTCTTCTGCACCTCAGCGCTCAGGCTATATGCGTGTTGCGACTTTACATGATTAATTCCATCTTTTCATCGGCCGTCCCACGTCTTTTAATCCTGAGGTCTTGAACTCGTTCACAACGACTTTAATTCTGTCACCATCCATCGGCTTGAGGTGTTGTCTCCATTCGTCCCAGTATTCTTCAATCTTCTCATTTAAAGTATTGATTCCCACTTCTGCCTGGATGTCATCGTTTCTTAAGTTGTCTCTTCTTGATCTACCTTCGAGAGTTCTTACAAACCTAATTTCTTCTGAAAGCATATTATTTTTATCTCCTTTTCTCTCATTCCAGGACTGCCACTGCCATTGTTTTATACAGTTTCAATTTTGTGGCTTTGCTAACTTTAAAAAATAAAGCTTTTATTATGGTTCCCCATGTATGATGCAGTTTGTTGGTTTCGTTTTCTACGTCTTCATCTATGTTCAGATTTATGTCACTGCGTAAATAATTGAATATGGACACTTCTTCAAGTACCTTGTTTTCCATCACAACGTCGGATCGAACTGGGAATTTTTCCGTATTCGGCAGTAACTTTTGTTTTAATAGAAGATATTTTTTGATTGTAACGTTTTCTTGCTAACTCATATAACGTCTACACATTGTGTAAAAGTACCTGTGTTTTGTTATGCAGTTACATTATCAGGATGCAACATAGCATTTAGTGGCAGTTCCTTTTCAGTTGCATATCTTCACGGACTTCTTTCTTACAGTTTCTTGTGAGGTCTTCAATAAAGATATTAAAAACAATCGATTGACGTATTATATCCCTGTCTGACACTTTGATTTATTATTATCTTATCTGTTTTTAAGGTGACAATATATGCCTATTTTAGTGTCTTTATGTATGCTTGTTATACTTCGGTGGTTTAAACAACGTCAATTGCTATGTAACTTGAGGTTTTGCCGACGTAATGGGTATTTGTTAAAGTTTCGGCATTCCAACGAGACGGTGCCTGTATCTCTCCATGATGTTCCGGCAGCCAACCAGGCAGCCATCTTCAGGGGAGTTTTACAATAAGATATTGCTAGTACACAGCCCTACATGTCTATCGGAAACTGAGAAGCTATTACTGTAGTCGACAAAAACCGAAGGCTTCCAGGTATGTATAGATAACACGTTTATAATGTGCCCCCACGGTGAGGATGAGCAGTCTCGATTTGTTGAACATCTAAAGTTAATCATCGATAATATCCAATTTACCACGGAAGTGCTAGAAAATAGCTGCCTACCGTTTCTAGATGTCTTAGGCAGACGGAAATAGGAATGGTCGTTAAAGCATTCCAGTTATCGTAAGCTCCCGACAGACACCTGTCATGTACGTCGAACGACACACTCAACGACATTTTCCATCGGAAAAAGAATTTTGAAATCTGCAAACACGATTTCAGTCTCAACAAAAGCACGTGATCGCGGTAAACTTCGCACAGTTAAATTAAGCGATATGGAGGAACGAATGTTGCGGCAAGTAGATGTCAATGCTAAAACAGCTACCTTTTTTTTGTGGATGTGCCGCAATTCACACATATCGCGATAATTGAAGTCCCAAGCGAGTGACCAAAATCTGAGGGCAGCCAGGTGTGTTGACACGAGTTATTAATTTTCTGACATGGAGGGCTGAAAAATATGTAAAGGTGGTTGGTAAACACGTGGAGCAAGTCCTGTAGATTCAGACAGGTGTCTACCACAGGACAAAATAGCCTACACCTCAACACGTATTGTTCCCTGGAATAAGTTCAAGAGACCTAATTTCTGCTTTTGAGTAATATTGTCTCCTGTGGGCATATGGGAAACATGTTTCTAACACATTGTAAAGTGCGTCTCTCTCTCTGCCGCCCTTCCCTTGTGTGTGTGTGTGTGTGTGTGTGTGTGTGTGTGTGTGTGTGTGTGTGTACGTGTGTGCTTGAAGCAGTCTGTTTGCAATGCGGGTTCGTGTGTGCATCTCGTTTTGCGTAAGCCTTTGTGGCGGAGCAAAATGAAGTAGAAAATTTTTTACTACGCAACGGAATTTGCTCTTTCTGAAACCAAATAATAATTTGCCCGCCTTGTGACTGCGACACGTTTTCACGTCCTGACTATGTTTCTCACTAGCATTGTCTGAAATTAGCTAAAACTGTGACCTAGTTCTGTACGCCGCTTTCCCTTTGTCAGTTACTGTTGCACCCGGATTTTTTTGCTCGACTTCATTTAATTTATCCGCAACTTAGTTCACGTTTCGAACGCTGATGCCATTATCTCTACCACACAGCAGTCGTCTGTGTGACGGCAACGTTCCGCAAGTTGAATTTGTTACTGCAGTTCCAGACATTTCTTTTGTACCTCTGGGTTCTGTTGCATGTAAAGATTCTTTGTTTTGAGTGTTGTTAATAATAATTGAAGTGGTTTCAGTAATGTGTTCTAGCTCTGTGTTTTGACGTAATGTTGCGGATCTTTGCAGGCATACAGAGAATTTCATAAAGTGTTCCCTACTAGGGTTGCAAGTGTCCTATATTGGTCACCATGCCCATATTGAGTCCCACGCTCGGGATAATAACATTCATAACGTAAATGCTTTGCGACTGAAATTGAATACTTGGTTAAAGCGTCGTTTTTTGCGTTATGAAATCTTCAAATGTAAGGGGAAGTTTCGTAACTGTGCGCAGCATGTAAGCGTACGCACTCAGTATTTGAAGTCTATGATGAACATGATAATTTCCGACTACTGTGAGTAATAAAAAGGAAGACAACAGCCGCGTGAGCTACGAAATGGGTGAATGTGAGCAAATGCAACGGACCCATTTCTTGTTATTTTCAGCAGACACAGGGTAGGTAAGCTTACAGTTATTACTGATTTACTTTTTTTAATGTTATAGATCTTGTAATTCGTTGCATCATTTCATGGATTTCATTTCTAAATACAAAAGTTTATCATAAAGAAATGATTTCATTGGTATGCAACGTATGGTGAGTTAAAAGAGGTGAGGTGGGCGCACCCCTACGAAAATCAGGACGAAACTAAAACGGAGATAGTAAGGATTGAAAAGAGCTAAAAGGCTTGGTAACAGAATGGAAAAACTGTACGTGAATGCTTTACTGAACACTCATAATTATTTTCTTGTTGCATGGACCATTTTGCATGATAAATCGTAATGATGTTGAGCGAGTCATTTTACATTCACGTCGCAGATCAATTTGTAAATATGGCTACATGCTGAACATATTTTCTTTTTTATAAATATATATAGATATGTTCAATTATATTAAATATTTTTTCTTTTTTAAGATGTACACATATATTAAAGAAAAGTTATTAATTCTGACCTACCACCCTTTGCACGTTACAGTAATAGAAATTTTCTACTGAACAGGAGGAGCTGTCAACGAGAAACTTTTTTAATTTGTTCACAAATTTTAACCCACTGTCTGTCAAACATTTTATATCTGTATAAGTGACCAAAAATTTTGTTGCGGTACCATGCACCTCTTCTTGTGCAAAGGAAACCTTAACATGGAGTAACGAATGCCATTTTTCCTTCTGGTATTGTATTTATGACACCATTGTTACTTTTAGACTGTAGTGGATTACTCATAACAAACTTCATGAGGGAATAAATGTACTGTGACATAGAAGTCAGAATGCCCTACTTCTGAAACAGATATGTACAAGATGAAAAAGGTGTCAACTTACTTATTTGTCTCTTCCCCAAGATTGGCAATGATTCTAAGTGCAAATGTGGCTAAACTAAAGTGTTTTAGGAGTTCCAAAATGTGCTTTTTCTAGTTTAAAATTTCGTCACTTTGGATATATAAAGACTTTGAAGTTTCCATCCTATTTGTTATTTCCTCACCATGTTCCGCAATTATTATTGGTGTAGTACCTGTAGATGTGTAGTATAAATGTGCCTAGTATTTTTAAAACTGAGAGTGAGACCATTTCTTCTATTTCCGTGTGTATACTTGGACTGAATATAACACTAGTGTCATCTGCTTGTTGTATAGTAAATGGAAGGTTGTTTACATATATGAGGGTCAATAGGGAACCTAAGATTGAGATAAAAGAAGAAAAAGGAACCCAGAAATAAAAATAAAACAGCTGTCACCGGAGTTATCAGATGTTTCAAGCATTTGCGATTATTATTATTATTATTACCATAATCAGTTTATCATCACACTGAAGTCACTACCTACATGTAATAGAAAATCTAGTTAGTCATGTTGTATCTATGGAGAAGTAGATACGTTAAAAAACTGTGGTGCAAGTCTGTTCCATGTGATATCTGTTTATCCAAGATATGAACGTTCTAAAAATGGTTGGAATATGAAAATAAAAGTGGTTACATGTTCGATAATTCCGTATTTTAGTATTCTAATTTCTTAACAGGTATTGGTATATGATTTAAGTGGAGATTATTTTCAGTCCTGCATATGTACACATATTCACCAGGCCATTGAGCTACACACAGTTATTACTACCAGAATCTATATATGGACAGGTCTTCTTCTGTACTTATCGTCCCCTGCGGTAGCTGTCTCTACGTGAAGGCAAATCTCAGGAGTTACTGTAGGGATTTTGGTATGCTTTTCGCTAATAGAAGGAGGAAGATGTGATTATGTGATTTATCACCTCTACGCCAGGTTCATTTTTGGAACAGAACCTGTGACCAGCTTAGAGACAGAAGTGATGACACTTTCTATAGGACCTGACCCTCATTTTGCAGGACAGTGCTCAAGCACGTGCAGTGAAAGCTGTTACTGATTTGTTTGACTGATGGGGCTCCTAAAAGCTATACCACCTACTGAACGCCCCTGACTTAAGCCCTCATGACTTCAACTCGATTTCTAAACTGAAGGAAACACTTCACGGCATTCGCTTCACAACTGCGACAAATTCGTTGGGCAACAGACCGCGCCGCTCGAACTGTCAACACAAAAATGGCTCTGAGCACTATGCGACTTAACTTCTGAGGTCATCAGTCGCCTAGAACTTAGAACTAATTAAACCTAACTAACCTAAGGACATCACACACATCCATCCCCGAGGCAAGATTCGAACCTGCGACCGTAGCGGTCGTTCGGTTCCAGACTGAAGCGCCTAGAGCCGCACGGCTACTCTGGCCCGCTGAACTGTCAACACAGCTGGCACTGTTAAGAGTATCCTACGACTTCCACATCGCTGGCAACGGGTTATACACAACGCTGGTGACCACTTTGAAGGTCAGTAAATCTTTGAAACACGTATCTATTTTGTACGAGCATTAAATAAATAGTTGCCACTATTAAAGTTCCAACCATCGTATTTTTTGTTTTTCTCAGTCTTCTTCGGATTGAGGATATGTGGCCGCGAATGGTACATCGGATACCACGTATAAAATACCCCATAGATGTGTGCAACCAGAATATGCATGTCTATGATGTGAAGAGTTACCGTAGGCCTGATCCCGTTTGGTTTGCATTGGACTGCGCCACATGCCGTAATGACACCGCGCAGCATTTTTAAAGCTTTGAAAAGGGGCATTTACCTGCTGGGATATTTTAACACTGCAACCAAGACTGCTTGTTCTTTTATATATATTGATGTAATATAGTAAAAGTAAGGAAACTAGAGCAATATTATAAATAGTCGGTTTTAGATTATTTGTTATGTTCCTCTTCTTCGTCCTTGCCTTGTCGCGTTACGCTATGGGGTCGGCATTGTTGTACGGGTTGAAGCAACGATAGAGACAGTAGGTGGCCAGATGCACTTCCTGATTCGAGACCCCCCCCCCCCCCCCCGCCCACACACCCCCAACCCCCGCACCTCATCCGTCTGGGCTGCGTCTGGAATAAGCACATGTTCTAGTGTGAGATGGTTTCCAAAAATGTACGTAGTATGTAACCGAGACGAGAATATGGGGACCAGGCTGGTATTTAGGCAGTTGGTTGCGGGAAACCGCCTAGAAACCACAAGCGGCCCGGCCACCTCTCCGAACCTTGTCGTTAATCCGACGGGAGGATTCGATCGGGGTCAGGCGCTCTTCCCAGAATCCCGAAAACTTTGCGTTAATGCGCTCGTTTATTCGCATGGGTCAGCTTAGTTGCTATGAGTGTGTCAGAAAATAATTTTTGCTTAGGTGCCCACTTTTCTCTCATTTTCTGCTAAAGTAACTTCGAAGAGCCTTCAATTTTTTCGATATATACCAGCAAGAAATGGCCGGCCACTGTGGCCGAGCGGTTCTAGGCGCTTCAGTCCGGAACCGCGCTTCTGCTACGGTCGCAGGTTCGAATCCTGCCTCGGGCATGGATGTGTGTGATGTCCTTAGGTTAGTTAGGTTTAAGTAGTTCTAAGTTCTAGGGGACTGATGACCTCAGATGTTAAGTTCCATAGTGCTCAGAGCCATTTGAACCATTTGAACCAGCATATACTTGATTTTTTGAAGAATCGAACACTCATGTACAAAGAGTTTCAGGGTCTGATTATTTTATAAATGAGTTAATGTGTTAAATATGACTTAAAGTATGTAAGAAAGAAAAAAGAATTAGGAAGGGTTTAAAATTGTGCTTAAAGTATGTCGGAAGTCGCTAAATGCTCTTATTTGAAACACTGCGTGATTATAGTCTGGGTAATTTTTCCTCCATTTTAACTAAGAAATAGTTTTCATCGGTCTTAATGTCTAGATGTCATATGTCTTACAGTGATATACCTCTGCCAACAGAATCAGTGATATATGTGAATACTGTCTGGAAACTATGTTGCAAATAAAATCGGTACTAAAGAAGAAATAAATTAAAATATTATGGCTGAGGACGAAGTCAGAGAGTGTCAAGATCGAAAAAGCTGAAAGCGATAAACTTTTTTTGTTTTCATCATTTTGTTGGAGTCGTCAGCAAGAAAAAGTTTTGTAAAGATTTGAAATTAGGTGTGAAGTTTGTTGGAGGTCGCTAAGCACAGTCATTCTCAAATGCTCGATGTACGTAGTTTGGGTATTTGTGCGGCGTGAGTTACTCTGCTTCAGGAGAAACGCGCGCATCCAAACTGTAACAGCTGTTTCATTGTATTAAGCTTTCAATTTCTATCAATAACTAAGCGAAATACCGAAAAGAACTTTTTTGCGCCAGTGAGCAATTGAATAAGCAGCCTGCAACTCGTACTGGGTTCCATGATTATGGTTTAATAGTAAGATGATCAAACTGGCGGATTAGGTCGGAAGCTCTCTAAGGCCGTAAGCAAACTGCAGTGAAATGTAGGAAGTCCTGAAAAGGAAACACGCTTGGTGCAGAAAACAGAAGTTGAGACTCACGTTAAGTAAAACTAGTATACTGCACATGCATAGGTCGAAAGATCCATGACTTTGCCATTATTACATTGGCAATAAATCTCTGGGAAAAATAAGAACCTGACGGCGCGAAGCCAGATGAAGTGGAACGATGACACAAAAATAGCTGCAGCAAAAGCAAATACCAAGACTAAATCGCCGTGAACTTCTTAAGGAAATGTCAATCATCCACGCCATGTTTAGGGCTCATTTTCATGCGGGAGGGAAGTTCGTTGAAAGTAGAGAGCGGGAAAGGTGAAAATCTGAGGGCGCACATCAGGCAAATAAGGTGGGCGCAGAATGCCTTATCATCCCAACTATTGTAGAGTGTTTATCTCAGTTCACCTGAATGTGGGAGGACGTTATCGTGGAGTATCGTCGCATCATCCAGTTTTCGTAGTCGTTATTCTTGAACTGCGTCTGCAATACGTTTCAGTTGTTGACAATAAACGTCGGCAATGATGCAAAATTTATTTTTTTTTCTTTTAAATTTTCCCGGCGAACTGAATATTCAAGAAGATTTCGGGCTTGCAGCCGGTCGTCGTTAGCTTCCATCCACGATATTTCGACTGGACAACTGCCAGCCATCCTCAGGTGAGCCATCAAAGACTGACAAAGACGCCCTCCGTTCCGTAATATATAGCGTGCAGCGAGTATTCCGCGCATGCCTCAAAATCATATTGACAGACGAACCACACCGCCCGCCGGCAGCGCCCTCGCTGGTGGAACTGCAGAACTCAGCTGTCTTCGGCGTTGTCAATTGCCGCGGCCATCGGAGTACTCTGACGTCTTCATCTGGAGCAGATCTTAGAGATGACGGGGTTCCACGCATTATCTAGCCGGTAACCATTGTCACGGTTCGTCAACTTGTCTGTCATGCGAATTTCCACTGATTCTTTTATGACGGAGTTCCAAAAAGATGTTGCTGTGGCCAAAATTGTTGTCTTGTCATATTCCATTGAGTGTGCAGTGGAAATACAATGCTCAGCAATTGCAGACTTTATAGGTTGCAAAAGGCGAGTACAACGTTGGTGTTCAGTGCAACGTTCTTCCACTGTTAGCAATGTTTGTCTTATACAGGGTGTTACAAAAGGGTACGGCCAAACTTTCAGGAAACATTCCTCACACACAAAGGAAGAAAATATGTTATGTGGGCATGTGTCCGGAAACGCTTACTTTCCATGTTAGAGCTCATTTTATTACTTCTCTTCAAATCACATTAATCATGGAATGCAAACACACAGCAACAGAACGTACCAGCGTGACTTCAAACACTTTGTTACAGGAAATGTTCAAAATGTCCTCCGTTAGCGAGGATACATGCATCCACCCTCCGTCGCATGGAATCCCTGATGCGCTGATGCAGAGCTGGAGAATGGCGTATTGTATCACAGCCGTCCACAATACGAGCACGAAGAGTCTCTACATTTGGTACCGGGGTTGCATATACAAGAGCTCTAAAATGCCCCCATACATGAAAGTCAAGAGGGTTGAGGTCAGGAGAGCGTGGAGGCCATGGAATTGGTCCACCTCTACCAATCCATCGGTCATGGAATCTGTTGTTGAGAAGCGTACGAACACATCGACTGAAATGTGTCATACTTGTAAAGGCACATGTTCTAGGAGCACAGGTAGAGTATCCCGTATGAAATCATGATAACGTGTTCCATTGAGCGTAGGTGGAAGAACATGGGCCCAATCAAGACATCACCAACAATGCCTGCCCAAACGTTCACAGAAAATCTGTGTTGATGATGTGATTGCACAATTGCGTGCGGATTCTTGTCAGCCCACACATGTTGATTGTGAAAATTTACAATTTGATCACGTTGGAATGAAGCATCATCCGTAAAGAGAACATTTGCACTGAAATGAGGATTGACACATTGTTGGATGAACCATTCGCAGAAGTGTACCAGTGGAGGCCAATCAGCTGCTGATAGTGCCTGCACACGCTGTACATGCTACGGAAACAACTGGTTCTCCAGTAGCACTCTCCGTACAGTGACGTGGTCAACGTTACCTTGTACAGCAGCAACTTCTCTGACGCTGACATTAGGGTTATCGTCAACTGCACGAAGAATTGCCTCGCCCATTGCAGGTGTCTTCGTCGTTCTAGGTCTTCCCCAGTAGCGAGTCATAGGCTGGAATGTTTCGTGCTCCCTAAGACGCCGATCAATTGCTTCGAACGTCTTCCTGTTGGGACACCTTAGTTCTGAAAATCTGTCTCGATACAAACGTACCGCACCACGGCTATTGCCCCGTATTAATCCATACATCAAATGGGCATCTGCCAACTCCGCATTTGTAAACATTGCACTGACTGCAAAACCACGTTCGTGATGAACACTAACCTGTTGATGATACCTACTGATGTGCTTGATGCTAGTACTGTAGAGCAGTGAGTCGCATGTGAACACAAGCACCGAAGTCAACATTACCTTCCTTCAACTGGGCCAACTGGCGGTGAATCGAGGAAGTACAGAACATACTGACGAAACTAAGATGAGCTCTAACATAGGAAGTAAGCGTTTCTTTATCTGTGCGTGAGGAATGTTTCCTGAAAGTTTGGCCGTACCTTTTTGTAACACCCTGCATATGACATGCCACACTGACAAGGTATTTTCTAAATTCACGCCTTCCGCATTACCAGATCGTCTTTCACTGATCCCAGCAGGTCGCAATGATGGTTACATCTCTGCTGCTCCACCGAACGCATTACATTATGTTTGTGGATGTGCGCAGGTCTTTGTACAGGGTGTTGTTGCTTTGTTTGCGCTCAACCATTCCTTCTTTTTCCTGATGTTAGCATAAAGACACCATTACCCGTCACCAATAATGATATAGGATAGAAATGTTCGGTGTTGTTCAAGAGCCAGTTGGCGACGAGCAAGCAGAGATTCACACATGTTCTTCCGCTGATATTTGTGATTTTGGCTTAGAGCATGCAGTACTCGCACACCCGATTTTTAAACCTTCCACAGTGCGTGAAAATGCCGCATTATTTTCACAGTTAATTACATCTGCCAGTTCTCGAGTTCCCTGACGTGGATCATTGTGGATTAATGTCGTTAAAGGATCTTCATAAAACCCTGAAGGTCTTCGTGAATGTGGAGCGTCACTGATGTCAAAACGATCCTTCTTAAAACGAAAAAGCCATTTTCTTGCCGTGCTCTGTCCAGTGGCGTTATCCCCACGCACGGCGCAGATATTTCTGGCTGCCTCCGCCGCTGTCACCCCTCTACTGACCTCAGACAGAAGAATGTGTTGGAAGTGCTCAGATTTCTCCTCTTGGAAGTCCAATTTGTAGCGTCCACAGCACCACTTTCTATATCCAAATGACGAAATGACCACTCAGATAGCAACAGTAAACTACAAATAAAAAATGACATTCGGTAAATGAACTCATATCAACATTCAAAGCAAAAACATGAAGCTCCTTCTCTTAAAACACTAAGAAATTATGCATCAACCTAAAATAATTTATATACTTATATGGGTATGCCATGTAGGAAGGAGATCCCGGGTTCGAGTCTCGGTCGGGGCACACATTTTCACCTGTCCCCGTTGATTCATATCAACGCCCTTTAGCAGCTGAATGTATTAATATAATTCTAATATAATTTAGGAAAATCAAATACCAAGAGAAAATCGCTAGGATAATCTGAAGAAAATGTGAATCAAATGGTTCAAAGGGCTCTAAGCACTATGGGACATAACATCTCAGGTCATTAGTCCCGAAGACTAAGAACTACTAAGAACTACTAACCTAAGGATATCACATACATCCCTGCCCAAGGCAGCATTCGAACCTGCGACCGTAGCAGCAGTGCGGTTCCGGACTGAAGCGTCTAGAACCGCTTGGTCACAGCGGCCGACGAAATGTCAATCATCCACGAAGGAAATGTGTGATAAAAATCTTACCGGCAGATTGGGAAGTATTTGTCGTAAATTTGGCGAGGTTCCAAGTGAGGATTTATACAGATAATGATTAAATAAAGGCGGCGCGTGTCGCACGTGTTTATTTAGTGAGCACGTGACCGTCACAGAGAAACGTATCAAATTCCAGTGGCGGATGCTACAAGTGTTTACTGTTAAATTTAAGAGTGCCGGTATTTTAACACAGTTATCCGGCTCGAAAACCCGAAAGGTTTTGATCAATGGAATATGCCGGGAAAGTCCACACGCGTACTCACACATGAGTAAATATTCTTGAACATCGTGCGGGTGGCTGTATTTTAATACTGTTGTTTAACTGGAAAACAGAGAGGCTTTGATCAATAGTATATGCAGGCGAAGTCCACATTCACACATGAGTAAATGTTCTCGAATCTGATGTAGACGCTATATCTTAATACTGTCACCCATCTGTAAACCAGAGAGGCTTTGATTAGTCGTATGTGCCGGGAAAACCCACACTGTATCTAGAATCCTGCTGTTAGGAAAGCGTCTACCGTATTCTCTAGAAGTAGCAGCAGTATTTTACGAGTTGATACAGTGTACTGAACAGCATATTCATGGAACGTACGGCTTCCATCAGTTAAGTTAGGTGAATACCATGGCTCTTAGGGTTGTTTACGCACCACCGTAAATACATGTTCCGTTTAAGTGTAGGTCTGCAGAGAATTGCCAAAAGGTTCTGAAATTGCAGTAAAAGTGAACTATTTGGAGAAAATGATTTGGGTAACACAGGGACAATCCATGATCCAATAAAAGTTCATTGTAACAAATTAAAGTCCAGGGGAATTACGCATTCCTTTGAGGTAATGGAGCTTCATCTATAACAGAGCAGGCGCATCGCAAAGCAGCCACGAATCATTCTATTTTTGACCACAACCTGTATTATGCCTGTCTAACAAAGATTCCTCAACGAACCGATAACAATCCCCAAACAGTTTCATTGTCCAAGTCGCTCATCGACCCAGCAGCAATTCTCAGCGTAACTCCTAGCATCAGTGATATTTAATAGCTCTATATTTTCTATGCAATGACCGAATTTCTGCCCAAACTACTGCCCTACAGGTGCCGCCCCACGTACGAAACTCCATCGCAACTTCCCCCAAACTGAGCCACTGACAGTTTTCACCACACGACTACTCATCATTGGGCTACCGCGCTAAGTTCCCCCTGGCCACCTCTATCAGCAGCCCTGGGTTCCTTTTCCTGTAGGGTAGTGGTCTCAACATTTCTGGGACCATTATTCCTGACTACAATCAGATATTAGATACTATCCCTCACCCCATCTCCACAGTTGATCCCTGCTATCAACTTTAGCTGCTAACTAAACTTTAGAATGAAAAATAATTTGTTTTAACTCTTTCATTTTTAGCCCTTTCGCTGCTACAGAAGAGGTCTTTGCATTCCTTGATGAGGCTGCTGCGTTTGTTACGGCTGTAGTGATCGCCAAATGCTGCTACCTCTGCTGAGAGACGGTTTTTGTGGCTGACGTGAAATACTTGCCATCCGAATATTCGAAAACTATTACGTAGAAAATTTGATTTCTCACATCTTACAATCTCTTTTGTGCACTCGATAAAGAACTAAATTTCATTTCGTTATCCTGGATACATACTACGCTGCGTCAAATTCAGGAAAACATGGCACGAAATTTTAAGAGTTTGCGTAGGTAAAAAAGAATTACGTGAACATTGCATGTGCTCGATTTTAGCCTACACATTGCAGGGAATGACTTGTAGACAAGATATCAAAATTTTTTTTGAAATTGAGTGGCAAAACGATATCTCATTTCGTTTTCGAGTTATTCGGTTTCAGGCGGCCCTTGTGGCCGAGTGGTTCTAGGCGCTTCAGTCCGGAACCGCGCTGCTGCTACGGTCGCAGGTTCGAATTCTGCCTTGGGCAGGGATGTATGTGATATCCTTAGGTTAGTTAGGTTTAAGTAGTTCTAAGTCTTCGGGACTAATGACCTGAGATGTTAAGTCCCATAGTGCTCAGAGCCATTTGAACCATTTTTATTCGGCTTTATATCCAGCGGACGGTTGGGCGCGATGCGTCCAGTTTCGTCCATTTGTACTTACCGGCCGCTATCAAATATTTGCCATCCGTTTTTTAAGGAAACTGTTAGGTGAAAAATTCTGATTTTTGCACATCTCACAGTCTTACAAAATGTTCAAATGTATGTGAAATCTTTTGGGACTTTACTGTTATGTCATCAGTCCCTAAGCTTACACACTACTTAACCTAAATTATCCTAAGGACAAACACACACACCCATGCCCGAGGGAAGACTCGAACCTCCGCCGGGACCAGCCGCACAGTCAAGGACTGCATCGCCCTAGCACAGTCTTACAACTTCGGTTTATACATCTTCAACTTTTGTGGTCCTGTCCTCCTCAGTTGCGCGTAATACTACGGTATATTGATAATTTTCGCTTATGGACCGTCTGACAGCAACTGAATAAAACACAATTTTAGTGCCATACGCGTTTCGCCTTTATTTTCTGCAAGGCATCATCAGTGGCCTGTAATATGTACATATGTTAGCTATTTTATTTACATTTTTGTCACTGTGCCTATAGGTTATAAACAGTTCTGGTGGTTCAAAAAATGGTTCAAATGGCTCTGAGCACTATGGGACTCAACTGCTGAGGTCATTAGTCCCCTAGAACTTAGAACTAGTTAGACCTAACGAACCTAAGGACATCACAAACATCCATGCCCGAGGCAGGATTCGAACCTGCGACCGTAGCGGTCTTGCGGTTCCAGACTGCAGCGCCTTTAACCGCACGGCCACTTCGGCCGGCAGTTCTGGTGGTTGGTATTTCCTATTAAGTAGTAATGTTCTGAACTGTACTTACAGGTTGCGTAGACAGTTTCTTACATTTTACGCTCCTGTTGCATTTTTGGTGTTGTTCTTCTTTCTATGAGCGCCAATTTGCTGTTTTTTCCACATTCCACAGCACTATGCACTGAACGCTTGTTTTAATGCAATGTTTTGGTTTCTGTTGCCGACTGTCAAATGTTTTTGCCAAAGATCGAATATTACTGCCAAACTTATGAGTGTAAGTATTGGAGTATCTGTGGTCTGTTCGTGTATGCATTTGTGTGTGCGTTTGTGTGTGTATGTGTCTGTGTGTGAGTGTGAGTGGTTTTTGGTGTAGTATTAATTTAATTTTATTGTATTTATTTATTTATTTTTGTTTTTGTCCTGTGAATGTGTGTGTGTGTGTTTTGGTGTGATATGTATTTTTTTGTGCTGTGTGTGTGTGTCTGTCTGTATTTTGGTGTTATGTAATTTTTTTGGGGGGGGCTGTGTATGTGTGTGTGTGTGTGTGTGTGTGTGTGTGTGTGTCTGTATTTCGGTGTTATATATATATATATATATATATATATATATATATATATATATATATATATATATATATATATATAGGATGAATTTATTTTCGTTATATGTGATAATTACTGTGCTGCATTAAATGAAGTAAAACATTGCAGTGATTTCCCTAAATCACTCCAGGCAAATGCTGGGATGGTTCCTCTGAAAGGGCACGGCCGATTTCCTTCCCCATCCTTCCCTAATCCGATGAGACCGATGACCACGCTGTCTGGTCTCCTTCCCCAAACCAACCAACCAACCAACCAAAACATTGCAAGTAATCTTAAATATTTTGCAGAGGTAAAAACGTATTGTTTAAACTATGCTTGTGGGTGATTTTAGCTCATTCAATGCTGTCACTGAAAAGTAGATAAGATATGGGAATTTTACTTAAATTTAAGAGCGGAAGGACATCTCATTTCGTTCTCGAGTTATTTGGTTTTATACGCGAAGATGATCGTGCGCGACGCGCCCATTCACGTCCTTGCGCATCGGGAATCATGTTTTCAAAACAATCGTCATATCTCACAATCGATTCAAGATATCCAAAAGAGGTGTTCTCCAAATGTTAGCACGCAATTAGTCACATATGTTGTATGATAAATACTCGAAAGTTTTTCATTCACCGAGATATGGAAGTAACTCATTCGCAGCAATGAAATGTCGGCGGATCAGGAGGCATGCAGACGTCCATAACAGTGTAGGAAAACCTAAGCGGCGGGCGTATACACGTCCGCAATACCTGGGGAACGGCGTAGTAGGACTCGTAAACACACCTACAGCAACGAAAGGATTAAAATTACGAAAAATAAATTATTTCGTTTTTGTGGGTTTTTTATTACATGTGTCAAGGAGACAGTTGCTTATTTGTAACAACATTTCTATAGGATTATGAAGCAATTCTCAGTGCATCGGTAGTGCTACCCACAATTCCTCAGAAAAGAAACCATTCTGTGGCATCGGTCTGGCGCCTAACGATCCAGCCACATGCCGCACAACTGAGTACTGCGGGTTGCCGCCAAATCAAGGTGACTGCAACTCAACCGGATCCCGTTCAGCCTGCAACTGCCGCTGCACTTGCTGGAGGCTACACATCAGCCTTGCTCTTGGTGACACTTAATAGAATTCACCACCACTTTACGGAAAAGACTGTGGGAAAAAACCGTCAACTTAAAGCTATCATTAATACCAATACCCTATGAGTATTCTCAGAATTAGTAAATACATTTTCATGTTTAAACAACATGGCACAAAAATCCAACAAAAACCAACAACAGTAACAGTTGAACATTTGGTTATAAAAACTCGAGCACATCTTCACAATTCGAACTTCAAAACAAAAATGAAAATCGATAAATAAATCATTAGCAACTAAAGTAACAACAAGCCAAATTAAAATTTATCTCTGTGACCAGTCGATCTCTGTAATCAGAAAAAATGGATACTTTTTATATGGATTGTTTTATTCCAGTTTACCAGTATCACCTCCTCCTTAAATGATTACTATTCTTCAGAAATACACAGCACGAAGAAGGGATTAATGTGAGCCTATAATTCGTGACAGTGACTGCTTAAAAAAGTTCATACATATAATTTAGATCACATGCAGATTTTGCAACATATGCTGCTTTTAGAAGATTGCTGCAAACAGTACCAAATGTGACACGACAATACGTGTAGGCTGTGTATGCTACATTAACTGCAATGTGAAACTGTTTTAACTTCCAAACGAGAGATTTCAAAAGTTTTACAGAAGTTAACTGGACGATAACTCGTTTTCGTATGGAGGGAACCAAATGTATAATTGCCTCTTACTGCATTCAGTCAATGCCCTTTCTCTGAGCTACGGATTTTACTTACTGGATATTCGGTGTAGTTGTGTTATAGCCCATAAGAGTTAATTATTCTGCTGCGCAGGGAACGGTTGGAATGGGAAGTGATAGGGACTTATGTGGACGAAAATGCTTAGTAAGTTTTTAATACAGTTATTACCTAGCTCAACAAATCCAAGCCCATGCATAATGTGAAAAAAAAAAAAAAATCCAGCCCTCAAATTACAAAATGCAACTTAATATGTAGTACAGTATAACACACAGTAAAATTCTCAGAATACCTATAACCTTACGATAAGGTGAGTACGAAACAACATACCACAAACATTTGTGCAAAGCGGAAAAGAATGACAAGAAAGATCCAAAGTAGTCAGATATTTCCACCGAACACAATGCCCAAAGAATGCTCCACACCCCAAAGTAATCAGTGAGACACTGTCATTTTTACAACAAAGTTTTACACTGAAAACAATCAGTACAACCTTTCCACATTATCGTGGCCAAGCACACACCACGGCCAATAATAGCGTGTACTCGTATCTTGGCAGCACAGCCTTCCCTGGGTCTACGAAGCCAAACACCATCTGCTCGCCCAGACAGGAGCCAGTGCCTTTGTTCGCAGCAAGCAGTCACAAGCCCAGACATGAGACTGAACCAGGCTGCCACCACTGCTTTGATTTACAAACTTCTTCCTCAGCTTCATCGAGTTGAGTACCCTCTTAGATAGCCGCCAGCTGTGATGTCTTCTTGCTGGTCACCCGCATACTCCCACGTTTTCACTGAGTCACGGTGACAACGGCGGTTGGGTCCCTATTGACAGGGCCACCTCATAGACTGCCAACAGCCAAGTGACGTTTGTAATCTGGACGCTGCTTGCCAACCGTCCCAGAGCCAGCCACGCCAGGACGTAAACAAGACTGGGCAGGGCACGAATCGTAGCACGGTGCAGCACACGAATTCCTCTGATTTCATGCCGCTTCCTTCGCTAACCGCCGACTCGCGCTCCACTGTCGTCCCATGGCGGTCCTAGCCTCGCTGTGGCACAGCGTTGACAAACTAGCAGATTCCTGGTGTCCTCTACAGCGGCACGGATGCACGACCAGTGTTGGCGCCCAAATGTCAAACAGTTTCCTAAATTAACTGCGCCATGAACTGCTAATTCACGGACAGTTTCATTACGAAACACAACTATCAATATTCGACTACTTTATATAATGGTGAGTATTTGACTTAAGGAATGACACATATTAAATCGATGAGGTCAGGAGGACCGTACTAAATGCCACGCAGTTTCTGAACGTTGTCACGTGATGCAGCCCCGAGATGAAATATTGTTGACTTGGCCTTGTAGGCTTGTCCCGCCACGTCATATATCTTGTCAGAAAATGCATGTTCTTGCAGCTAGAAAAGTATCAACCCTTCCAGTGCCACGACTTCTGGAACAGTACTGACAGTCAGCGTCGCAGTTGATACGTGTCTTCGGAGTATGTAGCCCCCGCACCGTTGGCCGTATGGTTTCCCTCTCAGGTGTACTTCTAGCAGTGGCCTTTTTGGTTTACCCGAGGTCTTAAGTTCGAGCCTTTCTGAAGTTTTAAGTGGAGTCTGCAGAGGGAGCTGGTGGACAACCGGTCCAGAGCAATACAGAGAGGGCAGCGCAGGCTGCCAGTGGAACGGTCGCCACAAGGTTTGTAAGGAGTTCCTGTGTAACGGCATTCCATTCCCCCACCAGAGCCGTTGATAAGTTCTTGATAGTCGTTGGTGCATGTGTGAAACCAGGTTGGTAGGTACTCATAGAGGGCACAGGATAAGGTTATGATTGTGGATGGGGCTGTAAACAGTTACTGTGAGTTGCACAATCAAGAGTTGAAGTTAAATAATCGGAGCCTGCCGCTGTGGCCGAGCGGTTCTAGGCGCTTCAGTCCGGAACCGCGCTACTGCTATGGTCGTATGTTCGAATCATGCCTCGGGCATAAATGTGTGTGATATCCTTAGGTTAGTTAGGTTTAAGTAGTTCTAGGTCTACGGGACTGATGACCTCAGATATTAGGTCTCATAGTGCTTAGAGCCATTTTTTTTAAATAATTGGATGGCAACCCAAACTAGGGACAGCCCAAGGACCAACCAACAATTTAACCAATTCCATTCCGTCTGACCAACATCCCAACGATGGAAAATACCGGCCGAGGACGAGGATACTAACAGCACTACGTCTTCAGAAATTGGCGTTTTAAAACAGTCAAGGGAACAATAACCACTCTAAGCAAATATGAACCAAGCAACTTAAAGAGCTGTCAAACTACACGCCCTGCCAGACAACATCAACACGACGAGGAAAGGTACACTGCCGGAAAAGTACGCCAACGACCAGGGCAGGTTACAGGGACGTTAACGGCTACAGGGCAGAAAATACCGCTGGTGCACTTTACTGGCAAGTAACAGTCAATTTAATAATCAATACAATATAGTAAGATGGCTGCAAGATTTCGCCAACTCCAACACATCATACGTTGCTGCTACTCCAGGGAGCAACAACCCACAAATGAACAAAGAGATGTCACGATAGCTGAGTTTTCATAACAGGCTAATTGATCACTCAAATTGAACGCCCAGGTTCGGTGGGCAACGAACTTCGTCGCTCTCGCAGCTAGCGCCTCACGATCCGACAGCAAGTGCACGCCGTCAACGGTCCCAGCCTGGCCTCGCGCCATGGAGACTTCCTCACTGCTCCATCCCAACCGGCTGACCACCACACACACCACCACCACCCGGAAATACTAGTGGTCACACCAAAGACAGTACGACAATACTAGTATCGATAAGTGCTGCTGCTGCCACTCAAGGAGGGAGGTCAGCAACTTCGTTACGCCCGTAAGTACGGAAGAAACAAGATGGCACTCGATGTCACAAAATTACAAAGAATAAACGGTATGAACGCTAGCCGCACACGGCTCAATATGAATGCTGCTACACGTCCCCACAACGCATACCAGTGGTGCTCGATGGGTTTTAAGTCGGGGGAATGAATAGTGCACTCCATTTGCCGAATATGCTCTCATTCCAAAGCCTTCTCCACCATTGCCATTGGAAGAGGTCGCAAATTTTTCATTTATCGAATATCCTCTCGTTCCAACTCAACTATGCCGTTGGAAGCGCATTGTCTTCCATAAAATACATCGTTGAGAAGTCGCATATGGGGAAGGAGTGCAGTGCAACAATAACATTGACCAGTGGGTCTACGGCGTTCAAAGACGTATAGGTTAGTACGCCTTAGTAACATTATGCCTCCTCTAACAACCCTACCACAACAAATTAATTATGATTGTAGTGTTGCTCACGCTGCTAAATATTGCATTTTCGGGCAACAACAAAGTTATATTATGTGGCAGGTGTCATTATAGCACAGTTAATAGGCACTCATCTTTTCGTGTTTCTCACGCTGGTCTCGTTGTGAACTCATGGCTCAATCGTCGAAAATTTAGGTAGTGATGATTGCAAGCTCGGGTGCAAAGAGACGTAGGTGTTATTCTACGATATTCAAAAGTTTTATAGATGCGTGTCATACCATTCTTGAAGATTAAACTTTTGCAAGTTAGGACAATGGTGATGTAAAAAAGTAATCAGCACTCCGAATTTAAGTTACACTTCTTTTTTATTACTTTTGTTGCAACATCACTTCACAATATAAAACATGCTTGAAAATATCTTCCTCACTGTTAAAGTTCACATTTTATAAACTGACTACAATTTGCGTCTTTTCAACATGACGACTCTCTAATAACCGCTTACGCGCCCAAAAATCAGAGTTACAAGTACGTCAGAGATCATAGTGACAAAAGAAAGAATACACATAAGAATAATATCATTGCATAAGAATAATATCATTGCAATATAAACATATATATATTAAACATAATTTTTCCCGAGGACATGCAGCTTTATTGTATGATTAAATGATGAGGGCGTCCTCTTGGGTAAAATATTCCGGAGTTAAAATAGTCCCCCATTCGGATCTCCGGGCGGGGACTACTCTAGAGGCCGTCGTTATCAGGAGAAAGAAAACTGGCATTCTACGGATCGGAGCGTGGAATGTAAGATTCCTTAATCGGGCAGGTACGTTAGAAAATTTAAAAAGGGAAATGGATAGGTTAAAGTTAGATATAGTGGGAATTAGTGAAGTTCGGTGGCAGGAGGAACAAGACTTTTGGTCAGGTGATTACAGGGTTATAAATACAAAATCAAATAGGGGTAATGCAGGAGTAGGTTTAATAATGAATAAAAAAATAGGAGTGCGGGTTAGCTACTACAAACAGCATAGTGAACGCATTATTGTGGCCAAGATAGACAAAAAGCCCATGCCTACTACAGTAGCACAAGTTTATATGCCAACTAGCTCTGCAGATGATGAAGAAATTGATGAAATGTATGACGAGATAAAAGAAATTATTCAGGTAGTGAAGGGAGACGAAAATTTAATAGTCATGGGTGACTGGAATTCGTCATTAGGAAAAGGGAGAGAAGGAAACATAGTAGGTGAATATGGATTGGGGGGAAGAAATGAAAGAGGAAGCCGCCTTGTAGAATTTTGCACATAGCATAACTTAATCATAGCTAACACTTGGTTCAAGAATCATGAAAGAAGGTTGTATACCTGGAAGAATCCTGGAGATACTAAAAGGTATCAGATACATTACATAATGGTAAGACAGAGATTTAGGAACCAGGTTTTAAATTGTAAGACATTTCCAGGGGCAGATGTGGATTCTGACCACAATCTATTGGTTATGAACTGCAGATTGAAACTGAAGAAACTGCAAAAAGGCGGGAATTTAACGAGGTGGGACCTGGATAAACTAAAAGAACCAGAGGTTGTACAGAGTTTCAGGGAGAGCATAAGGGAACAATTGACAGGAATGGGGGAAAGAAATACAGTAGAAGAAGAATGGGTAGCTCTGAGGGATGAAGTAGTGAAGGCAGCAGAGGATCAAGTAGGTAAAAAGACGAGGGCTAATAGAAATCCTTGGGTAACAGAACTCAAATAAAACCAAAGGACATAACAGCAAGCTTAATAAAAAATATAAAAGAATAAAAATCACCTAAAAAAATTAAAGCTAATAATATTCTTATAAAAACAATTCTAGTATATTGAATCTAATTGATCAAAGGAGAAAATATAAAAATGCAGTAAATGAAGCAGGCAAAAAGGAATACAAACTTCTCAAAAATGAGATCGACAGGAAGTGCAAAATGGCTAAGCAGGGATGGCTAGAGGACAAATGTAAGGATGTAGAGGCTTATCTCACTAGGGGTAAGATAGATACTGCCTATAGGAAAATTAAAGAGACCTTTGGAGAAAAGAGAACCACTTGTATGAATATCAAGAGCTCAGATGGAAACCCAGATCTAAGCAAAGAAGGGAAGGCAGAAAGGCGGAAGGAGTATATAGAGGGTTTATACAAGGGCGATGTACTGGAGGACAATATTATGGAAATGGAAGAGGATGTAGATGAAGATGAAATGGGAGATAAGATACTGCGTGAAGAGTTTGACAGAGCACTGAAAGACCTGAGTCGAAACAAGGCCCCGGGAGTAGACAACATTACATTGGAACTACTGACGGCCTTGGGAGAGCCAATCCTGACAAAACTCTACCATCTGGTGAGCAAGATGTATGAGACAGGCGAAATACCCACAGACTTCAAGAGGAATATAATAATTCCAATCCCAAAGAAAGCAGGTGTTGACAGATGTGAAAATTACCGAACTATCAGTTTAATAAGTCACAGCTGCAAAATACTAACGCGAATTCTTTACAGACGAATGGAAAAACTGGTAGAAGCGGACCTCGGGGAAGATCAGTGTGGATTCCGTAGAAATGTTGGAACACGTGAGGCAATACTAACCTTACGACTTATCTTAGAAGAAAGATTAAGAAAAGGCAAACCTACGTTTCTAGTATTTGTAGACTTAGAGAAAGCTTTTGACAACGTTAACTGGAATACTCTCTTTCGAATTCTGAAGGTGGCAGGGGTAAAATACAGGGAGCGAAAGGCTATTTACAATTTGTACAGAAACCAGATGGCAGTTATAAGAGTCGAGGGGCATGAAAGGGAAGCAGTGGTTGGGAAAGGAGTGAGACAGGGTTGTAGCCTCTCCCCGATGTTATTCAATCTGTATATTGAGCAAGCAGTAAAGGAAACAAAAGAAAAATTCGGAGTAGGTATTAAAATCCATGGAGAAGAAATAAAAACTTATGACATTGTAATTCTGTCAGAGACAGCAAAGGACTTGGAAGAGCAGTTGAACGGAATGGACAGTGTCTTGAAAGGAGGATATAAGATGAACATCAACAAAAGTAAAACGAGGATAATGGAATGTAGTCAAATTAAATCGGGTGATGCTGAGGGGATTAGATTAGGAAATGAGACACTTAAAGTAGTAAAGGAGTTTTGCCATTTAGGGAGTAAAATAACTGATGATGCTCGAAGTAGAGAGGATATAAAATGTAGACTGGCAATGGCAAGGAAATCGTTTCTGAAGAAGAGAAATTTGTTAACATCGAGTATAGATTTAAGTGTCAGGAAGTCGTTTCTGAAAGTATTTGTATGGAATGTAGCCATGTATGGAAGTGAAACATGGACGATAACCAGTTTGGACAAGAAGAGAATAGAAGCTTTCGAAATGTGGTGCTACAGAAGAATGCTGAAGATAAGGTGGGTAGATCACGTAACTAATGAGGAGGTATTGAATAGGATTGGGGAGAAGAGAAGTTTGTGGCACAACTTGACTAGAAGAAGGGATCGGTTGGTAGGACATGTTTTGAGGCATCAAGGGATCACAAATTTAGCATTGGAGGGCAGCGTGGAGGGTAAAAATCGTAGAGGGAGACCAAGAGATGAATACACTAAGCAGATTCAGAAGGATGTAGGTTGCAGTAGGTACTGGGAGATGAAGAAGCTTGCACAGGATAGAGTAGCATGGAGAGCTGCATCAAACCAGTCCCAGGACTGAAGACCACAACAACAACAACATAAACATATCGATATATCAAAGTACCTCTTCGTTAACGAAATCAAATCTGAATGTTGTCACAGTAGAATATTACTGGTATCGAGAGGCTGAGGTGAGGTGCCGTAATGGTTACGTAATTCATGTATCATTACACTCCCAACACCAGAATGTTCGACAATGTTGGACGCATTTTCATATGGAAACAGGTGGGAACACGTAATGCACACAGAAACGTTCTTGAATATGACCTTTTTGGTGGTCCTGATGTTATGTTTTGGAGAGAGAAGTATTTCATGGGCTTAGTAACAGCCAATTCTTTGAACACGGTACACTCACTGATGAGCGTTATTGTAACACTGTACACCTTCCCGATCTGCGTCTTTTCTGGGGTCTATTCAGCCCTGACTTCATTTTTGTGGATGACAATGTGCGGCCGCTTCAAACTGCACAAATGGAGGAGTACTTGGAACGAAATCTCATCTAGTGCGTATGGTATACGTTGGGGAGCCGTATTCAGCACGCCCACGTGCATCAGTGATCATCGAGCAATTTGCAACTACACTGGTGGTAGAATGGAACGCCGTAGCACAAGAATACCCTACAAATCTTTTGTTCAGCTTGGGAGCATGTTTCAGAGCCGCCCGTGATGATCACGCATCATATTAAGAACGATGTCTCGCCTTTTTGAAAGTCCAGGTAGCCATCAAGAATTGCGATGAGCTCACTGTAATTACTGTCTTTGAACAAAACTATCACTTGTCTTCGTTTTATTGCGCATATCATTCAGTTACCTTCTGTACTATTGTCTAGCAGTTCTTTCTGCCTATGGTCCAAGTTTCGTCCAGCCTTGGCACGCAATGACACGCCGTGCCAAAGTTACTTTCGTCCTTACGCTCCACACACCAGTACAGTTAAAAGGGGAATGCGCCTTTTAATGGGTCGGCGGGGCTGGAATTCGCCCTCCGGCCGAGCTGTGACTCGCCAGTATTGGGTGCCCCAATTAAGCCGCGCCAGCTGCTGTATTATTCAGCAGGGGGCCTCCGCCGCGAGCGCAATTCTGCCTGCGACGGCCTCCCAGAAGCGGGAACGATTCTTCCAGACCTCATAAATACATTACGTGTAGCAGGTGACAGCGCGAGGTGGACAGCTGGCCTCTCTCAAAGCGCTATTTATACACCGTAGCTCCTAAACTAACCGTCACGTATACAACCCTCCACGTACAATAAGCATAATTGGTAGAAAATGCCACATGTTGGATGGAGCAAGGAGGACATTAAAAGCAAACGAGCACAGGCAAAGATTGCATTGCTGGCCAAAGCAAACTGTTGTTGTTGTTGTGGTCTTCAGTCCTGAGACTGGTTTGATGCAGCTCTCCATGCTACTCTATCCTGTGCAAGCTTTTTCATCTCCCAGTACCTACTGCAACCTACATCCTTCTGAATCTGCTTAGTGTATTCATCTCTTGGTCTCCCCCTATGATTTTTACCAACCAACGGCTCTGAGCACTATGGGACGCAACTGCTGTGGTCATCAGTCCCCTAGAACTTAGAACTACTTAAACCTACCTAACCTAAGGACATCACATACACCCATGCCCGAGGCAGGATTCGAACCTGCGACCGTAGCAACAGCGAGGCTCCGGACTGGAGCGCCTAGATCCGCACGGTCACCGCGGCCGGCTGATTTTTACCCTCCACGCTGCCCTCCAATACTAAATTGGTGATCCCTTGATGCCTCAGAACATGTCCTACCAACCGATCCCTTCTTCTGGTCAAGTTGTGCCACAAACTTCTCTTCTCCCCAATCCTATTCAATACTTCATCATTAGTTATGTGATCTACCCATCTAATCTTCAGCATTCTTCTGTAGCACCACATTTCAAAAGCTTCTATTCTCTTCTTGTCCAAACTATTTACCGTCCATGTTTCACTATTAGTGTCAAATATAGGTCTTCATTTTAGGGGAGGCGTTGAAGCACAACACCGTTTGGAAATAAATCATGGGACTGTGGAGAAAACCGACAGAAACAATGAAAATGAAGTATATATCTACGACAAGAAATGAGGTTATCCGCATAATCGGTGCATGTGGAAAACGTTGTCACAACAAAGCGAAAGGATGATTGTATGTATCTTAAGACTTCAAGGAATAACCTGAATGTTACTTGAGGGAACAGTAGAGAGTAAAAACTGTAGGGGAAGATGTCCAACAAATAATTGAGGACGTAGTGTGCAAGTGCTACTGCTCAGGAAAGAAGGGGTTAGCAAAGGAGAGGAATTTGTCGTGGGCCGCATCAAACCAGACTTAGGAGAAAAAGAATCAGTAGAGCATAGCTTGACCTTTAAAGACTTACTGATTGGATACTTCCTGTAGTGGAACCAAGCCTCATTCCTTACTCCCTTCTTCACAACCCCGCCCCCTCCCTCCCTCCCTCTCTGTCTCTCTCTCTCTCTCTCTCTCTCTCTCTCTCTCTCTCTCTCTCTCACACACACACACACAGTGAGAGAGCATCGATAAACAAATACGTATGTTGTCGGTCATGGAATTTCTCTACATTTGCTGAGCAGCTATCGGAAGAGTCCTTGCATACACAAAAATTAGATACAAGACTCATTCCGTAAACGAGGGTTTCCCAAACTTTTCCTCTAACTTAGCAATTTGAGAATGCTGATACTTTGATGGAACATCTTTTTTATTTGAAGGCTAACAAAATTAATACAACTTTTAAAAAATAAAGTAAACTCTTTTATTGAATGATCCCTTCAATTTTAAATCATAATTAACAACACGGAATATCACAACAAAATTTAAAAAAAATAAAATATTGTCAAAGAAGGCCAGGTTATTAACTGCTTTAAACGGGGAACTTACTCACTTCTCGCAGAATAGCAATGTTCTGCAGAACACAGTGTGGGAAATACTGCCTCTAACCTATAGTGAGGAGATATTTGGAACATCTCAGAAAAACAAAAACACGTAACAGACAACGAAAAATAACTTATATGCTAATGTTACTTCCACAGATATCACGTAAGATGTTTAAGGGGACTGGTCCGTGAATACCACGGAAACATTGAAAAAAAATGTCAGTTTTCTAAACAATGTAATTCAAAGAAAAGGATTTGTAAGCCTATATAATGCTTACCATGTTTTAAGACGCCTTTTGGGAACATTTTTACGTATGAACCACAGCTTTAGCTCTCCAACTTCTTTTTAATTGTATTTTTTTATTGCAAGTGAAATAAACTGTGCTAATTACTTGCGTATATCATAAGTACCCTCCCCCCATGAACCATGGACCTTGCCGTTGGTGGGGAGGCTTGCGTGCCTCAGCGATACAGATAGCCGTACCGTAGGTGCAACCACAACGGAGGGGTATCTGTTGAGAGGCCATACAAACGTGTGGTTCCTGAAGAGGGGCAGCAGCCTTTTCAGTAGTTGCAAGGGCAACAGTCTGGATGATTGACTGATCTGGCCTTGTAACAATAACCAAACCGGCCTTGCTGTGCTGGTACTGCGAACGGCTGAAAGCAAAGGGAAACAACAGCCTTAATTTTTCCCGAGGGCATGCAACTTTGCTGTATGATTAAATGATGATGGCGTCCTCTTGGCTAAAATATTCCGGAGATAAAATAGTCCCCCATTCGGGTCTCCGGGCGGGGACTACTCAAGAGGATGTCGTTATCAGGAGAAAGAAAACTGGCGTTCTACGGACCGGAGCGTGGAATGTCAGATCCCTTAATCGGGCAGGTAGGTTAGAAAATTTAAAAAGGGAAATGGATACGTTGAAGTTAGATATAGTGGGAATTAGTGAGGTTCGGTGGCAGGAGGAACAAGACTTCTGGTCTGGTGACTACAGGGCTATAAACACAAAATCAAATAGGGGTAATGCAGGAGTAGGTTTAATAATGAATAGGAAAACAGGAATGCGGGTAAGTTACTACAAACAGCATAGTGAACGCATTATTGTGGCCAAGATAGATACGAAGCCCACACCTACTACAGTAGTACAAGTTTATATGCCAACTAGCTCTGCAGATGACGAAGAAATTGAAGAAATGTATGATGAAATAAAAGAAATTATTCAGATAGTGAAGGGTGACGAAAATTTCATAGTAATGAGTGACTGGAAATCGAGAGTAGGAAAAGGGAGAGAAGGAAACGTACTAGGTGACTATGGATTGGGGCTAAGAAATGAAAGAGGAAGCCGCCTGGTAGAATTTTGCACAGAGTACAACTTAATCATAGCTAACACTTGGTTCCAGAATCATAAAAGAAGGCTGTATACATGGAAGAAGCCTGGAGATACTGACAGGTTTCAGATAGATTAGATAATGGTAAGAGAGATTTAGGAACCAGGTTTTAAATTGTAAGACATTTCCAGGGGCAGATGTGAACTCTGACCACAATCTATTGGTTATGACCTGTAGATTAAAACTGAAGAAACTGCAAAAAGGTGGGAATTTAAGGAGATGGAACCTGGATAAACTGACTAAACCAAAGGTTGTACAGAGTTTCAGGGAGAGCATAAGGGAACAATTGACAGGAATGGGGGAAAGAAATACAGTAGAAGAAGAATGGGTAGCTTTGAGGGACAAAGTAGTGAAGGCAGCAGAGGATCAAGTAGGTAAAAAGACGAGGGCTAGTATAAATCCTTGGGTAACAGAAGAAATATTGAATTTAATTGGTGAAAGGAGAAAATATAAAATTCCAGAAAATGAAGCAGGCAAAAAGGAATACAAACGTCTCAAAAATGATATCGACAGGAAGTGCAAAATGGCTAAGCAGGGATGGCTAGAGGGCAAATGTAAGGATGTAGAGGCTTATCTCACTAGGGGTAAGATAGATACTGCCTACAGGAAACTTGTATGAACATCAAGAGCTCAGATGGAAACCCAGTTCTAAGCACAGAAGGGAAAGCAGAAAGGTGGAAGGAGTGTATAGAGGGTCTATACAAGGGCGATGTGCTTGAGGACAATATTATGGAAATGGAAGAGGATGTAAATGAAGATGAAATGGGAGATACGATACTGCGTGAAGAGTTTGACAGAGCACTGAAAGACCTGAGTCGAAACAAGGCCCCCGGAGTAGACAACATTACATTGGAACTAATCAGGGTCTTGGGAGAGCCAGTCCTGACAAAACTCTACCATCTGGTGAACAAGATGTGTGAAACAGGCGACATACCCTCAGACTTCAAGAAGAATATAATCATTCCAATTCCAAAAAAAAGCAGGTGTTGACAGATGCGAAAATTAGCGAACTATAAGTTTAGTAAGTCACAGCTGCAAAATACTAACGCGAATTCTTTACAGACGAATGGAAAAACTAGTAGAAGTCGACCTCGGGGAAGATCAGTTTGGATTCCGTAGAAATGTTGGAACACGTGAGAGAATACTGACCCTACGACTTATCTTAGAAGCTAGATTAAGGAAGGGCAAACCTACGTTTCTAGCAATTGTAGACTTAGAGAAATCTTTTGACAATGTTGACTGGAATACTCTCTTTCAAATTCTGAAGGTGGCAGGGGTAAAATATAGGGAGCGAAAGGCTATTTACAATTTGTACAGAAACCAGATGGCAGTTATAAGAGTCGAGGGACATGAAAGGGAAGCAGTGGTTGGGAAGGGAGTAAGACAGGGTTGTAGCCTCTCCCAGATGTTATTCAATCTGTATATTGAGCAAGCAGTAAAGGAAACAAAAGAAAAATTCGGAGTAGGTATTAAAATCCATGGAGAAGAAATAAAAACTTTGTGGTTCGGCGAAGACATTGTAATTCTGTCAGAGACAGCAAAGGACTTGGAAGAGCAGTTGAACGGAATGGATAGTGTCTTGAGAGGAGGATATAAGATGAACATCAACAAAAGCAAAACGAGAATAATGGAATGTAGTCGAATTAAGTCGGGTGATGCTGAGGGAATGAGATTAGGAAATGAGACACTCAAAGTAGTAAAGGAGTTTTGCTATTTGGGGAGCAAAATAACTGACGATGGTCGAAGTAGAGAGGATATAAAATGTAGACGGGCAATGGCAAGGAAAGCGTTTCTGAAGAAGAGAAATTTGTTAACATCGAGTATAGATTTAAGTGACAGGAAGTCGTTTCTGAAAATATTTGTATGGAGTGTACCCTTGTCTGGAAGTGAAACATGCACGATAAATAGTTTGGACAAGAAGAGAATAGAAGCTTTCGAAATGTGGTGCTACAGAAGAATGCTGAAGATTAGATGGGTAAAACACGTAACTAATGAGGATTGGGGAGAAGTTTGTGGCACAACTTGACCAGAAGAAGGGATCGGTTGGTAGAACATGTTCTGAGGCATCAAGAGTTCACCAATTTAGTATTGGAGGGCAGCGTGGAGGGTAAACATTGTAGAGGGAGACCAAGAGATGAATACACTAAGCAGATACAGAAGAATGTAGGTTGCAGTAAGTACTGGCAGATGAAGAAGCTTGCACAGGATAGAGTAGCATGGAGAGCTGCATCAAACCAGTCTCAGGACTGAAGACCACAACAACAACAATATCATAAGTACACATTACTCAAAATACAAACGAAGTAGAAGATTTATTTTTTCCTTTAAGTACTTTACACTATTGTCTTCAAAGCAGACTGCTGAAAAGAAGACTGTCATAAATTGTAGTACAAAAAATTTCAAGTATGGTTATCAAAAATTTTGAAAATTAATTCAGGAGTTTTCTTCAAAAAAGCATTTTATTTTGAAAGTTAAGTCTCAAGAGTAGTCTGTGTTTTAGTTAAGCATGTTTTAAAACGGTATACAAAATTTCAGCTCTCTATCCTTAATAGTTTTTACACAAAGTGTACCAGAACATGAAATAATTTAACTTTTGGGAAATTCAAGTTGAAGTTAAAACTTCCTTTTTGTATTAAACTTGTATGGCGCTAATACAGCCCAGGTCCATATTCATGTTGTTCCCTGTGTTTTTCTTCCTCCCTTCTCTTTTTCACACTTCTTTTTCTTATTATTGCTTCTTTGGTGGATTCCAGCACTGATTTATCTACTTCGAAGAGTCTTCTTCGGTCAATGGATATTAGAGCTGTATGCATATTTAGTCCACCAGGCACTCCCATGAGTTCCATAACATTAAGCTTTGAAACTGCACAGTCATTGGAACGTAGAATAGCATCTAGCACACCTATTTTCAAAGTATGTAGTCCTACTAGAATAGTTTTTGGTATCCATTCCCATGTACAATTGTTGAAAATTTCATTTGGATTTTGAGTCCAACAATGGCCCATATTTAATAATTCTTTCGGAGCGTGGCATCTATGCATGCTGGCGACAGGACAGTGTATATCCGTTTTATGCACGTTCTATTTACTAGACTCTCATTTTTTTCATAATAAGTTGTTTAAAAACCATACCATAGATAGTTAAACGTATGCATACAGAAGTGAACGAGAAAATTCTGAGGCTGAGGTAGCCAGCCAATTTTGAAAGCTCTGTTTTCCGAAAATTTTTCACTGTAGCGTTGCGTTTCTGGAAAGTGAGATTAACGGCCCAACATGAGAAAGTTTTAAATCATCACAGTTTCATACGGCTATAGATAGATCGTCTTGAACAACAATTTTTCTATCTTGTGTAGTTTCTATTAGCTACAATGGAGTTTTACTATTATGCTTAGACAGCTGGCTGCCGACTCTATTGTTGCTGTGTTCTTAATTTCTAAGCTTGCATTAATGCAGCTCTTCACGCTACTTTATCCTGCGTGAGTCTCTTCATCTCTGTGTAACTTGTGCAAAATACATCCATTGGAACCTGCTTACTGTATCCAAATCCTGATCTCTTACTACAGCTTCTACCTCGTAACTTTACTTCCGTAACCAATTCACGATTCATTGAAGCCTCAGATTGTCTATTATCTTTTCTTCTAGTCAATTTGACGTCAAATTTATTTTTTCCCCAGTTCGATTTAGTGCCTCCTCATATGTTATTTGGTCTACCCACCTAATTTTCAACATTCCTCTGTTGCACCACTTTTCAAAAGCTTTTACGCTCCGCTTGTCTCATCTGTCTATTGTCCAATGTTCTTTTCAGTACAATGGCACACACAACATAATTCTGAGACGTACATTCAGAAAAGATTTCCTAACACTTTAATTTATTTTCACTGCTAGCGAATTTCTCTTTTCCTGAGTTGCTTTTCTTGGTATTGGCAGTCTGCATTTTATATATCATCTTTACTCCGGAGATCGTTAGTTATTGTAATGCGCCAACAGCCAAACTAGTTTGTTACTTTTAGTATCTCATTTTCTAATCTGATTTATCAACCTCGGCTGATTTTATTCCACTACAGTTCATGTATGACTTTTATAGCTACTCATCTTATAGCATCTTTCCAAGGGACAAACCGTTCCATTCAATTGTTATTTCAAGTCCTATGTCGTCGCTGTCAGAATTACAGACTCATCGGGGAAACTTCAGCGTTTTTTATTACTTCGCCCTGAACTTACATCCACTTTCAAAATTTCTCCTTGGTTTCCTTTATTGCCGACTCAGTGTACAGACTAAGTAACATTGCCTTACTCCGCTATCAACTATTACTTCCCTTTCAGGCCCACTGACTCAAATATCTGTAGCCCATAATGTTCCGCTCACTGTATTTCACTCGAGCTATTTCAGAATTTTAAAGAGTGTATTCCAGTCAAGACTATCAAAAGCTTTGTCTAAAGCTACAAATACTACACACTTAAGTTCCTTTTCTAAGACGATTCGAAGGGTCAGAATTGCCTCACGTCTTGTTACATTTCCCCGGAACCCTTCCCTTACGTCGGCCTCCACCGGTTGCTCCACAGTTTTGTAACGTCTGACGCAGCATGTGAAAGTTGCTGTATTTGGACTGGTTACTCCTGTAACCGAAATATCAGATCTGAAGATGGTTCTAAAGGAACCGAAACCTGTCATATGAATAAACATTTTGTAATCAAGACGGACTGGAAGTTACATTGTAAAATCACTGATTTCGGCTATCCTATCAGACATTATGTCTGTTTTTGCAAAGCATAATATATTGTTCCTTGGTAAAACTCGCAAGTTACTTATACAATACTTATCATAAAAACGTGTAATCTATACATTTCACATTTATGTCCACCAAGGAGAAACAGTACACCACATAAAAATCCAAGTCTGAGGACCTGGGACGCCTTGCTATTGGCAAGCCACGACCGATACACTTGTTGTCGATATGCTACTTACCAATACTTAGGTATCCAAAATGACGACAAAATAAACCAAGGGCACTTTATCAGTTTGTAATTAAAGCCTAATTTATGGTGTTTCGAGTTCAACGTAGCCTTAGACATTATCAATATTACAACAAGGGAATTACTGCTCTTGCGCTTACATAGTTTTGGTGAAATCACACTGCTGCAACTGCAAATAGGCCTCAAGGTACTGAACCTCCTCGCCTCGTCACAGAATGTGGAGCTCAGAGGCTTGCCCGTTCTCTATAGCAGGATAGGCAATCTTGCGATTACAGTAAGTACGGAATCATAGGGTTTGGATCAATTAATGTGCTACTTGGTCGGATGAATCACGTTTCTTGTTACAGCTACATCATTACTCCGCCATTCACACTTAAGTGCATGACAGAGGGTTCTTTGACCTTCAGACCATTTAACAAAGAAATTCGCCAAACAATCCTGCAAATTGAGAAGTTATTTTATTTTATTTTCGCTACTAGTTTCGGCCATTCAGTATGCCATCTTCAGGCCCCAAATGCACCTGTCAGAAATTATTGATATTGGCATTCTGGGGCCATCTGAGAGATATCGTGAATTCTCAAGTGCTTCCTTCGAGAACTTGTCTGCAACTCCAACTCACCACATACAAAAACAGATGGCCGCAGTATGCGAATATCGATAAGTTTTTAAAGGTGCATAAGGGTCCTGAAGGTGGCATATTGAATTGCCGAAACTCATAGCGAAAATAAAATAAAGTAACTCCTCAATTTGCAAGGCTGTTTGGTGAATTTCTTTGTTGAATATATGAACAGCTGCTGTCCCACGTCCACAATGGATCAACAGAGACCTTCATACTGATTCTCTACCGTTGCACTCTCTAACAGCTGGTGGGAAAAATGAACGCCAGGTCGATGTTCGAGTCCGGATACGCCGTCATCCAGGCGAACGGTTCCTCCGAACTTGCACCGCTCCACCAACGTGGTCCAGTGGGGGAAACGCTATTGTGTATCCTTTCATCGAATCTGTGGGAGTTGTCGAAGTTACCACGATGGCTGTGGACTGCGTGGACATTTTTGCATCCCTTCATGCTTGATATTTTCCTCATCCAGCAGCCTACCTGTCCGTATCAGAAGACCAGAACTGTGCTACAGAGGTTTGTGGATCCTGATGAACTCTCGGTGATGGTTTGGTCCCACATTTCACTTAATATGAACCCGATATAGCACGATTTGTTAATACAGATCCGATAAACCACCGGCACGCAATTTACCATAACGGTGTCCCGCATGAGTAGACATTTAGTACTTGCAACCTTTGGAAACATGGGAAGGACTTGTCGAATCACAACCATACAGAATCGCTGCTGTATAGCGTTTCAAATGTATCCAGTAGGCTATAAACAGGTTGTCATGTTTTGGATCGTCGGTGTATGAATTTCAATATAAATTCTAAAGGCGCTCGTTTATTGCTAAAATACATTTCTTCGCCCCTGGCAGTAATCTGCTAGACATCAAAGATAGCAGGGGGAAATCATATCTTCCAGGAGCAAATATACGTCGCGGTACCATTAGCCAGGGAACAGCAGGTGCCCCCTCCGCCGCAGTTCACCCCCCCCCCCCCCCCCCAACACCACCACCACCTCCACCCCCCTGCGCACAGCACATGCCGCAATGAGCATTCCAGACCACGAAGCGGAAAATTCTATTTGGCTGGAAGTCAATAGTGGCAGGCGCCGTACGCCGTGTCTTCCTTAAAGAACAACTGTCGTTCTGGTTGCTCTTCCTTGATGGTATTTCCACACCTTCATCCATGTTCGGCAAACCACTATGAATTACATGACACATGGAACTTCTCATCGTAGCAGATATTACGGTATCTTCCCCTTCCATTCTCGTATGGAACGTGTGAAAAATTCTTTCTTCGTGGTATGATACATTTAACCTTTCTCGTGGTAAGGATTGTGTTGCAGATCACTTTGTTCAGCGAGTAAGTCGTTTGGGAAATTTCTCGTGTGTGTGTGTGTTTGTGTGTGTGTGTGTGTGTGTGTGTGCGTGTGCGAGCGAGTGCGCGCGTATCAGTTTCCTCCAAAATATTCATAATAAGTCCTTTAGATATTTTGTGTAACATTTGTACAGTGTTTTCAATGTATTCTGACTGTCGTCTTCATTTGTAAAATGTGGACAAAAATTTGATTGATAGCTTTCACATGCTCTCGTATATTCTCTGCATCTATTGTTTGTTTCTTTCCATTTGTCCGATGTAAAAGGTTACCTTTAAGAAGGGCTACTCAACGACACCTTCTTTTCTACAATAAGATTAATGTTAATAAAGACTTAAATTTTATAAGCGCCAGCATAGTTCTTATTGCATACCTTAGGAGGTAATTGTTCCAGAGTAAAGGCATAGTAAACACTTTAAAAACCGTTTTGCATCTATTAATGAAGACGAGTATTTTGCGTATTTCCGTGAACAGTAGTGAGATACTCGTTCTTCCTCATCTCTTGTTATTTCTCTAACACCGCCTCTTTTTCAGACCCTTCTCACAGTCCTCATCAAACATGGAACTTTCCAGGCTGCTGTCTTTCTCGGTAGATTCCGTATTACGGTCACCAAGCTCACTTTAGAGTCAAAACCCAATGAGACGTACTTAGTGGCTCTGACTATTTTATTCTAGAAGATCTCTGACTGGTTCGTTTGTTGGATCGATGAAGCGTATTAATATTTTAATTCTATGAGATCGTACGTAAGTTAGGAAAAGGAATTACATTTCAACCAAATCGATTCAAGGTCAAGTTACAAAGTTTTCGGCATCGTTACGAACGCTACTCCAACACTGGAAACGCAATTCGCTGGTAGTACGCCCTTTTTCAGGAGCTATCGAAAGCTCATCAGGCTGTAGCCATGCTGTTCTAATTCATAGGAAATCGATCAGTGGCTCACCCTTTCTCATTGACACAGGTAGGTATCACCACTTCCAAGTTGTTAGTAAGTTTTTAACTCGCCTCTTGACTCGTTTCCCTCTTACTCGAAAACTTGTGTGGCTTCCATTTCTTATGGTAAACTCATCCAATTGGCTGTTCTGGAATTATTAATATCTGTCAGTGTAGATTTGTTCCTTCTTTTCAAATTTTCACATACACTAGCGCCAGGCAGGAAAATCCATTTGCAGCGCTTCTGTATTATCCCGGTTGTGTTATCCTGCAGGAGCTCTCACTCCGGGACAAACATCAGCAAACCCTCGAGCCTGACTTATTGGCGAGTCACTGGGAACACTCTTGTAACAAGAAGAAGCTGCAGAAAGTTCCCATTCTCGCGGATAACTCTCTTTCGAATTCTAAAGGCAGCAGTTACATTCTGTTACCTGTGAAAAACTGAGTTATTACGTAATATCTGAAGTTATTTCTGTACGGAATGAAGAAAATCTTAACAGTTGTTAAACTGGTAATAACTGGCAGGTGGCAGTACAGTTCAGTTTGAAACGAGAGCGTGATAAAATCATGCGGTTTATTCTGAACGGTAAGTACTTCTATACAATGCTGCCCTTTAAACTGCAATACCAAGAAGGATAGCAGATAACTAAATTTTATTTAGCTTAAGTGTTAGAACCGCAACAGCTGCCAGAAACTGATTGAATACTCAATCACAACTAGTTTGGTAATCATGAAGTCATAGCTTCACGTCTAAAACCAATGAACATTAAGTTGTGACCCCCGTGAGGATAAATACATTCAAAGACAAAAAGGAAAGACGTACCACGAAGGAATTATCCAATGGGATGGATGTCGGTAGATGTGACGTACATGTACAGACAATGTATGATTACAGTTTTACAATTTCAGAAAAACCTGATGATTTATTGAAAGGAAAGAGTTTAACAAACTGAGCAAGTTACTAACGGTTTGGTCCACCTCTGTCCTTATGGAAAGAATCATTCGGCTTGGTGTTGATTGTAAGACTTGTTGCGTGTCATCCTGAAGGATATCGTGGCAGATTCCGTCCAATTAGCGCGTTACACCATCAGAGATTCAATCTGGTTGTCTCACCATATAGCCAGCTACAGTCGGTTTGGTATTGCAGCACTTTCGGGAGCGTTTCAATACGCGTCTTCGGTCTGGAATCTCATTTACTGGGGTCTTTTCCCAGTTGAGAACCTTTGGAACATTATGGGCAGGGTCCTCCAATCAGCTCGAGATTCTAACGATCCAACGCGCCCATTAGACGGAATGTGGCACGATATCTCTCAGGAGGACATCTTGCAATCAATGCCAAAGCGAATAATTACTTACATAAGAACCAGAGAGGGACCAAATCGTTATTGAATTGCTCAGTTTGTGAAGCTCTTTACTTGGAGTAAATTATTCAGTTTTTCTGAAACAGATAAGTTGTAATCATAAAGCATGCCAAATTCAGAAGAACGCAAAATCTCCAAGACTGGCTAAGTTTCACGGAAGCTCGAAATTTAGTGCGGGCGTCAATGCGAGATGCTTTTAGTAGCTTAACAGTGAAACATTGTCCCAAAATATGGTGGAAAACTTAAAGAGATTCTGGTCGTAAGTAAAGTACACCAGTGGCAAAAATCAGTCAATACTGTTACAGCGCGATAGAGATGGAAATGTTACCGATGATGGTGCCACTAAATCAGAATTACTGAATACAGTTTTCCGTAATTCCTTCACAAAAGAAGACGAAGTAAATATTCGAGAATTCGAAACCAGAACACCTGTTAGCATGAGTGACATAAAAGTAGATATCTTCGGTGTTGTGAAAGGCAAGTCTTCCGGTCCAGATAGTATACCAGTCAGGTTCCTTTCAGAGTATGCAGACACAATAGCTCCTTTCTTAGCACTCATATACGACCGCACATTTGACGAAAGGTTGTTCCTAAAGACTGGAAAGTAGAACAGGTCACACAAATATTCAAGAAAGGAAATAGGTGTAACCCATAGAATTACAGACCCATACCTCTGACCTCAATTTGGAGTAGGATTTTGGAGCATATACTGTACTCGAACATTATGAATCACCTTGAGGAAAATGACTTATTGATACATAACCAACACGGATTCAGAAAATATCGTTCTTGTGCAACACAGCTAGCTCTTTATTCCCACGAAGAAATGAGTTCTGTCGACAAGGGATCTCAGATCGATTCCATATTCCTAGATTTCCAGAAGGCTTTTGATACAGTTCCTCACAAGCTACTATTAATCAAATTGCGTGCATATGGAGTATCGTCTCAGTTGTGTGACTGGATTTGTGATTTTCTCTCAGAAATGTCACAATTCGTAATGACAGACGGTAAATCATAGAGTCGAACGGAAGCGATATCTGGCGTTCCGCAAGATAGTGTCATGGGCCCTCTACTGTTCCTGATTTACATAAATGATCTAGGTGATAATCTGAGCAGCCCCCTTAGATTGTTTGCAGATGACGCTGTAATTTACCTTCTAGTAAAATCATCAGACGATCAATTCGAATTACAAAATGATCTAGATAGAATTTCTGTATGATGCGAAAAGTGGCACTTGGCTCTAAACAAAGAAAAGTGCGAGGTCATCCCCATGGGTTAAATGTTGGGTATACGATAAATCGCAAAAATCTAAGGGCTATCAAGTCGACTAAATACCTAGGAATTACAATTACGAGTAACTTAAATTGGAAAGACCACATAGATAATATTGTGGGGAAGGCGAAACAAAGACTGCACTTTGTTGGCAGAACATTTAGAAGATGCGACAAACCCATTAAAAAGACAGCCTACATTGCACTTGTCCGTCCTCTGCTGGAATATTTCTGCGCGGTATAGGATTCTTACCAGGTAGGATTGATGGAGGACATCGAAAAAGTGCAAAGGAGGGCAGCTCGTTTCGTGTTATCGTGAAATAGGGGTGAGAGTATCACTGATGTGATATGTGAGTTGGGGTGGCAATCACTGAAACAAAGGCGATTTTCTTTGCGGCGAGATTTATTTACGAAATTTCAATCGCCAACTTTCTCTTCCGAATGCGAAAATATTTTGTTGAGACCCACCTATGTAGGGTGAAATGACCATCATAATAAAATGAGAGAAATCAGAGCTCGAACGCAAAGTTTTAGGTGTTCCTTTTGCCCACGCGCCATTCTAAAGTGGAATGGTAGAAAAGTAGTATGAAAATGGTTCGATGAACCCTCTGCCAGGCACTTAAGTATGAATTGCAGAGTAACCATGTAGATGTAAATGTAAATGTAGATATCTACCAATTTCCATCCCATTCAGATAATTCATTATTGATGCGTCTTTTCTTTTAAATTGTAATAAACGTCCCCCATCTTCCTGCTTGAAACTGGCGTACAAAATACCGTCAGTATCCAGAAACATGGTCTCACCTCCAGTATCATGCTACCGCGTAGAGAATAAAAATAAAAGAAATTTATGCCTCCATACTGGCACTTAATGTTGACCTGCATTGACTACATTCCAATGTCACCGTATCAGTCTAATGGCCAACGCGATACACTGACTTGATGGCTTCACTTTGTGAGCATAGTTAATTAATAGTCCGATAGAAATGCCAGAACCCTTAATAGTTTATCTGGGAACTACAATGTAACAAAGGCTGGTTTTGCGTTGCATCATGCCGGTCACCTGATTGCCGCTTACCTAATGCGATGAGGCACACGTTTGTTTGTAACCCACATTAATTTGTGGCAGTCCTATCTGTAGAGAATCGACGTCCGTCTGAAATTTGATTGCGCCAGTCGGAAACCGCTTTTGTCTGCATGTATTGCTTCTGTGGCATTACTGTGCCGCACCTGATCCACAGAGATCGGCTTCCAACATACAGAATCCCTAAAGTCAGAATTAAAGCTGTGGAATATGAGTTTTTGGAAATATTTTGAAAAAGGACCATTTAAAGCAACGCGTGGAGTCAATGGTGACTATCGGGAATTTCTGGAAGAACTAGACCAGGCCTTTACAAACCTTCATTCATCTTTTTATGATACAGTTTTATTGACCATTAAATTTTACAATTTACTCAGTGATTAAATATTTTTGGCAACATCGTCACCAAACAATTTTACAATATTAATACGTATGAACCGAGATTTTGCGTGAGGTAAGTTGGGAAACAGTCGATTAATATGGAAGGCACTTAAATCCTAATGAAAACAAACTTAATTAGTTAACTATAATTATAATGTTAATTTAATCTTCGGTAAGAACCTGGAGTAGAATTTTGTCTTGAGAAAAAAGACCTTAAGGGTTCAACCCCATTACAGAACAAAGCAAGGTCTAAACTTAACGATAGCATAAGCAGCAAGGCGGAACAATTTTCAGTATACAAACACCCAGCAATAAATGAATATTACATTGGCATTAATGAACATGATAATAACATCGAGAGGGATCACAATTGAGGATGATCAGTCATACGATTCGCTGATAACATTACTATCCTCAATGAAAACGAACAAAATTGCGGGATGAGTTGAATGGAATAAATGGTCTAATGAGTACTGGATATGGATTGAGAGTAAATCGAAGAAGAAGCACAGTAATGAGAACTAACGAGAAGTAGTTGAAATGAGAACAGCGAGAAACTTAAAATTGCACTCGGGGATCACGAAGTTAAGGAATTCTGCTACATAGGCAGCAAATAACCCATGAAGGACGGAGTAAGCAGGACATAAAAAGCAGACTAGCACTGGCAATAAAGGCATTCCTGTCGAAGGGAAGTCTGCTACAGTCAAACATAGTTCTTAACTTGAGGAAGGAATTTCAGATATCATACTTTTGGAGCACAGCAATATATTGTAGCGAGACATCGACTGTGGGAAAACCAGAACAGAAGAAAATCGAAGCCTTTGAAATGTGATGCTCCTCAAGAATGTTGAAAATGAGGTGGACTGATAAGGTAATAAATGAGGAGGTTCTCCGCAGAATCGGCGAGGAAAGGAACATAATGGGAAACATTGACAAGAAGAAGGATCCGGATGACAGGCATCAGGGGATAACTCTCACGGCTAGAGGGAGCTGTAAGGATAAAAACTGTAGAGGAAAATAGAGATAGGAGTGCATCCAGGAGATAATTGAGGAAGTTGGGTGCAATTACTACTCTGAGATGAAGAGGTGAGGTTGACACAGGAGAGCAATTTGTAGAGGTTCGCGTTAAACCATTCAGAAGAAAGAAAAAGGTTAGTAATCATTTAAAAATACAAATACAAATATGAAACCAAACTTTAAAGCACTTAAATGACCGGATTTGATTATTATTCCGGGTTACTGCAGAGCCACACGAATGCCAAGATGTATGAACTTGGAGTAATTCAATGTATGCAGTGCTTAATCTGTTACATTAAACGTTACATACGGTAATTGTTCACAAACGAGGAGACCATAGTCAAATATTTTAATCTTCGGAGAAGGAGAAAAAGACAAACAAATATATTACCTGATTTACGATATACGAAATAGCCTGCCACAGACTAAATCAAGATTTTAGAAACAAACACTTTAACAAACAAATTCGTAATTATCAGCATATAACAAAGAGAAATTTAACAGCGTGACATATCGCTTAACGTGACTGCTCGAGAACATCCTAACGTACCAGTCATTCCTTGAAGGTGTCAACCATACAAGATATCCTGCTGGAATCACGGCAGAGAAGCACCTCCCCTTTCTCTCTCTCCCCTCTCTTAACCGCGGAGCTATTCGCTTCCCATCCGTGCGGACTGCCAGCTCTCGTCCTCCAAGCGACGGGGCCTAACCTTCAGCTTTCCACCCAAACGCAGCTGGAGCCCGTCAGTACCCATCCACCACGCCCTCGTAGACAGTGAGTGAAATGGCTCATGGAGTATTAAAAACTGCTGTTTATGTTTCACATTTTGAACGTTGACGCTATCGTAGTCCTGCTAATGTTACCTTCAAGTCATACATTTCTACATATACATACATTCCAAACCACTGTGAAGTGCATGGCGAGGATACTTAGAATTTTACATTTTCTTCCAGTTCCACTCGCGTATAGAGTGCTGGAAAAACGACTGTTTAAAGGCCGCGATCAGCGGTGTAATAGGTCTAATGCGGCACGTCGGGACCTGAAGTACAGTCTTACATCCTTCACTTAATACTGTTTCTTGAAACGTTTTAGGTACATTAAGATTAGGAACACATTTGCCTCTGACTGCTAAAATGATCCTCAATTTGCTGTTTTGTCGAAAACTAACATTTTGTGACGATGGCTTTGTGGAAAATACGGGCTGATTCTTAAAAAGAAGAAAATGTCAGCCAGCCATTATTGGCAGGGCTAGTCACTTACACAAATAGCCCTGCTACCAGTTTCAAACCAACAAGTTAATCTTCAGAAGACTGTTCACATCTAGAATAGATTAGATTCAATTTTCGTTCCATAGACCCAAAAAATGAGGGGATTCTCGTGGGTGTGGAACATGTCAGAAATTATAACATAAAAACATGAAACATTTGAATATAATACTTACTACGCTGATCATTTGTCAGGAGATTGTTGAAATAGGTGAATACAGTGCAGTAAAGTGAGACAGCCAATATATAAAGAGATAACATGCTGTCAGAATGAAACATTGTTATGTACTATTAATAAATTTATCACACACAGATTTTGTCATCTTAGCTATTCTGACCAAGTGCTGTCAAGACTGAAATCTAAGAGACATTTTTACTGAAGCTGGCTTAACAGTCTCTGTTAAGATATTCATCTATAGAGTAGAAGGAGTAGCCTATTAAAAGGTCTTTCAATCTCTGTTTAAACTGTGCTTATCATCTGGCAGCGTAAAAGATGAGAGGTCATTAATGTACACAAGAAAAAGCAATGGACACAAGATGGAACCTTGAGGAACACCACATGTAATTAATTCCCAGTCAGATGAAGACTGACTGGTTACTGCACAGGTATTTCACTACGACACCCTTTGTTTCTTGTTAGATAGATAAGACTCAAACCATTTCGCAGCATTGCTGGTGACACCATAATATTCTAATTAACTTAAGAGAATGTGTGATTCACACAGTCAAAGGCTTTTGACAGGCCACAGAAAATGCCCGTAGCCTCTGATTTATTATCTAATGAATTAAGTACATTCCCACTGTAAGTGTAAATAGCTTTCTCCATATCAGAACCCTTAAGAATCCAAATTGTGAAATTGACAATATATTATTTGCAGTCAGATTCTTAAGGAGATATTTGAACACAACTTTTTCACATACTTTTGAAAAAGCCGGCAAAAGTGAAATTGGTCGATAGTGTAAATGGGCTTAACTTCAGCATATTTTATCCAGTCTGTAAATGTTCCACTGATAAGATATTAATTGCACAAACAACTTAAAATAGAACTCAACTCGCAAGAGTATTTTTTGATTAACTTCTTTGATATGCTGTCATACCCACTGTAATACTTAGATTTTAAGGATCTTGTAATGGATGCTACTTCTTTGGGAGACGTGAGTGTCATTTCCATTTTACTTAAGTTAATTTTAAAGACTGGTCTCAGATACTCCATTGCACTGTTCACTGAACCTGATAACCCTAAGCTGTCAGTAACAGAAATGAAGTACTTGTGTAAGAGGTTTCCAACACTACATGCACTTGTTACCAAAGTCTTATTTATTTTTAGAGCTATCTGTTCCTCTTCCTTCTTGGCCCCACCTGTCTCTGTCTTCACTATATCCCTTACAGTTTTTATTTTGTTGCTTAATGTAATTATCTTTTTCTCATAATAAAGCTGTTTCGATTTCTGGAGTACTTGCTTCAAAATTTTGCTGTATTATTTGTAATGCATTACAATTCTAACATCAGAGCTGTTCCTAGATAGTAAATACAGTCTCCTTTTTGTCCCACATGATATGTTTATTCCTTGTGTAATCCACAGTTTATTTTATTTTATTTATTTATTTATTTTTTACTTCTGTGTGATTTGGTTTACCTTTCCCGAATTTCTCAATTTTTGACTTATTTATTAGCTTGCCCATTTACTATTGGTTTTGTGATATGAAAAATTTTTCTTTTTAAAATTCAGTCTTGATCGCACCATGTATGTACAAGAACATAGCATACATGGCGTGATCAAGTCTGAATTTTTAAAAGAAAAGTTTTTTAAAAATGTTTTTGTCGCTATTCCAAAAATGTTTATTAAAATTTTTGTGATATGACTTTTTTCCCTAGCTTTGCCTACAAAGATATTATAAATAGCAGCCTCGGAGCTTTTACATATCCTAGTAGCAAAGTTCATGGTAGGAACTAAATTGAATTATACTGTTACTGACTGCAATGTTCGTTCACTGTCACTGCTATTCAGTAAATCAAAATTAAAATCACCAGCAACCACTAATTCCTTGTTTTTTACCATGAGATGGGACAGCAGAGCTTCCATATTGTTTATGAAGAGGTTAAAATTTCCTGAAGATGATCTTTATATACCTACTATTATAGAGGACTTATTATGAAATACTGCTTCTGTTGCACAAGCTTCTAAGTGCTGCTCTGAACAAAATTTATTAATATCAATATTCTTTAAATTAAATACACTTTTGTTGAAGTTTACGATAGCTTTCCGCTTTTTATTCTCCCTTGTGGTAAAAGATTCTTCGGATGGCGGTGCCATCGAAAATCCTGCGTCATTTTGTTCCAGTGTTGATTAATTGTGTTCACAAAATACTGTGAAGTATACACAGTAATGTACAAGAATCTTTCACCAGGCAGGGGAATAAAGAGCCGAAAGCTTTTGTAAACTTCAAAAAAAGTGTATCTAGAGTGAACAGTTCTGTGAAGACTAACCTGTCGGCTCGAAACCGGCAACAGAGCTATTTGCGTAAACAAGTTGCGTTATCGGTAGTGACTGATTACTGTTTTCTTCCTTATGAAAATCAACTGGATCTTCAGTTTCTTATTATTGTTTCGTGATACATATCTTGACCACATCTTCAGATGCAGCTGGCATCTAGGCTTACAGCTTGCCGTCATAACCGTTCAGCAGTAGCGCGACCTATTAATACATATAGCTATACAGTGTAAACAGTTCATACTATTTACATAATTTTACAGTGCACGCTAAAGCTGTACAGTGGTGGTAGCAAGCTGACTTCCTAGGAAAATCGTACATCGTATCAATTAGATGTACGTATACCAGCTGTATCTCAGTATAGGGCCGATGGCTCAGAAATCGATTATGACACGGTAAAAAGAAATTGAAGATCATTATTGGAGTCAGTGGCAAATTTATTCCTGAACTCAGATTATCATACGAATGCTTACCCGCGTTCCACCACGAGGCAGAGTTTGAATATGTTTATGCTTTCGCGGAACAACCACGTCAATCTTCAGGCGTCTGTCAAAGCAGTCTTTTCATCTTTTCCGTAACTCTCGTGCTGTCCTTCTCTGTAAACGTTAATCGTGATTTATTACGGGTCCTCACATTGTTGAACAGTATTCTAGAATGAGTTGCCGAGTGTACTGTAAGAAATCTTCGTTGTAGACGCGCTGTGTTTCTCATTATCCTAGCAATAACTACGATTGAGCTCTGATATTTCCAGTTCATATCTGTATGTAATGTCCCACCCAGGTATTTTTATGAGTTCACTGATTTCAGTCTTCACTCACTGATACTGTAATTGTAGGATACTGCCCTTCTGCAGTGCTCAACGTTACATTTCACAACATTAAAGGAAATAGCACATTTTTCCTTCACTTTAAAATATGATTAAGATCTTCATGAATATTCTCACAGTTTTCTTTCAGATATTACATTATTATAAAGGTCATCTACACTGATCTCATGACACTGTTAATATTCTTGTTACGTTCATTCCTTAGTCTATGAATAAATTAATCTACAAAATTACGCAGAAGGTTATTACACATTCCAACTATTCATTTTACTGGTATACAGTAACAATTTTGTTGACCTATTAATCGTGAAACTTCGTCATATTGTTATTATACGGCAGAAAAGTATCTCATGTACAATCAAGCAATTTTATGCCCTTATTAATGTATACTCTGCAGACCTGCCTCTTCCATCTACAGCATTTAATAAATTGCTGTTTTTTCTAGTGGCTTGGGAATTTCCGCTGGAGGGGGATCCACTATAAATGCGAGCTAAGTAAGGGCCAATTTCGAGGAGTCTTATCACGGAATTTGTATCTATCTGGAGTTAGTTACTTTCCTTAAATGTGTTTACAACTCATTCAACAGCTTTTCTGATCAAGGGATGCCTATTTCTCTGTTCTCTACATGGAAGGTTGTGGTTTCCTTTTGTCGCCTCCTATTGTCACACCACACTGGTCTACGTGTGGCACTGAATAGAAACTGTAGGACCATTCACAGGTTTTAAGTAAGACCAGAACTTCCCAGAATTCTTACCAACCGCACCAGTAATGACCTAGGAAACGCCCTCAGACGCAGAAAATACTTATCGAAAACGGGTGAATGTGTGTAATTAAGTACTTGAAGCGAAACCAGTTCAGTTCACATCGGTCCGCAAGGGAGCCACTTGCCATATAGTTGAGAACGCGCATTACGACCTGCGAACTGACTTCTCTAGTTAGCGCAAACGTACTAATCGATTAAACCCCATCGAATTTGGCTTAAACTTCTTCCGTGGACAATGCTTGCTTTATTTGGGGAAGGGGACCAAAAAGCGAGGTCATCGGTCCTTTCGGGTTAGGGAAGGATGAGGAAGAAAGTCGGCCGTGCACTATAATGGTGCTCATTTAGTGCACCAAAATGACACAAATGGATAGGTCGGTTTAACCTGCACCCTGATCTCCAACATTACCTTCCGCGTCCCGGATTTTTCCTGTCTAAAGTCATCTCAAAAGCGAAATGTCGATAAATTCTAATAAATGTAGCAGTGAACTGCACAGTCCTGTCAAGCTTTATGAAGTGATCCGAAACTGTCTGCAACAATTCATACCACATCAGAGACGAATACAGAATTTGAATTCAGTTACCTGCGGGCTCGATCTCAAGCGCAATAGCTCTATTTGATTTTACATGTGCTGTCATTTGTCTAAAGTTGGCAGCAGCCGCTCTGGTTGCGCCGCCGTGGATTTTGGCAAGGCTTCTTCTAGCGGTGAACTGAGGCGCACGGGAGGGGTCGACCCTGGAAGCGAAAAAGTGAAGTTCTGCCCCATGGCTCTGACTTGTTGTCAATGTTTGTCTGCGGAGTTCCGCGCAGAGTCTGTAACGAGTCTAGGCACAGCCTTGGTAACGCTGATGTCCAAGTCTGCTAGGTGCAAGAGCTGAGTCATTTGTTGTGTTCCGGCATAACCACAAGCGTCGACAGGAAGACGAAGAACGCAAGAGCAGAGAAGGCTGTGAGACGATGTCAGCCAATAGCTCGCTGACTAGGGCCGCGCCATGGCAGGAGCGGCCTCTACATGCAGAGAATGTGAGCGCCCCTCCAGCAGGACTCAGCCGCACAGTAACAGACGGGCGTTACCAGACCGGGACAGTTAGAAGACGGACACTAGTAGAGCACTACAATAGCAGTTATTAGTGATCCATATCCATTGCTTGTATGGACATAATACACTCCTGGAAATTGAAATGAATTCATTGTCCCAGGAAGGGGAAACTTTATTGGCACATTCCTGGGGTCAGGTACATCACATGATCACACTGACAGAACCAAAGGCACATAGACACAGGCAACAGAGCATGCACAATGTCGGCACTAGTACAGTGTATATCCACCTTTCGCAGCAATGCAGGCTGCTATTCTCCCATGGAGACGATCGTAGAGATGCTGGATGTAGTCCTGTGGAACGGCTTGCCATGCCATTTCCACCTGGCGCCTCAGTTGGACCAGCGTTCGTGCTGGACGTGCAGACCGCGTGAGACGACGCTTCATCCAGTCCCAAACATGCTCAATGGGGGACAGATCCGGAGATCTTGCTGGCCAGGGTAGTTGACTTACACCTTCTAGAGCACGTTGGGTGGCACGGGATACATGCGGACGTGCATTGTCCTGTTGGAACAGCAAGTTCCCTTGCCGGTCTAGGAATGGTAGAACGATGGGTTCGATGACGGTTTGGATGTACCGTGCACTATTCAGTGTCCCCTCGACGATCACCAGTGGTGTACGGCCAGTGTAGGAGATCGCTCCCCACACCATGATGCCGGGTGTTGGCCCTGTGTGCCTCGGCCGTATGCAGTCCTGATTGTGGCGCTCACCTGCACGGCGCCAAACACGCATACGACCATCATTGGCACCAAGGCAGAAGCGACTCTCATCGCTGAAGACGACACGTCTCCATTCGTCCCTCCATTCACGCCTGTCGCGACACCATTGGAGGCGGGCTGCACGATGTTGGGGCGTGAGCGGAAGACGGCCTAACGGTGTGCGGGACCGTAGCCCAGCTTCATGGAGACGGTTGCGAATGGTCCTCGCCGATACCCCAGGAGCAACAGTGTCCCTAATTTGCTGGGAAGTGGCGGTGCGGTCCCCTACGGCACTGCGTAGGATCCTACGGTCTTGGCGTGCATCCGTGCGTCGCTGCGGTCCGGTCCCAGGTCGACGGGCACGTGCACCTTCCGCCGACCACTGGGGACAACATCGATGTACTGTGGAGACCTCACGCCCCACGTGTTGAGCAATTCGGCGGTACGTCCACCCGGCCTCCCGCATGCCCACTATACGCCCTCGCTCAAAGTCCGTCAACTGCACATACGGTTCACGTCCACGCTGTCGCGGCATGCTACCAGTGTTAAAGACTGCGATGGAGCTCCGTATGCCACGGCAAACTGGCTGACACTGACGGCGGCGGTGCACAAATGCTGCGCAGCTAGCGCCATTCGACGGCCAACACCGCGGTTCCTGGTGTGTCCGCTGTGCCGTGCGTGTGATCATTGCTTGTACAGCCGTCTCGCAGTGTCCGGAGCAAGTATGGTGGGTCTGACACACCGGTGTCAATGTGTTCTTTTTTCCATTTCCAGGAGTGTATATAGAGAAGGACTGTGTTTGCATGTCGCCCATCGCTTGCGACACGTTCTTGTAATGCAAAGGAAAGTGTTGTCAGTCTTCTTTATTGTAATAAAAACTATTAATAGGATTTGCTTGAATTGTTGTATAGCTATCCGAGAGTGCAGCATCCTTGAGGCACTCTATAAGAGACGAGAGGGCAGGACCCCACATGTTGAACGTCAAACGTACTTGGCTGTTTTGCGACGAGGTGTGACATACATTCTACTGTATGGTGGCCGCAGATGAGGGGATCGTATGCGGAAACTGTTGACCCAAACTGCTTGATGCATCGTTTGACTGGGTGCTCTTTGCAAATGGTGACCATCGCGAGTGTTCGATGCTTGAGCTGTTAAGTTGAAAACGAGCTTTTTGCATGGGCCACGCTCTCCGCGTGTGGTTATCCTAGGGGTTCGCCTTGAATATCATTTATGTATTTATTGTGATTTTAATTATCAGTTTCTGATGACCATTTCTTGACCTCTAAACAGTTGAACACTAATATTTCCACGAACTGTAAGTTGTGGAACTTAGATTTCTTCTTTATCTCATTGTGAACTTATGTGCACTATCGCAAGTACGTAAGCTGTAAGTCAGTTGTCTGCTGTGGTCCAGAAACAGAATTATTCAGTTTCCTGTGAAGATTAGCTTACTTAAATACATGCAGTTGAAATTTTCCAGTAGTTCAATGTTATTTTAACGTTCTTAAAAAGTTCGCGCAGGTATCAGTGGTATAGGGGTATCGTATTTGATTAGTAATCGAAATGTCATCGGTCCCAGGTTCTAAAGCTACTAACGCGTAAATTCTGATTAATAATCAGCAATGGTGGCAGAAGACTTCCGGCATAAGAAGTCACTCTCAGTATACCGACGGCCTTGTCAATGAGGGCAGAGGAGCAGGGCACTCTCTTGTTCTTAGGGTGGAAAACTGTCCCTAAATGCAGAAGAATCATGCATGATCAACAGCATGAGGATGCAGAACGCAATGAAAACCACTGTATTAAAGACACATAACGTATATCCTCAAGACATTTGGCCTGTAACTGAAAAAGTGTCATGATTGTCTCATTATTTTCAAAAGATTTCGGAATAGGCCCCAATTCGAACCTCCGGGGGGGTACTGCCAAGGGGGAGGAGACCAAGAGAAAAAGATTGAATAATCAACAAAAGGATAGCGTTCTACTAGTCGGGACGTGGAATGTCCGAAGCTCGAACGACGTAGGAAAGCTAGAAAATCTGAAAATAGAAATGAAACGGCTCAATCTAGATTTAGTAGGGGTCACTGAAGTGAAATGGAAAGAAGACAAGGATTTCTGGTCGGGCGAGTATAAGGTAATACCCACAGCAGCAGGAAATGGTATAAAGGGAGTAGGATTCGTTATGAATAGGAAGGTATGGCAGGGTGTTAGTTACTGTGAACAGTTTAGAGTCAGGATTGATCTGATCAGAATCGACAGCAAACCAACACCGATAACGATAGTGCAGTTATACATGCCGACGTCGTAAGCTGAAGATGAAGAGATAGAGAAAGTATATGAGGATATTGGAAATGTAATACAGTACGTAAAAGGAGTTAAAAATCTAATAGTCATGGGGGACTGGAATGCAATTGTAGGAACGAATAGAAGAAAAGGTTACAGGAGAATATTAACTTGGGACTTGGAATATGAGAGGAGAAAGACTGAGTTCTTTAATAAGTTTCAGCTAGTAATAGCGAATACTCCGTTCAATAATCACAAGAAGGGGGAATATTTCAGTTAGATTACATCTTGGCCAGGCAGAGATTCCGAAAGCAGATACTGGATTGTAATGCTTACCCAGGAGCAGATATAGACTCAGATCACACTTTAGTAGTGATGAAAAGTAGGTTAAACTTTAACAGAATAATCAGGAACAATCAATACACAAAGAGGTGGGATACGGAAGTACTAAGAAATGACAAAACACGGTTGAAGTTCTCAAAGGCTGCAGATACAGCAATGAAAAATAGCTTAGTAGATAGTAAAGTTGAAGAGGAATGTACATCTCTAAAAAGGATATTCACAGAAGCTGGAAATAAAAACATAGGTACAAAGAAGGTAACTACGAAAAAACCATGGGTAACAGAAGAAATATTTCAGTTGACCGATGAACGAAGGAAGTACAAAAATGTTTTGAGAAATTCAGAATTACAGAAATACAAGTCGCTGTAGAATGAAATACATAGGAAGTGCAGGAAAGGTAAGACGAAATAGCTGCATGAAAATGTGGAAATCGAAAAAGAAATGATCGTCGGAAGGATTGATTCAGCACATAGGAAAGTCAAAACGAGATTCGGTGAAATTAAAAGCAAGTGTGATAACATTAAGAGTGAAACAGGAATTCTACTGTCAAATCATAAGAAGAGAGCAGATAGGTGGAGAAAGTCCACTGAAGGCCTTGATGACGGGGAAAATTTGCCTGATGTGATAGAAGAAGAAACCGGAGTGTATTTAGAAGAGATAGGGGATCCGATGTTAGAATCAGAATTTCTAAAATCGTTGGGGGAATTGGCAACAAAACGACTATTAATGTTGGTGTGTAGACTTCAGAAAAATTTCATGCACACAATTCCGAAGACTGCAAGAGTTGAAAAGTGCAGGAATTATCGCTCCATCAGCTTAACAGCTCATGCATCCAAGATGGTGACAAGAATAATATATAGAAGAATGGAAAAGAAAATTGAGGATGTTTAGATGTCGATCAGTTCGGCTTCAAGAAAGGTAAATGCAACAAAGAGGCAATTCTGACGTTAGGGTTGATAATGGAAGCAAGACAAAAAAAAAATCAAGACACGTTCATAAGATTTGTCGACTTCGTAAAAGCATTCGACAATGTAAAATGGTGCAAGTTATTCGAAAGCCTGAGGGAGAGACGGGTAATATACAATATCTTCAAGAGCCAAGACGGAACAATAACAGTGGACGACCAAGAAGGAAGTGATCGGATTAAAAAGGGTCTAAGACAGGGATGTAGTCTTTCAGCCCCACTCTTCAATCTGTACATCAAAGAAGCAATGATGGAAATAAAAGTACGTTCAGAAGTGGAATTAAAATTAAATGTGAAAAGATATCAAGGATACGACTCGCAGATGAAATTACTGTCCTGAGTCAAAGTGAAGAAAAATTACATGATATGCTGAAGGGAATGTACATTCTAGTGAGTACAGAACATGGACTGAGAGTGAATCGAAGAAACACAAAATTAATGAGAAGAAGCAGAAATGAGAACAGCTTGAAACTTAATATCAGGATTGACGGCGACGAAGTAGATGAAGTTAAGGAACTCTACTACCTGGGCAACAAAATAACCAATGACGGATGGAGCAAGGAGGACATCAAAAGCAGACGATCATTTGAAAAAAGAGCATTTCTGGCCAAGGGAAGTCTGCTAGTATCAAAAATAGGCCTTCACAAGAGGAAGAAATTTCTGAGAATGTACATTGGAGCACAACATTGTATGATAGTGAAACGTGGACTGTGGAAAAACCGGAACAGAAGAGAATCGAAGCATCTGAGGTGTGCTCTTGAAGATGAATTTTGAAAATTTCAATACTGGCCATTAAAATTGCTACACCACGAAGATGACGTGCTACAGAAGCCAACTTTAACCGACAGGAAGAAGATGCTCTGATATGCAAATGATTAGCTTTTCAGAGCATTCACACAAGTTTGACGCCGATAACGACACCTACAACGTGCTGACGTGAGGAAAGTTTCCAACCGATTTCTCATACACAAACAGCAGTTGACCGGCGTTGCCTGGTGAAATGCTGTTGTGATGCCTCGTGTAAGGAGGAGAAATGCGTACTATCATGTTTCCGACTTTGATAATGGTCGGTTGTAGCCTACCACGCTTGCAGTTTATCGTATCACGACATTGCTGCTCGCGTTGGTCGAGATCCCATGACTGTTAGCAGAATATGGAATCCGTGGGGTCAGGAGGGCAATACGAAACGCCGTGCTGGATCCCAACGGCCTCGTGCCATTAGCAGTCGAGATGACAGGCATTTTATCCGCATGGCTGTAACGGATCGTGCAGCCAAGTCTCGATTCATGAGTCAACAGATGGGGTCGTTTGCAAGACAACCATCTGCACGAACAGTTCGACGACGTTTGAAGCAGCATGGACTATCAGCTCGGAGACCATGGCTGCGGTTACCCTTGAAGCTGCATCACAGCCAGGAGCGCCTACGATGGTGAACTCAACGACCAACTTGGGTGCACGAATGGTAAAACGTCATTTTTTTTCGGATGAAGCCAGGTTCTGTTTACAGCATCATGATGGTCGCATCCGTGTTTGGCGACCTCGCGGTGAACGCACATTGGAAATGGGTATTCGTCATCGCCATACTGGCGTATCACCCGGCGTGATGGTATAGGGTGCCATTGGTTACGTGTCGTTGTCACCTCTTGTTCGCATTGACGGCACTTTGAACAGTGGACGTTACATTTCAGAAGTGTTACGACCCGTGGCTCAACTCTTCATTCGATCCCTGCCAAACCCTACACTTCAGCAGGATAATGCACGACCGCTTGTTGCAGGTCATGTACGGGCCTTCCTGGATACAGAAAATGTTCGATTGCTGCCCTGGCCAGCACATTCTCCAGATCTCTCACCAATTGAAAACGTCTGGTCAGTGGTGGCTGAGCAACTGGCTCGTCACAATACTCCAGTCACTACTCGTGATGAACTGTGGTATCGTGTTGAAGCTGCATGGGCAGCTATACCTGTGCACGCCATCCAAGCTCTGTTTGACTCAATGCCCAGGTGTATCAAGGCCGTTATTACGGCCAGAGGTGGTTGTTCTGGGTACTGATTTCACAGGATCTATGCACCCAAATTGCGTGAAAATGGAATCACATGTCAGTTCTAGTATAGTATATTTGTCCAATGAATACCCGTTTATCATCTGTATTTCTTCTTCGTGTAGCAGTTTTAATGGCCAGTAGTGTAGGTGGACCGATAAGGTAAGTAATGAGGAGGTACTGCACAGAATGGGAGAGGAAAAGAATTTGTGGAAAACACTGACAAGGAGAATGGACAGGATGATTGGACACGTGTTTAAGACATCAGGGAAAGACTTACGTGATACTGGAGAGAGCTGTAGAGAGCAAAAACTGTAGCGGAAGACAGAGATTGGAATACATCCAGCAAATAATTTAGGTCGTAGGTTGCAAGTGCTGCTATGAGATGAAGAGGTTGACTCAGAAGAAGAAATTCGTTGGGGTCGCATCAAACCTATCAGAAAAGACTGATGACTCAAAGAAAAGAAAAAAAAGAGTTCACTGCGTACAATTAAGATCACAAGTCTGAAATTTTATTTGTTGCTTTGTTTTTCTTTTAAGGTTCCTTATTTTTAAAGATATTTTATTGTCTGGTGCTAACCTTGAAGTTTTAATTATTTAAGGTCTTGTTGCTCAGTTGTTCAAAGGAACCCTATAATTTCACTATCTAGATTACTTTTGACCGATTCTGGCTGGCCTTAAGATTTTATGTTTTGCATCTTTTGCAATGCACCTTCTCTCAGTTTTAGTCGAGCCATAGCTCGTCAAGGGACCAATCCTAGAATCCGTTCCCTGTAGGTCGAAACTGCGCCAGTGAAAAATTAAATTTGAATTTTGTTCCTGTTACGAAATGTTAAATTTGGTAATGAGATGTTGCCCTCTTCTTCAGTGATTCACTTGGGCTGAGTGTATTAAACATTTTCAAGGACCAATGAAGAGACTGTTTGGTCAGGTTAGGTATTTTTGTGTCCTAGACGCTTACTGCTCAACCTATGTCCTTGCTCCATACGTGCGCGACACGTGGACACGTGAACATCTCCTTTAACAGATATGAGTAAACTATGATATGTAACACAATGAAGTAGTGTTGTATGCCTTGTTGAGGTAGGTTCTGGGTGAAATTTTAACCGAGTTAGATGAGCACTTAGTCGATAAGTTTACATTTCAAATACATTCCTAACCATGACATTTCATACTGAAGTCAGTGTTGGCTCGTTTTCATAAAATCACAGCTATCACGCAAATGGCGGTCTTTTTCTGCAGGAATCAGGGAAATAAAAATTAGGGGTTTAATAACCGTTAATGCCGAAGTCAGCTAGCATGAATCAGAATCTCAAACGTAGAGGGGGACGTATGAAGAAGAAAATCGGCCAACATCGTTTCAAAAGGAAACAATACAGAACATAAATCAGAATGGCAGACGGGGGTTTGAACTGCCATCATTCGAAATGCAAGTAGCGCGTTTTTAATTTCTCTCTGTAGTCGTTTCCCAACTACTTCATTCAAAAACGAAACCGAAAAGAAGGCGATCGGTCTAGAGATCCTTCGTTAAATACCGTTGCGTGGATTGTGGACTGTAAATGTAAATAATGTAGAAAGCACACTTCTGACAATGATTGTAGCATACGAATTTGCTAACAAAATTAAACAGTATACAATTATTGTAGCGCGGGATTTAAGTGGAATGGGGTTCAGGCAAGGGTTGTGCAGACGTGGGGCTCAATTTAGCAATTGTTTAACATCAAATATTAAGTAACAAAACTGAATCCATTGTATAGTAAAGAAAAACAATATAATTCTCTGTAGCCCAAATGACTTAAATAGGGCTAGAATATTCAGACACAAGACATGCTTAACGAAACGAGAACAAGGTAAAATAAAGAAAAATTTCACACTGTGTCGCTAGGTGAGAATATAACAAATTAAAGCTTTGGACATATTGCCCTCATTATAATAGATAACTGTAAACAGTAAGCCAAATAATACATAATTTATTTATGATCAAAGCCATAACCTCTAACTACTCTCTGTTCTAATGTAACTACCAACACCAACAACTAGATCAACGTCTACCAACAACGCTATCAACTTAACCAAGCTCATGTCTAAATAAACAATTATCCAACGATGTACATGGCCGTTCATTTATACGAGGCAATACAAAACAAATGTTAACACACACGTATGAATATCTGGTTTACCCAAAAGAAATTAATACAGAAACAATTCTGAAGAGCAATGCAAATGTCTGATTCAATGTCGTAGTGAAATACAATAAAGCTTTGAGACACCAATACGGAATCAAGCCTTAAAAGAAATGACACCATAATGTCGATATTCGTCGCAAAAGAATAGCTTGAGCTTGAGATCTCAATCCAAGATTCGCGAAAAACACAAATAAGTTGAGAGACTAGGAAGCCGTAGTCAGTTGTCGGTGGCTCACCTGAGGATAACTGGAAGACGTCTAGCGAAGAGAAAGAGCATGAGCCGCGAGACTGAAACTTCTCTGAATACTCAGTTCCCGAGAAAATTCTAAAATTCATATTGAGCCAAGCTATTTTTATCTTTTGCATAGAGGGGTAACGTTATCAGCTAAGATCAAAATCGCTTCTGACGCCAGCTTACGTGCGTAATTTCTGTCGTAAGAGGTATCAGATGTTCTGTCTCTAGTCTTTCGGAATATGTTTTCAATTTTGTTATTCTAATGAACGGGAGGAATCAGACTAAAAGAAGACATTTTTAGAAATTTAATTTCAACAAAGAAGTTGTATGTACTGGTTGGAGCAAATAAAAGTGGCCCGGAGAACAGAGTTCCAGAGTACAAAAAACAACATCGAAGGAAAGGAAATAGAGCAGTACACTGAATATAGAACATGTTGAAAGTGACCATCGCTCATCTCTTGGCACTTTTGGGCCCTGGTTAGCAGGTTTCTGAAGGTGGAACGAAGCAGACATTGCTGCGATCTAATCCGAAATGTTCTGCTGCAGATCTTGAAAACTAGGAGGGTTGTTGCAATACACCTTAGACTTGAGGTCTCCCCACACAAAGTAATCGCACACTGACAGATAAGGTGATCTGGGTGGCCACCTAGGGCGGCTCCCAGACAGGGCTCTGAGCACTATGGGACTCAACTGCTGAGGTCATTTGTCCCCTAGAACTTAGAACTAGTTAAACCTAACTAACCTAAGGACATCACAAACATCCATGCCCGAGGCAGGATTCGAACCTGCGACCGTAGCGGTCTTCCGGTTCCAGACTGCAGCGCCTTTAACCGCACGGCCACTTCGGCCGGCCCCAGACAGGCCTCTGCTAACAACCTAGTGTCACATCACCTACATCTACGTGATTATTCGCTATTCACAATAAAGTGCCTGGGAGAGGGTTCAATGAACGACCTTCAAGCTGTCTCTCTAACGTTCCACTCTCGAACGGCGCGCGGGAAGAACGAGCATTTCAATTTATCTGTGCGATCCCTGATTTCTCTTATTTTATAGTGATGATCATTTCTCCCTATGTAGGTGGGTGCCAACAGAATGTTTTCGCAATCGGAGGAGAAACTGGTGATCGAAACTAGTGATCGAAATTTCATGAGAAGATCCCGTCGCAACGAAAAACTCCTTTATTTTAATGATTTCCACTCCTCGTATTATGTCTGTGGCACTATCTGTGTCAGGCGTGAAGACTGTGTATGGGCAGTTGCTCCATCCTGTTCGAAGTAACTGTAGGTCTTTTCTTCCTCCGCTAGTGCATACATTCGCATCCTATCGTGTCCACTCATCCGGGCCGCTTTAGTTTGCTCAACCCCATATTTTACATTTCTGTCGCCGGTCGGTAGCCTAAGCTAAAATTAGTCTTGCACTTTGTGGCAGTAGGCCGATACTTACTGGGAGCAATTCAGAGTATGAGGAATAATAAACTTCTAGCAGCGATCGAAGAAAGCGACGGAAATGTAGCACGTCTACATCATCGAGGAATCTAACACGAGTAGTTCGGCATATTGCGTACGTGTTTCCTTATCGACGGAATATTTGGTGACGAATTGTGTGTCTTATCCTCCTCTTGATGCATTATACTAAAAGATGTTGACATATTTGGAAATAAACGCCCTCTTCGCTGGACGTAGCGTAATGTGAAGACCAGAGAAAACTTCGATGAGAAACTTCTGACGGGCGGTCACCGCTTTGGCAGCAGCAGGGAAATGAAAGCAATCTTGTTAATGAATGAGTTTAAGAGGGAGCGGGAAGGGGGGAAAGGGGGTCGGAAACGTCTCCGCGTAATAGCTGTGTTAATTGAATGGTTATATCACTTAAAAGCGATTATTTTCCACAGACCATTAAAGCTGATTTCCAACTTCTACTTTGGGCAATAAAGATGGATCAGGCTTACTTCTTTGATAATTAAAAACTTTCACATAAGCAGGTTAAAGCTTCCCTGTACCCTATATTGAATACCCAATCTGTCCGATTTTCTGGACTTCATTCTAGCGCAAATACTTTAATCAAACGCACGTTCCTTCTTTACATATAGAATGAAAGAATTAAATGATCTCGAATCGACTTAAAGACAAAAATTTTAAGATCATTGTATATAAGTTTATTTTTAGCTACTGCTCGATATGACGCTGCGTAACTGATTTATATTCATACAGTTTACGTTGAAAGATTAATCTTTCTAAGTGTTCATATATTTACCGCGTGGTGGTAGAAAACGAACAGTGGGAGATTTTGAGTGCTCTATTTGGCTATATAATTTGCCTACTCAATCTGAAAAAAGTGTATATTTTATGTAATTATCGTTAATTTTTAACTGATTTCAAATGTGGAGCCAGTGGACTACATTTACAGAGATCGCAGGGTTAAAAATACAACCCAGACTCTTTTCTTTCGACTGTGAAGAGTAGTGAAAACTGCGTGGAACAGTGGCCAGCAGTATCCCGTGTTGCAGTAATTAATATAGTCACACTGGGAAGAATCTTTATTAGTAAGCCGTATTTTTGACTCATCAGTCTTCTAAATGGTTCAAAGCCAACCGCCACAAATTCCTCTCCTGTGTCAACCTCATATCTCGGAGTAGCACTTGCAACCTACGCACTCAGATATTTGCTGGATGTATTCCACTCTCTCTACAGTTTTTACCCTTGCCACCTCTGGAAGTCATTCCATGACGTTTTAGCATGTGTCTTACCATCCTGTCTCTTCTTCTTGTTAGTGTTTTTGTACATTTCTTCCCTCGCCGATTCTGCAGAGAACCTCTCCATTCCTTACCTTATCACTGCACCTAACTTTTAACGTTCTTCAGTAACACCACATCTCAAATGCTTCTGTTCCGGTTGTCCTGCAATCCATCTTCCACCACATTTTCATACAATTTTAAGTGCCCATATCGCCGCTTTGGCGAGGACATTCATCCCAGCAGTTGACTACAGGTTTTTGAATAATGATGAACCAGTTCATGTGTCTGCAAATTTTAAAGATTTGTTTTGCTTATAAGAGGATAAATTAACACGTTTCTCCTGGCCTCCATAGTTACAACATTTTAACATCATGGGCCAGTGTAGCCTGGACTGAAAAGCACATTATCCTGTTCCAGCATCTCTTGACGATTTGTATTAGTTTAATGGACTTTTCAGTACTGGCTACACTGGCCCATAATGTTAAAAATTTGTCACTGTGGAGGCCAGGAGAAACGTAGTGAAATCCAGTTTCCGACCATTCATCCGCTGGATGATTCAGGTAATTTGGAAATTATGGACACGATCTTTAACTCTAAACCACATTATGGTGGGAGCTGACGGTAGATTATACGTCTGTATTTCGTGTATTGTGGCAACATTATTTGCAAAACGTGAATTTGGCACCTTAATCCCAATCGGGTCACTGCTGGTCAAGGTGCGTTTCGTATTATTCAACTTCTAATGTTTCTTTTCTTTCTTTCTTTCCTCCTTTTCACAATAGCACGAAAATTCTCTTTTGTTGGCTATATGATACGAGTAACTAGAAACAGTGAACGTAAAGCTGTCGTTAACATTTCCTATTGGAAGTAGAATGGGATCTATTAATGTCACCTTCGTCAGAAAATGACGTGCTGTGCTCATGAATCGGTATAACGAAAACTTTATAGGCTACTCTCTTTCATCGATGAATTACATTCCTTAGGATTCTTTCAAATTATCTTAGTCTGGTATCTACTTATCCTGCAGCCTGTCTTCTGTGGCCGTTTCATTTAAGATCGATCCGCACGCATTGACTAACGAATTTACAGCAGTTTCGGCAAATACAACGTTTATTTCCGTCGCACAGTATTTAAGAGAATAGCCTACACTCATCATCTTCGTCTATCAATCCAAAGTAACAAAGCCATCTGAAAATGTGTCCAAGCAGTCTGTAATGATTCTCGTCTTTCGAATATATCATCATACGTCTCTGAAAACTAGTGCAGTCCTTGAATAACAGTGTGCCGAAAATAATATGTTGAACATATGACAACGACACCAATTTTCATGTTCCCTCTGCTGCACGAGGCGTTAGGAACCGTTTAGTGTAGCATCATCCGTAGTTCACACTTATTTGATGTGAATTCCTTTAACCACATTGCAATATAAATTTATTGACTTTATTGTGAGTTACTTGTGTCAATTTTCAAGATACTATCCATATTACTAAACGGCTAGAATGGTCAAATATTCGTGTTGCAGGTTACCTGTCTAATGACATCCATGGGCTGAATGAATTTTATTTTCAGTACTATAATTACTGCCCAAATTAAAACATGAAACATTCTGTCACGATCCGCTCATGAAGAGGTATAAAACTGCTTTTAAAGTTTAAGCATCAAAATTATGAAGTGCACATATGTCATTTTACTAAGGTTTGAGCCGGCCGGAGTGGCCGAGCGGTTCTAGGTGCTTCAGTCTGGAACCGCGCGACCGCTACGGTCGCAGGTTTGAATCCTGCCTCGGGCACGGATGTGTGTGTTGTCCTTAGGTTAGTTAGGTTTAAGTAGTTCTAAGTTCTAGGAGACTGATGACCTCAGCTGTTAAGTCCCATAGTGCTCAGAGCCACTTGAACCATTTGAACTAAGGTTTGAACCTCCTCTTGATGCTCAACAGAACTCCACTGGACAAACTCAACTATACACAGGAACTAAACACAGTACACCCAATAGCCAAAGAGAATGGGTTCAACACACAGAAGATAAACAAAGTGAACAACAAAATTAAAAAGTAAATTAAAAGAGGACAAATCACAAGCCACGACAGACAACCAAGAACACAATCTTCAGAGAAACACATGGTACCAGAAAAACACTACAAAGAGCACAGCATGGCACATACTAACGCACAGCAACAAATACGTAAACATGGTGGGAAACATTCTGAAGAAACAAAGGCTACAAATATCATTCCGCACAGATAACACAGTACAGAAATATCTAAACACAAGGAACACCTCAGCAGACAAATTCTCCAAAGCCGGTATATATCAGTTAACCTGTAGTTCATGCCAGTCGGTCTACATAGGCCAGACATGTAGAAATTTCAAAACGAGGTACTCTGAACACCTCAGAGCCCTAAGAAATGATAGTGCACACTCCACTTTCGCAGATCATCTAATACAAGAAAACCACCAGCCAAATAACATGGAAACTCATCTTAAGATCCTCCGAGAAAGCAACAGTCTCTGTCAAAAAACCTCACAATAGAGGAGAACTACCACATACAAAAAGTAATAACACAAGGAAAGAGAGTCCTGAATGAAAACACAACACTGTGCAACAAAGCACTGTTTGGAACACTCAATGAACTATACAAAAGCACCTTCCTACATAAAACATAATACTCAAACAGCCACAACAAAAACATAAATAATACATACAGACACACCACACCAGTTCTGACGAAACATTCATAATTAGCGCCACAGCACCGTCACTGAGAATGGAGTCAGATTAGATTAGATTAGATTAATACTAGTTCCATGGATCATGAATACGATATTTCGTAATGATGTGGAACGAGTCAAATTTTCTAATACATGACATAATTAGGTTAATTTAACAACATACTTAAGTTAATATAACAACTTCATTTTTTTGTGTTTTTTGTTTTTCTTTATTTTTATTTTTTTTATTTTTTAAATATTTTTTTTCTTTTTTTTCTTAATTTATATCTAAAAATTCCTCTATGAAGTAGAAGGAGTTGTCATTCAGAAATTCTTTTAATTTCTTCTTAAATACTTGTTGGTTATCTGTCAGACTTTTGATACTATTTGGTAAGTGACCAAAGACTTTAGTGCCAGTATAATTCACCCCTTTCTGTGCCAAAGTTAGATTTAATCTTGAATAGTGAAGATCATCCTTTCTCCTAGTATTGTAGTTATGCACACTGCTATTACTTTTGAATTGGGTTTGGTTGTTAATAACAAATTTCATAAGAGAGTATATATACTGAGAAGCTACTGTGAATATCCCTAGATCCTTAAATAAATGTCTGCAGGATGATCTTGGGTGGACTCCAGCTATTATTCTGATTACACGCTTTTGTGCAATAAATACTTTATTCCTCAGTGATGAATTCCCCCAAAATATGATGCCATATGAGAGCAATGAGTGAAAATAGGCGTAGTAAGCTAATTTACTAAGATGTTTATCACCAAAATTTGGAATGACCCTTATTGCATAGGTAGCTGAACTCAAACGTTTCAGCAGATCATCAATGTGTTTCTTCCAATTTAATCTCTCATCAATGGACACACCTAAAGATTTGGAATATTCTACCTTAGCTATATGCTTCTGATTAAGGTCTATATTTATTAATGGCGTCATGCCATTCCCTGTACGGAACTGTATGTACTGTGTCTTATCAAAATTCAGTGAGAGTCCATTTACAAGGAACCACTTAGTAATTTTCTGAAAGACAGTATTGACAATTTCATCAGTTAATTCTTGTTTGTCAGGTGTGATTACTATACTTGTATCATCAGCATAGAGAACTAACTTTGCCTCTTCATGAATATAGAATGGCAAGTCATTAATATATAATAAGAACAACAAAGGACCCAAGACTGACCCTTGTGGAACCCCATTCTTGATAGTTCCCCAGTTTGAGGAATGTGCTGATCTTTGCATGTTACGAGAACTACTTATTTCAACTTTCTGCACTCTTCCAGTTAGGTACGAATTAAACCATTTGTGCACGGTCCCACTCATGCCACAATACTTGAGCTTGTCTAGCAGAATTTCAAGATTTACACAATCAAAAGCCTTTGAAAGATCACAAAAAATCCCAATGGGTGGTGTTCGGTTATTCAGATCATTCAAAATTTGACTGGTGAAAGCATATATGGCATTTTCTGTTGAAAAACCTTTCTGGAAACCAAACTGACATTTTGTTAGTACTTCATTTTTACAGATATGTGAAGCTACTCTTGAATACATTACTTTCTCAAAAATTTTGGATAAAGCTGTTAGAAGTGTCTGCTCAGGTCACGTTTCGCCACATTATGTGTAAGTGCGTATGAAGTGAACCAGTGAGCAAAAATTCTGTGAAAAACTGTGTGGAAACAATAGAGTGAAGAGCAATTGATCGAGACACCAATCAGATACACAAATGGCTCTAAGCACTATGGGACTTAACATCTGAGGTCATCAGTCCCCTAGACTTAGAACTACTTAAACCTAACTAACCTAAGGACATCACACACATCCATGCCCGCGGCAGGATTCGAACCTGCGACCGTAGCAGCAGCACAGTTCCGGACTGAGGCGCCTAGAACCGCTCGGCCACAACGACCGGCCTATCCACGCAACAGTTCTTGATAAATAAGCATTTTCTTCGTGGATAGTTTGCAGATGACATGCTGTCAAAAAAAAAAAAAAAAAAAAAAAAAAAGACGAAAAAGACAAAAAACCGGTGTATGATAATGCAGTTCATTTAGCGGTGTAATTTTAAGGTGAGCGTCTAAACAAAACAAATCAAATGGCACATATTGTAATTCTTAGGCCTACAACAGTTAAATTGTTATAAATTTCATATTGTATTTTACAGAAATAAAAATTTTACCCACTGAAGATGACACATAGGAGTCGAAACATGTCTGGCTAAATACAAAAAAAAGAAAAAAAAATTGTGTATGCATAAGGCTGATTTTCGAAACAACCCATGTGTATATATGTGTTGAGGCACCACAACGAAGGGTGCGCAAATTACAACAGCATATTCATCCAGTATTTTAGAATTAGAGAGCACATAGCGGCTTCTACACATAATATCAAACTATTTAGAAACTCAGAATGAGATTTTCACTCTGCAGCAGATTTAGCGCTGATATGAAACTTTCTGGCAGATTAAAACTGTGTGCCAGACCGAGACTCAAACTCGGGACCTTTGCCTTTCGCAGGAGAGCTTCTGTAAAGTTTGGAAGGTAGGAGACGAGGTACTGGCAGAAGTAAGGCTGTGAGGGCGAGGCGTGTGTCGTGCTGGGGTAGCTCAGATGGTTGAGCACTTGCTAATTAATTTATTGCTTCCTTACTACTATGAATGAATAACCATAAACTAATAAAACTAACACAATTATTAAGCATCTTCACCCATTAACGTTTTATGTGCTCAATGTCAACTACGTAACACATTCATTAGTAAAGTGATCAGACGTTTCAGAATGTTTTATACATGAAATTACTATTGTTGGGGGTTGGTGGGGGATTACTGGTCCTTGCACAACAAATTACTCATAGCAGTGTTTCAGCTTATGTAGAAGTCTTAACAGTAATATTACATGGTTTTAGTTGCAGTAGAGGGGCGAAACGATTCCAGGCATAGATGCCTATCCTAAATGAAACCTATGCTCTGGGCTGGAGCATGCTAGATTTCACGAACTATTGCCACCGGAAAACAGTTTAAATATTTCCGGCCAATGCAGTATTACTTAACTGAAAATAGTTTACTCTGACTTATCACCCGTCGCAGCTTGCACGAATAGTACCCTGCCTTATGAGATTTTTCTAAATGAGACAGAAGTCCAAAGTTGTATCCACTAAAATATCAGATGGTGTGTTAACTCAAGTGTGGGAGGAATGCGAAGGAAATAGACTTTAGTCGTGTCCAACACTGCAGCTATTAGAGGAATTGAGGTCGTAACGGTGTACTTCATGTTCAGCAACTTTTGTAAAATAAAGGAACTCAAGAAAACTCTTCTCAAATGTACAAAAACACCGCCTTTAGTACAAACTAACGTACCTAAATTGAGGATCACTTAAAACTGAATGTTATGTATTTTTTGTAAAATGTAAACTTTCACGGCCGGAATTGTCACAATTAATAAAGTATTCCGGGCTATTATGTCGTGATATAAGGGATTTTACTTCAATAGCCGACGTTTCGTCCCCATCGGCGAAGGATATTTTCAAGGGGGATCGTAGCTTTGTTGAATGTCCGATTCACACCCTCGCTCGTTACTGACTACAACAAAATTCTGCTTCAGCACCGAGGAATGACGTCACATGTTTTGAATACGCGAGCGCCACTGGCCGTTGCCGAATGCCGTCGTCCGCTTTTACTATCATCCCGTGGTGGAAGACTGGCACACATCTTCTTCAGCACCGGAGTCCAAATCTTATTCAATTTCGCGCCCTCCTCCTTCCTCGCGTATTCAAAACCTGTGACGTCACGCCATTGCTCGGAGCTCGCGGATGCGGAATTTTGCGATAGGCAGTAGCGAGCCAGGGTGTGAGTCGGACATTCAACAAAGCTACGATCCCCCTTGAAAATGTCCTCCGCAGATGAGGACGAAACGTCGAGTTTCGAAGTGACATCCCTTAGACCACGGCATAACAGCGCAGAATACTTTATTACTTATGTATTTTTTACATTGATATTTCGCGTTCTGCGATACCCGTAGACCGAATGGAGTAAGGTAACTTTCTGGAAAGTATTGCATAAACATTGAAATCATTAGGAATATCATATTGAAACTAACAAATAGAGTTGTGTAACGAAGTTTTATGGCTAAGGAATATGAAATCTTTAAATGAACCGTTAACAGTAAGAAAATTCTGTTATGTCATTTAGAAAAATGTACAATTATTTATTGAATTCCATCACCCGTGCACCAAATCTATTTTCTGAGTTGTAAATAGAGAACTTACTGCGGCTAATAATAAATCCAATAATCCAGACCCACCCAACTACACAAGTATTTGTGTAATCTATATGGTAAGCCATTTCCTTCTGCTAGTTGATAGACTAATGATCTGACAATGAGATGTTTCACCGTAAAAGAGTCTGCTCTTGATTTACTACAGTTATGCTGCCAGCTCGTCATTCTGTTTTGCTGTGGAGTGCATTGTTCCAACGCTGATTTAGATGCGTAAATCTCCTTAGATGCTTTTAAAACTCCCTTTTCAGAAGACTGATTTAGTATCTCACGGTTGTTTATCAGTCATTCTAATGTAAGTCCATACCATCTGGATAAGCAACAAGGGAAAACCGGCCATCCTGATTTAGTTTTTCCGTGATTTCCCTAAATCACTCCAGGCAAATGCCGGGATGGTACCTCTGAAAGGGAGCTGCCGACTTCCTTCCCCATCCTTCCCTAATCCTATGAGACCGATGACCTCGTAGTTTGGTCTCTTCCCCCAAACAACCCAACCCAAGAAGGGAAGAAAAGAAAGATGTAGTTTGAAAACTAATTGCATCAAAAAATTACTGGGCAGTACAGAACAATCAGACCAATATCCCATTCCGTCTCGTCCCATTCCGTCCCCAGAGTACATTTCAGGTCAACGACAGTTAGGGAGCGTAATTACTGAAGCACGTAAACGTATTACGTACGTAACGTATAGCAAATGGCATGCACTTTCTAGGTTACATGTCAATTAAGTTAGTACAAGTGTACAAAAAAGCTGGAAACTTCACGGAGAACCGTTCACTACTTGGTCGCACTTAAAACCAAGCAAAAATGACAGGGGCACCTTGCATTCCACTCTGAGACGTAGTTACATGGCTCTGCAAGACGTTACAGCACTCTCCAGTTTAGAAAACAGCACAATCCCTTTGTCCCCCAGTTCCCCTATTCATTATAACGATTTGTGATGAAGAAAAGGCTGTGACAGAAATATCTTAAGAACCGATTTTGTGCGCAAATAGCCCACGCGCTAACTAGTTGTTTGCCGCATCGGTATGAGGTGCGCTTCGGTGCGACGTGTAGTCCGTGACTCGCGCCGCAGTACGCAACGCGAATATTCTGAGACGCCAGCCAGTCTCCCTGCTTTGCCAACGTCCGTAGCGGCGTGACTGCAGCAAGAAGGGGACAGGGCGGGCTGTATTTCACGCGATCGTGGTCCGCTTTGAACCGGCGCCAGTTCTTGCTACCGACAACGCTCTGGAACAGAAATCCCTAACACTGACTCACACTGTATCTGGAAACGGGCGCGTGCTGCCAAAAGGAACTCGGGGAGCAGCTACGAACAAAGAAAACGAGATCGTTACTGCGTAGAGAGCCAACCTGCTTGACACTGTAACAAACGTGTTCAAGTCATGTTCGCTTTTTAGAACAGATCGATTACGTACTATACTATGCAGAACCCAGTAATGTGTACTAGCATTCACCTAGTAACAGTCAACTTAATACATACTGATACATGAATAAGAAGATTCCTTATCGCCAAAACTATTGTCAGCAAACCTAGAAGAATTTCTCACCTATTCAACGTTAGGAAACGGAAGTGAAATATGTGCCGCTGAAACAAATTTGCATCAAATCGTAACGCAGTGACTTGGCAAGGCCACAGCACCTGTCCATACCAGTTGCCATGTGACGTAATGGGCGAGTTGTGGCGCCCTGAAAATATTCTAAGTTCAGAGTAGGCGTGGTAACACCGGGGCCTCTCGGTGCGCCGCGGCTCGCCGGCGGCCGAATGGTGCCGACCGTTAGCCGGGGAATTCCATGGTGACACTGTGTCGATGAAGGAGACATGCCAGGAATGCCAAAGGTGGCGGACTTTCTGAAACCTTAATAGCAGCCATTTTACAGTTCGTATAGAAATTAATAGCAGCCAGATCAATTACGATACCTCAAAAAGAAACTTGTACCTTACCATTATTTGCACGATGATTCTGATGGTGTAATCAGATTTTCAATATCTTTATTAGTTTAAAGTTTAGTATCCGACGATAAATCATACAAGTAACACCCAGAAACAAATTCCCAAAATCTAAACGGTTCATCCGATTTTGTAGGTCGACATGTTTTTAGGAAGCTATTAGTGTAAACCTAAATTTGTATAAATTATATGCATGTGACTTGAATAGTACATGAGTTATTGGAGTTCAAAGTGACCAATTACTATCGATCACGTCAAGCTATAAATACTCCACAGTTACACGAAAGAACGGTAGCAGCATGCTTATAAATATATTTATTCGTCTACGTCTTTGTTTATATCCAATATATACCATTCATGAAAAAATTGGTCAATTATTTTCTGTGTTTTAGAAAGCACAGAGACATTACGCTACCGGCTTACTTCTGTTCTATTCCTTTGATATATGTTTCTTTAATCTGTTTATGTATTTAATAATGTGGGTTAGAGCGTGTTTATGGTCCAGCGGTAGGCACATTTATTTAATTTCAAGTTGTTTAAATGTAAATGCCGTATTTCGAATGTGTTTCATTATAGTTGCGAGTGTGTGTTGACTTGGAGATAGGGCGGGAGCGCTCTAGCCAACCACAGCGATCGTTTCAAACAGGACATGCAGAGAGACTGTTATGGAAGTGGGGGAGGCAGGGCTGGACAGTGTGGCGCGAGGGACAGTACGGGAGGAGACACGGAAGAGATTCCTGGACAGTACGGTGCGTTGGACGCAGAATCACGAGAAAGACTTGGAGAATGGAGCAGTTTTGCGCGTGGTAGCGGCAGATAGAAATATTTCGTAGTGCCAACTTGTGCACTTGTGAGACTTCCGTGGCTTCTGCAGTGAAGGCGTAGTGTGCATTTAGAAGTGAATATCTTACAAGCTATGTTGTTGTTCATAATTAATTACGTGAAGTAGGAATCTATTGTTGCCGTGTTATTCAACTTATATTTTATTTAATTGCTGGACTATCGACACCAGCAAGTGTTTACAGTAATAAACAACATTCTAAAAGGTACTTCTGCTATTGTACTCATAATTTAAAGTCGTTAAGATAGTACCTGCAGATTTTATTTAATTGAAATATTTCATTTATAGATTACTATCTTGCATTAAAAATTCGCAATTTCAAAGTGATAGGAACCTTCGACCATTCGATTCATGTGTTTATTCATATTGCATACTGTAGACTCAGCAGTATTTGGCTTGTGATGCGCCAACTACGTATCCCAGCCCCTAGACAACGAAACCAGCCAAAACTTTTAATATTTCAACTCTGAGTCAGAGGATACGTAGTTGAGGGCCGTCACATTCACCTCAGATATTTAATTTTTGTGAAAGCCCGCACTCACCACAAAGTAAGAGAGAGAAATAAAATTATTCCTTTAATTCTGACCTCAGATTCGAACTTCATACAAAATTCCGATTAAACTGATACCTAACTCTGCCCAGTCAAATAATTAATTAACCATTCATTAAACTTGATTATTGAATTAATACCATTAAATTAATTTTCCCACGTCCATAGTACTTCAGAGGAATTGTCTACGTAGAAGACCTTCGGTTAGAGGGGGCAGGATAATTTTTCATTCCCCGTTTAATCAATATAGAAAACGCCCAAGATTGCGAAATGCAGCTTGCTGTTTTGGCCGTTATTTCAAACCGTCGTTGGAGCAAAGTGGTGGCGGAGGCACACATCGTTCTTCCGCCTTCTGAGAATTCTCGCCAGCTCAGTGCACCCAACGTGAGGGGCGGAATTTTGCCACTCCAGGAAGGCAGAACAGCAGGAACGGTCCCACCTCTCACCCCTGTTAGGTTGAAGACTATTTCGCGTGCCGCGTAGGCGCACTGTAGCTCATCGACCGAGCCATTAAATAACCTGGAGATCAGCTCTCCAGCCCCATTCCATTGCACTTTCTAGAGGACTCAACATCGCGAATCTGAGTGTACGACAGTTAGCGCCATTTAGTGGCTAGCGCTTCTCATTGCCCTGGCAACTGCATATGTTTAGCCGTCCGGGAACCACCCGTGCTGTTCCGGATGCACTCTGAACTAAAATGGCCGCGACTGCGTTAGTGCTACGTTTGTATCGCAAGATACTAGCGCTGCAGACGCGTATGCAGCGTAGTAAGCTGTTTTGGCGGACCCCACGGCTAGTTCCTCTTGCTATAGTGATACCTGCTATTTCATTTCTGTGCTCTCTCTGGGGACTGGTTTTCATACTGAAGACTGGTTTGTGAATGATCATGTGTACTTTTAACTTGTCATACAGCAGTTATGCTCGCCCAGCAGCTACATTCCGTGTGTAACAATGTATGAATACTTGTGACAGGGCTACCTCTGAATTTTTGTGTTAATTTCTGAATATAAACGTTTCGCCAGATTACCCCGACTGTCGTTGGCTGTGGCTTCCCTACTGTCCCTTTCGCAAACAAATTTCTTACTAGGCTACGAAACACCTGCAGAAGAGGCGAAGCCCGCATCTCGTGGTCGTGCGGCAGCGTTCTCGCTTCCCACGCCCGGGTTCCCGGGTTCGATTCCCGGCGGGGTCAGGGATTTTCTCTGCCTCGTGATGGCTGGGTGTTGTGTGCTGTCCTTAGGTTAGTTAGGTTTAAGTAGTTCTAAGTTCTAGGGGACTGATGACCATAGATGTTAAGTCCCATAGTACTCAGAGCCATTTGAACCATTTTTGAAGAGGCGAAGTCCGCACCTGGGACTTAAGATCCTCAGGTAAGTGATCTGCTAGGGAACATTGTCAGTCGGATATCCCTTGCTAATCTGCTAGAGTTACTTGCACCAAAAACCCAAACGATACAAAGGCGTTTTTGGATAACATTTACTATTTGTCTATAACGCAGATAAACTTCATCAACGCAACGAGAGGAACGCCATAATAGTCTGATTAGAGAGGAAGGAAGGATGAAGAATGATTAGAGTTTCCTACGGCACTGCCTTCCTCCCCTGAGAATCCGCGATGTGGCGACGTGGACGAGCACAGCCGCCTGGACTTGGGCATATGGCACCTGACTGCCTACACAATTTTTTCCCCGCTGCATCCCTTGCACGAGGACTGTTCGGGAAGTAAGATCCGATGGGGTGCGAAATGGAAACCACAGTGGAAATCCGATGAAACTTTGCACAGATGCATTGGGCAGTGCTTCTAGTATGTCCGTCGATCGCGTCATGTCTCTCCTTTCAATCTGGCCACACAGCGAGCTCGTAAAGATGCTTAGAAGAATATTGTCTCCCGCAAAGTATGAGGGCCTTATGTGAGATTTCGCCTGATGCCACGCAGCCCACATAACATAACTGTCATGCGTTTCCTTCTGGGTGACAATTTTCTGCCGCACTCTGCAGGGACAATGAAGGTGCTCCTGCAGCGTTTCCGATGGGAAACCCACTACCGAGCCCATAATTGACTCCCCCTGGATTTAATCTCTGATCCCATGAACCACTGGCTATGAAGACAATGTTCTGTCACAGACAACGAGCTGTAGGCCAGAGTAGAGATTTGGCAGGAAGCACAGGCGGCCGCCTTCTAGTTGGAAAGTTGGAAGTTAGACAAATGTCTAAATCGGAGGGGCGACTATGTAGAGAAGTAGCTGGAAGGCGTAGCTAACTGTTCCAAATAAACCATTATTGATTTTCACAGTTGTTTCGATTTTGCGACCGATCGGACCTTACTTTCCGAATGGGCCTCGCATTTTTACATTAATTTTACATCATTCATACCACAACTGACGAACTGTACTTTGTGGCTCGAGGCACAGGCCTCATGAGCTGTCGAATTTTTGCTGGGGGCCTGAACACCGATGAAATGTTATCTCTCTTCAGGAGCCGGCTAATTTTTCCCGACAAGTTTCATTATTTCTTGATGTTACTTATGCTACCTTTCATGGTAGTGTTTGTAATGTTACACTTTTGTAAATTTTTGCACTATCGGATCAAAATTACCTGGACAGCCCTGTGTAATGCAGAATTGACGGCCAGATGTCACGAGAGGCTGATCCACAGTGTGAAAGGGAGGCGTTTGTTAGTAGAGAAGCAGTAATAGCAGGCAGCTTTGGTCAGGAGAGAACAGACGTCGAACGTGAATTAGTCATTGAATGTCATTTGAGTAACGTATCCATAATAGACGTTGCAAGCATTCTAAAACTACCGAAGTCGACTGTTGTTGAAGTGATTACGAAATGGAAACGTGAAGGAACGACCACAGCTAAACAAAGACCAGGAAGACTTCATGAACTAAGGTCAGGAACCGTCGAGATTTGCGGAGGCTGGTTGTAAAAACTCGCATGGAATCAGCGGAAGGAATGACTCGTGTGTTCCAGAGTGCTACCAGTAGTCCAGCTAGCACAACGACGGTGCGTAGAGAGTTAAAACGAATGGGGAAAGATGATCGAGCAGCTCCTCATAAGCCTCAAATTTCTCTAGTCATTGCAAAGCGACGCTTAAGATAACGTAAAGAGCGACGTCACTGGAGAGTAGGTGATTAGATTTGAGTGATGAATCTCTCTGTACACTGTAGCATTCTGGTGGAAGAGTTTGGCGAATGCCCGGAAAACGTTGCCGTAGTTATGTGTAGTGCCAACAGTGAAGCACGGAAGAGCTGATGTTACCTTATGGGCTGCTTTCGTGGTTTGGATGCGTTCTTCCCATTGCGCTTAAGAAAACGCTATGCTGGAAGAATGTGAACACATTTTGCAGCGTTGTGTACTGTGTACAGTGTAGGAACAATTTGGATACTGACTGTTTCTGTGAGAATGACTTTGCACAATGACATTGTAACATCCCAACAGTAAAAAATATAATTATATCATTCACATTCTGCGTAACCTACCAACAGATAAATTCCGTAACCTACCAGTAATACAATGTGACTAATCTCTCAATAAAATTGTGGCTCACTTATAACCTTTCAATAGTTGACTGTGAATTTAAACTGGTAAATTTGTACGTTAGCAGTGCTGCGTCATAGCTCTGAAAGATCATTCTGAATAAATTGAAATTCTTAGCTCAATAAGGTCGCCGGATAACGCATATACATCTGCTCCTATAAGAAATTTTTCTGGAACAGCCCAGTGCAATGCTGGCCGATAGATTTGTCATGTATAGAAAGAAACAACTGCTTTTTCTTTACAATAATCGGGATGATCATGGATTGCAGAAATTAGCGAATTCTTTAAATTGAGATGAATGATTGTCGAAAGTTAATTTTTATAAGAAAGATTATTATTAAGAGATTTAAAAAAAAAACATTTACATGGGACTTGATATACAATAGGCTGCTTTTACCTTATACTACAACGCTCAGGCACCGCCATCGCTCCCCACGACCGGCCCAGCCAACTCCACACACACGACTCCTAGCTACTACCACTACTACAACTGCTACACAGTTCCTACTGCTGACAACACTGCTCTCTGGTCTGAGATTCTCTTATAGCTTACATATCGCAGGCAGCGCGTGAGCAATCCATCGAAATTTCATCTGCTCGAGTGCGCTAGCAACAAATTCCTTAATCATGGGCCTTTTACAACATAAAGCAGCATCTGTGGCGCAATGGTTTGTGGACAATAAAATTTCTGAAGCTGGTTAGCTTGCCCAGAGTCCCGATCTGAACCCAATAGAACACCCTTGCCATGAGCTAGAACGTCCACTTCCCTCCAGACCCCAGCGTCCAACGTTACATTCTTCTCTGGTTTCGACCGTTGAGGAAGAATGGACTTCCATTCCTCCACAGACATACAAACACCTCACTGAAAGCATTCTAAGCAGTCAAAAGCATCATTAAGGCGAAAGGTGAACAGAAATATATGTTAATGTCTATTAATATCCGGATAATTTTGATTGCGAAGCACATTTTGTCGCTTCTTTTTCCATTTCCAACTTAGACCTCAAGATGATCTGCAGGGCAGATTCGAAATTGCTGGTCGTTAATAACAGATAGTGTTTCTCCATTTATTGTTAGGATCTGTTTTCTTTACATTTCAATTAATCTGTTAACGCCGATGTGCTTTCTAATGCGAAGCTGTTTGTTCTTCAAACTTCATTTTTTTTCTTATTTTTATTTATTTATCGGCTTTTGGCTTCATGGTCATACGGCTAACTATAAGTTACGTATATTAATAATAACTGTCGCCAACGGCCTTGCCGCAGTGGTGACACACGTTTCCGTCAGTTCATCGAAATTAAGTGCTGTCGCGATTGGCTAAACCTTATATGGATCACCGTCCAGGTCTGCAGAGCGCTGTTGGCAAGCAGGGTGCTCTCAGCACTTGTGAGGCCAACTGAGGAGCTTCTTCATTGAGAAGTAGCGACAGCAGTCACAAAAACTGACAACAGCTGGAAGAGTGGTGTGCTAACCACATGCCTCTCCACATCCGCATCCGGTGACGCCTAAGGACTGAGGATAACACGGTGGTTGGTCGGTACCGTTGGGGCTTCAAGGCCTCTTCGAGCCTGGGCTGTTATCTATGCACAAATTTAAATCCATTTAGAGCAAAAGAAGGACATATTTTATAATATTGTTATACATGCATTAAACTAGCCACAGCATTTAAATTAAAGTCAGTTTAATGAAAAGTATATTATTTTTAATAAAAAAATTGTACTAATACAAGACACTTTGTGTGTCCGATTCGTCTTTCCATCTCGCTTATGGTCCCTTGTTGGCGGTCTCGTCTGCCAAAAGTCAGGATCTATACCTTGACTCTGCTCGTTATATGTACACTCATAGTTTCTTGAGAGCTATGTATGTGAGTTCATACACGTCTGTTGTGCTCAAATGACTGGTAAAGCAGTGGGGGCCTTTGTACTCGACAGCACTTACATGATTTAGGGTTCAAACTACCCTGCGTGTCTCTTCCGGACATCCTAATATTATCCCCTGTGGATACAACGTCCTAATATTAGCCAGTGTGGATACCTCCTAATATCGTGTCGGACCTCCTTTTGCCCGGAGTAGTGCAGCAGCTCGACGTGGCGTGGACTCAACAAGTCGCTGAAAGTCCCCTGCAAGAATGCTGAGCCATGCTGCCCGTACAGCCGTCCGTATTTGCGAAAGCGTTACCGGTGCAGGATTCTGTGCACGAAATGACCTCTCAATTATGCGCCATAAATGTTCGATGGGATTCACGAGGGGCGATCTGGGTGGCCAAATCATTGGCTCGAACTGTTCAGAATGTTCTTAAAACCGGTCGTGAACAACTGTGGCCCCGTCATACGGCGCATTGTCGTCCATAACAATTCCATCTTTTTTTGGGATCATGAAGTCCATGAATGGCTGTAAATAGTCTCCAAGTTGCCGAATGTAACCATTTCTAGCCAATGATCGTCTGATTTGGATCAGGGGACCCAGTCAATTCCATGTAAATACAGCCCACACCTTTATGGAGCCACGACCAGCTTGCACAGCGTCTTGTTGACGACTTGGGTCCATGGCTTCTTGGGATCTGCAGTACAGTCGAACCAAATGGTTCAAATGGCTCCAAGCACTATGAGACTTAACATCTGAGGTCATCAGTCTCCTAAACTTAGAACTACTTAAACCTAACTAACCTAGGGACATCATACACACCCGTGCCCGAGGCAGGATTCGAACCTGCGACCGTAGCAGACGCGTGGTTCAGGACTGAAGCGCCTAGAACCGCTCGGTCACAGCGGCCGGCCACACTCGAACCGAATCATCAGTTCATACCAGCTGAAATCGAGATTCATCTGCTCAGGCCATGGGTTTCCAGGTGTCTAGGGTCCAACCGATTTTGTCATTAGCCCAGGCACTGCAGGAGATGTGCTGTTAGCCAAGGCACTCGCGTCGGTCGTCTGCCGCCACAGCCCACTAATGCCAAGTTTGGCCGCACTATCGTCGTACGTTCCACACCGATTTCTGCGAATATTTCAAGTAGTGTTGCTTCTCTGTTAGCACTGACAACTCTACACAAATGCATCTGCTCTCGGTCGTTAAGCGAAGATCGTCAGCTACTGCATTATCCGTGATGAAGGCAATGCTTGAAATTTGGTATTTCTCGGCATACCTTTGATATTTTGTACCTCTGACTACTGACTACTGAATTCCTTAACGATTCCTGAAATGGAATGTCCCACGCGTCTGGCTCCAGCTAATGTTCAGCGTTCAAAGTCTGTTAATTCACGTTGTTAATTCACTTCGGTGACCTTTTCGTATGAATCATTTGCGTATAAATGACAGCTCCGGCAATGGACCGCCCTTTTAGATCTTATACTACCACCATCTGTATGCGTGCATATCACTATCCCGTGACTTTCATCACATAAATGTCAATCTGCTGACTCTCTGCTGACTCTCATTCGCTATCATGGGCCAAGAGATATTATAGGAGCTAAAGAAGGATGGGGCACGATGGTCAAGCAGTTCCTTGCAAGCAGTCCTCTCCACAAGTACGGAGAGATTTGTCGACCCGTCCCAGACGATGTAAGCGGTTTTTTTTTTTTTTTTTTTTTGTTTTGTTTTGTTTTCATTCATGCAATGGTTGTAGAAAATCCTCTTGACATCATGTGCTTCATATACTAATGCGTTCAGGAGATTACAGGGTGTACCATTCTATAAAGTTTCCGTTCCTCATTGGTTCATCTGCTCCACATTTCATGAATTGTTTCTGTTAATGATACAATAATGTTGTCACTAGAATGTTTCCATATTTCAGCAACTATATTACCTTCTACTGGTGCGTTGCTATTTTTAAATTCTTTACTGTTTCTCTGATTTCTTCTGTCGTTGGTGGCTTTGAGTTAGTTTGTATTTGCGTTATTAGCTTATAATATTGTCCTTGATTAGAGATATAGAGACACTTACTTTTAATTTAATACCATCAAAATGAAAAGAATAGAAGCGTTTCATACACATTCGATGCAGATAGGCCACATGATGATTGCCTACATACATGTCTGATAATTTTCAATTGTGACGTGAGCTGGAGAACGGAATTTTTGCTGTGTTACACTTTAAAATGGCTATAGGGAGAAATTGCTGTTTTAGTAACGTTAAAGATTATAGCAGTCAAAGACGACGATAATGGAGAGAACCTTGTTAGAGAGTACTTAAAGAGGCCGAATACAAATAGATGGATCAGCGAATGGAGTTGAATGGAAGACATTATTACGACCAAAACAGAAATGAAATGAGTCTTTTAAGGATATGTGGCCAGTCGAACCGGTATTAAATGTGCCAAGGAGGTCCCTTGCTGGATTTCAGGAGAAAAATTAAATTAATTGTTGTATTTCTTGGCTGCAAAATTAGACGGGATGGGTCCTGACACTTAGCTGGAAAGGTTATTGTTTATTGCGGGTACGTGATAATTGTGTCGAATGTGTACCTGAGGAGTGAAGATGAGTGCATTAGTTGCGTATATAATTAGTGTTGTGTTTGCCCTGTATCATTATGACAATGAGAGAACGGGGAGGTTGAAACCTGATACCAAGACATAGCTCTCTCCTCTTTAACAGCTCTGAGCTCAGCTGCCCTATCCGACGGAGGTTCACCATCAACAGTGACACATGCCCTCACTTCGTCGGACCCTGCGTAGATGTTTGTTATTTAATCCGCGTCCTTGACGCAAAAGATGGGTGATTACGAACCTTAAAATTCTACCTTCCTCCCCTTGGCGGCTGAATAGTGGCAGTGGAAATTTCATCCACCACCAGGATTCGAACCGGCTTACCTCCGAGTCGTGCGCGACCATAAAGGTGTGTTATCGATCTCGGCTATATTGGCGGAGTTCAGAAGACAAGAAATGGAGAGTGACCTTACTGTATGATAATCCTAAAGAACTATGTTCAGAAATGTCAGTCTAAAGCCTTATAATACTAAGTTATAATCGCAGTATTTCTCTAATAATACTTTGCGTGGAAAAAGACATCTCACTAAGAAAGGAAAGAATTCTGTCACATGGAATGTGTGGGAATTACGAAAAGCTTATCGACTGTTTGAGAGTCGAATGCAGAATAGTTCAAATTCGAATTTCAAATCAATAACCATTCACATTTGAGTACAGTAGTTGTAACTGTTTTATTTGTTTTGTTTTGTACAAAGCTTTCCCACTCCATGTTCTCGTATGTGAATGTACTGTAATGAAAAAATTCTTTCAATTGAACAACGCAAGTGGCATGCTTACGTAAACGCTATGTGATGAAAGGAGTCACCAAATCTATCTCTAGTTGTGTAACTGTATTCCAATTAACTTTTGCTAAAAAAATGGTGAAAGAACTAAAACTGAATGGGTTTTAAAGAAGCCTTAGTGAACACAGTACGTATCTTACAATTCTAACACACAAAACCAACAAAGTAAAGCTGGCCGGGGTGGCCGAGCGGTTCTAGGCGCTACAGTCTGGAACCGCGTGACCGCTATGATCGCAGGTTCGACTCCTGCCTCGGGCATGGGTGTGTGTGACGTCTTTAGGTTAGTTAGGTTTAAGTAGTGCTAAGTTCAACGGGACTGATGACCTCAGAAGTTAAGTCCCATAGCGTTCAGATCCATTTGAGCCATTTTAACAAAGTAAAGATCCTGCATAAAATTTCAAATTGAGCTTTAAAAGAATAAATGTCCAAAATACTTATGTTAAAATATCCTTGAAAGTTAAGTACTCAAACTGACTAAGTAAAAGTCCGAAAACTGAATGACATAAACACACACACACGAACACTTAACACAGTACTGCAAGAGTAAGAATGTCTGACAAAACAATGACATGTGAACTTAATTTCAACCGAAGTGAACCTGATCATAATTTTTAATGCAATGCTCGAGTATAAATAATCTTACTGTGCCCTAACGGTGATAAACTGACTAACTGAGCCGAAACAATAAATGAAAATCATACGAAAAAATTACCTTACTCAAACTCATCATAAATTACTTGGAAGTGAGCTGTGCAGCGCAAAATTACCTAAGTATCTGCACGCTCCTAAAATCAAACTTTACAGACCTATGCTTCCAAAAACTAACTTCTGGATGCTCTGCTAGCAATTTTCCAAAACCGGTCAGCACCGTGACCGACACCAGACTCTGTCCCCTAAAATACGAGAATGCTACACTGGCAACGACAAACAGCTGACAACTTAAGACCACACTGCTTGTACTCAGAACCTCAGTGACGTAACATATTGGCTATTAAAGACATCTGTTTGAAAAACATCCTAAGTACAGGTATGAAGTATGTCTCCTCGAATACAAAGAGAACACACATCACTTTCAACGACTACCATAAATGAGCTACAGCTTATCATCACTTTAAATATTTAACACTTCGATTTGGAGTGTATGTCTGTAAGCGTTCCATGTGCCTATTGCAACTAAAACAATATCGTATTAACGGTAAAATTCGCATAAACCATATATGGACCAGATAGTTATAGATGTGATTTGTTGTGCATGTATTCTTTTCCTTGCGACACACTACTGAACTACAGCAACAGAAGTTTCATGACATAAGAATCTCACAAACAAAAATTCATGAATTTTATGTTTCACAGTGGGAGGAAAAGCGACATACAATTATTTGCACGAACGATATAGCACTGAACGTTTCGTACTGTAGCGTCTGTGAAGACAACAGAAAAGTGATATCATTGTAGTATCTCTGAAATCTTGTTTTCTACATTTACATGGTTACTCTGCAATTCACACTTAAGTGCCTGGCAGAGTACGCAGTAAATCTATGACTGCACTAGTTCTCATAGTGTCGGGCGGTGTTATATTCTAGGGGGAAGATCCATCACAGAGCACTTGGACTTCAGGCGATGAAGTTATCTTAGACCGACAGACATAAAAAATGGGAAGACAGAATACACTACTATGACAGAAACAAAAATTGAAACACCTAAGAACTGGATCCTAATGCCCACAATCTCTGAAAACTACCTGTATTTAAACAAACATCTTGACTAGAAAATGAATAAAAACTTATCTGCTTTCGTTGGAAACCACTCAGCTAACACTATAGGCTACACATTAAATCAACGATTATCTGCTTCTATCCCCTAACTGTCGAAAAACAATGGTACTATGATGCCCATGTCCTACGACACAATGCATATGCGTTGCAGACGGTACAAAGAAATTAAGTTCTGAAAAATGTTACATTCCCTTTGGATATTTTTGGAGTAGCCGTCTAATTTTTTCTTATCACTGTACGATGATTCCTTCGTTTCTTTCCTCTTGCGCCACTTTGGATGCTGCGTCAAATTCCATGACGTCTTGTCCACTTCAAGTTCAAATAAATCATCTTTTTGAGAACCTGAAAGCATTTGAGACATGAATATCTGTAAATGCTTCATGGATGTAACAGCAGCACTATTCTCCAACGTCAATTGAACAATATCATTCATGTAAACCAGAGTATCTGGCTCGTCAAAATGTCATCCCCAAGGTAAGACACGATATTTCATATCATTCTTTCTTTTATCATTCAGCCGGAGGAATCGCTGACGAAATCACGTACGTATGTGGATTGGGAATCTGCCGATCAGACTCCGTAAGAGAACAGAAATGAGTTCGTGAGGAGTATCTTTAATGAATTCGAAACTGTGCTGTGAATACTGATTAGAGAGATCGAGAGTACATCATCGCCCACATTACTCAGACAAATGATTCCAGCGAAGGTCTTCAACGAGTAATACAGCTATCAGTGGGTAGTAACTATTGGACGAAACAGATGTATTGCAACAAACTGTTTCTTCAGTTTCTTTGATGAAGATTTCAGAAAAATAACACGAGTTTTTCTATTTAATTCACAATACAGTGAAAACGTTTACTGTGAAGCCACACTATTATGTTGGTTTCTATTTTATTTCTAACCAGTTACGAGTGTTACCGTATGAAACTGATACAGCACAAGCCATAGTTACAAAAGATCAATATACACAACCAAATCAATGTAACATAGTGATACACTATAAGGCAAAAGGTCCTCTAATTACACTAGTTTGTGAATAATTCCCTTAATCCTTTAATCGCTCCAACGTAACTATGACCCATTCTAGCGCCGTTGTTGGTCCAGAAAAATGATTGCTTTAGAAACCATGAAATAGACAGACAATGGCGGAGAAAGAATTCTTAATAAAGGTGTAACATAAAGGCACGCAGGAGGCTAGTGACCATTCTAGTAAATATGCGTAACTCTGTAGTTAAGCTGGCTGGGTCGCATAAAAAGTCATGCAGCAAGCGAAAAATCAGGTGTGCATAACGCGTTTCGGAATTATTTTCATCTTCAAAATCCAAGCGCAAATGTAGCATAAGGACAAGAGCGTTACCAGTTGTGTTGCCACCGTCTGTCGTCTCACGTTACGTACAAAACTGGTAACACACTTTGATTCTGAAGATGTAAATAATTCCGAGACGCGTCGCGCATAGTTCGTGATCAATAAAGTCGTTTTTCATACAGCAGGTGACTTTTTATGCGACCTAGCCAGTATAACTACGGATACACGCATATTTCAAGAATTCTTAACCCGGAAATAATTTTAGTAAAAAGTATCTTCAAGTAACTGTGGAATCACTTACTGAAGATATATGTTTAGAGTACGCGCTGTGTGTTACTGAATAGGGAAACATAGGAAAATCGGATGGTGCTACTGAAGGTTGTCCAAAATTGTACCGAGTTCGTAATATACGAATATATATTATAAAAAGACACGTAGACCTACACGGCCGGCGTCATTTTGGATAAAATAATTTTGGATATTGGTCCGCGTCATTGTAAACTATTAAACTGACGATGTTTCGACCGACTTGCTGCGGTCCTCTTCAGGGTGGTTTACTGCTGTGTAAATGAGTAGAGAATAAACAATAAAAAAGCAGGAGCTAAAACGGTGACTGGTTAAAATTGTAACAGGGCGAAAAGTTCGAAAGTTAAAATATAAAAACAAAGGGTCGGTGATGCTGATTAAAACGCATAGTAATTAGACAGGCACAATTAAAAAAACATGGTGACAGTCTGATTTCTGTTCGCAAGAGTTAAAAAACACACCTAGTGGCGGGATGGTGTCTGTTCACAACACATAAAAAACGGGACACACAACACCGACAAATCACTGAAACACTGCACTGTGAAGTAGACACGAAGGCAGATGGGGGGGGGGGGGAGACCCGGACAGGAGAGGGGAAGGGTAAAAAAGCGGGGGAGGAGAGGAAAAGCAAAAGGGGAGTAGCCGATGGAGGAAGAGGACGCAGAAAGAAAGGGGGGGGGGGGGGCAAGGCAGACGTGAGATGGTGGGGAAAAAAGAAACAGGATGGAAGGGGGGAGAGGGAGCCCAGGAAAAGGACAGAAGGAGGGAGGGGGAGTGAGGATCAGAGTTGGTAGGAGAGATAAATGGAGGGAGAGAGGGCATCATCCAGGAGGGGGAGTTGAAGGAAGCCACCTTGGGAAGGAAGATGAAGGGTGTAGAGATGGAGGGTAGGGGGTGCTGTGTACTGGTGAACATCATCCTTTATATACTTCATTTTTTGGTTATCTATTGGCTACTGATATCACATAACTGAGACGGAACTAAACAGTTTGGAGACTTAAAATTAAAATTTAAAACAGTCTTGATCACAATCTTATTAAAATATTTTTGTACTGGAATGAGTGACCGGTTTCGGCTCTACGAAAGAGTCATCTTCAGACTCCGGAGCGTGTAACTCACACGACCGTCGAGGCTCGACGCAACTCATCTAGCAGTGACAATCCACCGCTCTGGAGTCTGAAGATGACTCATAGAGTCGAAACCGGTCACTCAATCCTATAGAAAATATTTTAACAAGTTTGCGATCAAGACTGTTTTAAATTTTAATTTTAACCACTTTTGAGATCGCTGAACATGTTTTCAAAAATTTCAAAAATCTTGGTTTGGAGAGGTTGTACGGTACGTTATTGCCCATGCTACACTGGTGGCTGATTGGAAGGCAGCTCTAGTAGGTGATTGGTAGAAGACAGCGTGTTGGCTGTCTGTTGGCTGTGCCGCTCTGGGAAGTGATTGGTGGGCAACTCGTTGGTGATTGGAAGGCAACAACAAATCGGCAGCTTGTACCCAGGGGATAGTGTTTTCCTGCAGCGAGGCGTTATGGCCGCACGCCAGTTCTCTCGCGGCCGCTGTCAACATTTCGGAACCTGGTCAAGTGGTGCCGCCCGGTTGGAATCTCCGGTAGCCAGAGACGCAGGTAACTTGCAGCCATCCTTCTTATTCATGTTGTTGGAGCGTTTAATTGTCTCCATGGCCTCTCTTACTTTACGTTGCTGCATCCACAGCTGCCGATTAAGCACGCTATGTTCTTGAAAATCAATACGACGGCCACATACCCGGTGGTTTTCTGCTATAGCTGACCTGTTGCTCTGTTCCAGTCAACGTAACGTTCATGCTCCGAAACGCGAGTGCTAATGGCTCTCGCCAGCATAGAGTTCGCCGCGTTCACGAGATCCCTAGTGGGCCTCAACAAGTCTCGGTTCTTTTGGACACTCTGAAGTACAGGTCTGACCCCTGCGCGAGACAGAACCTTGCCTACGTGGTCGCTGACGCCTCTCACATTAGGTACGCGAGCAGCACGAAGAGTATATTCTGCACCTTTGTTTTGTTTCCGCTGTACCTCATGGCTCCTTTGTATGTGTCTGTTGCATCCATTCGCACGGAATGTTGTCTTGAGCTCGTTCAGTTCCTGTTGTATGTTGTTGCTCTGACTTACCCGGTGAACTCGGGCGGTCACAGTACGTAGCACAGTGTTTGTTCGTGCTGGATGGTTGTGCGAATTCACGTGTAGGCATATGATGGTGTGCGTCGGCTTCCTGCAGACCTTATGGCCTAGTTTTCCGCTAGGTGCTGTGCAGACCTCCACATCCAGATAAGGAATCTCACTGTTGTTTTACATTTCTAGCGTGAAGTTGAAACGTCCCCTTTGAACAATTCTACACGAGACTGTGCTTAACCTGACACACAATACTTTGTTAGCGCAACGCAATCTGACTTTCAAAATTCCCTACAAAAGAATGGCCCTGACTAACATTAAACTATACCTTTCACAAATCACTTACCTCACAAAAACCTTCGCTGCTCAAGCTACTGCAATACAGCTAGCGCCACTACTGCCAGCTAAATAAAAGATTCAAACTACTAAAGGCACTAACTACTGATAGGGATAGTTAGCAAATGAAAGATATTAATAGAGAACAAACAATGTATTTACCTTAATATCATCACAAGTCATAATATATATATCAGTTCATGACAAATTGCAAACCTCCGCCATCTCTCTCCCCACATCCACCACTGCTGGCGGCTCACCTCCAACTGCGCAACGCTACGCGCTGTTCACAGCCAGCTGCCTAACACTACAATGGCGAGTATTACAACAATGCAAAGCAGCCACAGACTGCACACAGCACAGCCAGTGATTTTCATATTGAGCGCTATGTAACGTTGCCAATAAGAAAACATAAACAGCCTACTTACATAGAGAAAACATAAACAGCCTACTTACATAGAGAAAACATAAACAGCCTACTTACATAGTACTTACAAAGTCTACGTTCTTGTGTAAGCTGTTGAGGAGCGTAGTTCTGCTTCCCCATGTGACCAAATGAATACCTCAGACAGCAGCGTGGGCCCAATGGTGCAGAATTTAGCGCGGTTTATCCGAAAGCTTTCATGAATGTCAGCTACTAAAGGTGAGAGGAGGCGGGGAGGAGCCCATAGACATTCCGTCTGTTTGCTCATAAAATTTGTCCTGCCAACTAAAATATGTCAATGACAAGCAAAATGATACTAGGCTGCAGATGCCTGATGGTATCTGCCTTTGTAGGATGTTGGTTTCGACTACGAGCACGTTGGAAAACAAATATTCTATGTCAAACCTTACTTTAAGAGCCGTAGCTACTACTTGCTGTTCCCGTATAAGCAATATGAAATGCGTAGAATCCTGAAAGTAAGACTACGTATGGCCTACCAGGCTTCGTAAGTTGTGGATCAGATATTTTCCCAGATAATGTGAGGGTGAGTCGATCTGATTGGCGACAGGTTTCAAACGACAGCCTTCCTTCTGGACCTTAGGTACTTATATTCTTCTGGTGGCACTGGAACTTCCGACGTTACCCCTAGCTGTGTCGACATCAATTATATAATTCTTAAACTTGACTTGGGTGTGTCGCAATATCTGCGCTTTAGAGTCACTTTTCAGTTCTTTGTGCATGGGGTCACTCAGCAATTCGCTCATTTTGGCTTCATGTGACGTAGTGTCCAATATTACTGTGACATTGCCTTTGTCCGAGTATAAAATTACAATCTCTTTGTTATTCCTGAGTTCACTTAGGGCGACTCTTTTTTTCAGTTGAGATATTCTGCTACGGAGGCTTTCCATGCTGCAGAATTCTGTTTCTTGTCACATCGTCTCTGCTTTTATTTGAGGCAGTTTCCGGAGACACCCTTCCTCTGCCGCTATACGCTGGGGAACTGTAGAAGGGTTTAAACCCCCTAGACAGCACATCCGTCGCTGCCTTGCTAGTTTCTTGCGTTTTACAGGTTCGCCACATAGCAAGACGTATCCAGTTTGGATTAATCACTTCGTTTCACCCATTCGGGCCCTATACATTTACTCTGCTGGCGGTTCTTTACTACTTCACTTGACGCGTAGTGTAGTTTGCACATTATTTTGTAGACCTTGTCCCAATCAGTTTGTGTTAACTTGGAAGTTGGCCGCAGATGATTCCTGAATAGCAAACCGCTGCTAAAATCCAAGTGATACATTCTTTCCCTCGATAGTGAATGATTAGCACGTTTGAAGATGTTACTTGCTTTTCTGGTTACCTTCCAGTCAGCCAGCCGCCAGAGCAGCACGGGCAATAGCGTTCCGTACAGCCACCCCTCCACAAAATCTTCAAACTGTCCTATGGCATCTCAGTTATGACTTCGGTAACCACCATATAACCAAAAATGACAGTAAAGTAAGATATTCACCAGTCTATAACAGTGAAGAAACAACAGCAACTCAGTCGAAACATCGGCGATTTAGCTGTTTTAGTAGTTTACAAGGACGGGGTCCAATACCCAAAATTATTTTACTCAAAATAAGGCTATCACAGAAATAAGTGTGGGGAAAGTTCTGCCAGAAGAATAGACATGTTATGGAGGCTGTGCTATCGCATCCTGTAATAGGAAGTTTGGTGATGAAAGGAATCGTAAAAGGAAAATTGTGTGGACAGGAAAAAATTTGAATATCCAAAATAGATTATCCTGGATGTAGTAGAGGCGTTCAGATGAAAAGGAAAGCATAAGCGGAGAAGCGTTAGAGGACAGTGTCAAACCGGATAGAAGTCTGGTGGCTTTAACATCAAAGGAAACTTAATGTGGAACGCTCCGTATTGAATTGTTCGGGATATTATGTAAAACAGTGGTTACATCATAGTTTACCCTGCGATATTTCGTTAAAATATCTGGTATCTGCATAGCAAATTCGCCAAAACACTGACGGAACACGAGGGTGTGAGTGAAATAATCGTATAATTTGAAAACGCATATAGATCTCAACATGTCTCTTCTTTTTATTACATAAGTTTATTCGCCCACATCGCATAAAAATACACAATGGTTACTAGTTTCAGTGAAATTAAATCACCATTTTCAGATCATTGGTGCTGAAAAAAATTTTACAGGGCCAATTCATTTCTTCGACTGCTCAAATTATTTGGACACAACTGTAAAGTACGTAAAGGAACAATTATGGAAAATTTTAACGTCAAACCTACATAAAATGCATACAAATTCAAAGTAAACATGCATTATACAGATAACATTCCATACTACAGTCTCTCGTCATACAGTAAGAGAATAGCAGTGCGAACAGTGCATAACAGTCACAAATAAAATACCAAAGATGTGTGTAAAATCCTTTCGTGCTGTGTCGTTGTTGACATCTGATAGGAAACTTCTGAGCCAGTGAAAGGAACACTCTGTGTTTTGAGGTGCCACCAGATGGCAGAATCTTTTACATCATTTGATTATATCTCCGAGTTAGAATTTTCCATAAATGTTCCATTATGTACATTGCAGTTGTGTCCAATAAATGTGAACCGTCGACGAAATGGATTTGCTCCATAAATATATTTTCTATACACTATGATCTCAAGAAGGCGATTTAATTTCGCTCAAACTAGTAATCATTGTGTATTTGTAAGCCTTCTGGGCGAATTAACTTCTATAACAACAACAACAACAACTGTGTTTAGATTCTGAGATAGCTTCCAATACAACTGACAGTCAAGTAATCATCAGCCTGAGGATTCCTTTTAGGTGAGTGAATTGGGTTTCTTTTGGTGTATATTTGTTTGTATGAGGAATTAACAATGAATACCGTATGACTGAGACATCACTGTTCTGGCTGTCTAATGCCAAGATGATAATGAATGGGAACGAAAATGTAGCGATGTGAAACAGTTTCGGGGACTCACTCCAACAAGAAGATGTACCTCACCATGACCGAAATGTGGACGGAGCCATTAAGAGGAGTACGGTGGTAAAACCTACCAACGTTTGTTATCATCGTCAGCAACGGAAACCAAACAATGCTAAGTCTGATCCAATGCGGTGTGAAGCTTCCTCGGCTGAATTATCGACTCAGGCTACCTGCAATTAAGCCAAGTAAACACGCAGTAACGAAATGGCTGTTAGCTAGCGGAAGAGTAGGGGACAAGCCACGATAGCCTGAATAAGTGCGTTGATAAGAAAATACCATCTTGCACTGTTCCTTGCATTAGTTTGTTATTCTGCAGGTGTTCATTTAATAGCAGTTCTCTCCATGTACCGTTATCACGTTTCCGGGCTTAACAACGCATGGCAGACTAGCTTCATCAGATTAAGATTGTATTAGGATTGCCTTTGGTGTTTCGTTTCATTACATGCCCCTTCATTTTCTCGCACAATCTTCAGAGATATTCCTACAAATTCTGCAGGCAGCAAGATTTTCGTGAGAGACCGTATCTTCCCTTGGATCTAATCAACTACTACGTACTAGCAATTACCTCGAGGTAATAGAATTAGTTTTTTTTTACCGTGGTACCTGTTAAAGCAAATTTTATTTGTTGCTTCCATATCGAATGTTATTTCCACCTACGTTATCTGGGCAAAAGGTCTAATTAGCTTCGGCAAATTTGTCGATTCTTCCTGTACTGAATGTTGGCAAATAGTGTCTTCTAGTAAGCTTATGGGGGCTCTATCTCTCTTGCAACAGAGAAAATTAAAATTTTCACAGGCTATACCTGTTTTACGGCTTTGCTACTTGAAACATTCTCTTCTTTCGTTTTACTGTAGTCTGACCTAAGAAGAACAGAGAGTATTCTAAAATAGACAGTTTTGTGGCAGGAGCAAAGAAAAACTACACGGACATTCAGCTAATTGCGCAATCAATCAGTCTCGCTTTTTATGATGATGATGATGATGATGATGTTTGGTTTGTGGGATGCTCAACTTTGCGGTTATCAGCGGCCGTACAAATTCCCAACATTTGCTCAGCCCAATCTCGCCACTTTCAAGAATGATGATGAAATGATGAGGACAGCACAAACACCAGTCATCTCGAGGCAGGGGAAAATCCCTGACCCCGCCGGGAATCGAACCCGGGACCCCCTCATCGGGAATCGAGAACGCGACCGCGAGACCACGAGCTCTTTAAGCTATGTTTAGAGAATAAATAGAAAATGATAATTACACAGAACAACTGACAGCACGTAAAAGCAACTTCCTAATCTAGCGCTAATTTTTTTCCTCCTAAATATTAACAGTAATGTTCGTCACGCATAAGATAAGACTCGGTATGATAGGTAACAAATTGGCAATGGTCATACATAAGAGATTACTTTAGTATTTACTGTTCCTCGTTCAGTATTTTACATTTGAAACAATAGTACTCACAGTTTTACACAATGTGTGAAAGCTATGGCCAAAATGAAATCACTTGTAGATTTGTGTCGTTGCCGATGAGCTTGCAAATAGCTCAGTAACGGCTTGGTCTGGCATTCGCGATGTTTCAGGAAAGGAAGGCTGAAGTGGTTAGTTCTTCCTTCAACGGCAATATTCACAGAGAGTCAAAAGAGAAACAACTGAAAGACGACTAAGAGAGCCCAGAAAGAAAGCAGCATGAACAACGTATTGTCCTCTTGAAATGTCGTAGGTTTATATGCTTGTTACATTTTACTGCATGTACATTAGTACTCTGTTGTATTGAAACAACTGCTGTACATACGATAGGGTTCTTGAATATCGTACAAATTATTAAGCATTTGTGTACTGTACTGTACTGAGTGTGAAAACTGATGTCAGGCGTGCACAATCGGTTCGGACAGTTGCCTTTGAAGGAGATGTTTTGAGACACTTGGAAGAGGATCGTCCTTTGCCACTAATCAAGCTGCAAAGTGTTTGTACGTGCTTTGAAAATGTGAGGAGTTCTGGTAATGAACAACAGTTACGTACACACCACCTATAAAAGTGGCCAATTAATAATGGGGGACGACTACACAAGACGAGTGCTACGATTTTTTTTCCCCCACTCGAAACTTACGTTTCGGCAGATAACTTGCATGATACGGAGTCAGAAGCAGAAGTAACCTTACATTGACAACCAATCTGTTGGATACATAATTAGGATGCCAAATACAATCCACAGGGATGACGTTATGGCGACTGGGTTGTAGTTGCTAAATGTTATGAATAAAACTGGGGAAATCACTGCCTATCGCCGTTTCCCTATCAAACTGATAGTAGCACACACATCACAATCTGCTTGCTGCCCATGGACTGCGCAGACTGCTTCATTTGACCGGTGACTAATTTAAAGACAATGGAGTAGGAAAGCTACAGAAAAAAATGACAGTAAAAGTGATGAAAATTGAATTTATATATGCCAGGAAGACACAAAAATGCGAGGTAACCTGTCACAGTGTTTTATAGAAAGTATTCATAATTCCGGATGACTTAGCGAGATGTCGGCTTGCTTTAGGACAGTAAATGACTCTTGCATACCAGAATGTTGGTAACTGTCGCCCTCCTACAGCGATTTATTACCCGTCCAAAATCACCAACCGGATGGGGCGGTAGAGTGGCTCTTGGTGCTACTTGTAAATCGGATGCTGCAACACGACAGGGGGAGGAGGGGGGGGGAGGAAACGTTGGTGCATTGGTGCAGCGGCTGGGCCTCTTTTACTCTCGGGTCGGGACACCTGTTTCGGCGTGAACTGCCCACCCAATGAGGGAGAAACGGGTATGCCTCCATCATAAAATGGCTCCAACTAAAACTGAAATGTAACGTCTAGGAACCTTTAGAGAATTTCTCCATCTTTCTACACTAACACATTCAGCACTATGCCCGTGGGCCGTACGGGAGGGCATGTATCGGCGATGTGGACGGCGCTCGTATGCCGCACGGGCGCAGCATTTCCATCCACTGAAATGTGTTTTCCCGCATGTTACACGACTTCCGGCTATAGTTCAGCCGTACTAGTTCACATTTTGTGCTCTAGACGCTGCAGGTGTCGATTTCAAGTGTGTCTTTATTGAAAATGTTGTAGGTACATCAGACACCACCTGTCTGAACTGTTATGAAGAACAGGAAGGACCTACTAACAAGCATCAAAGCCAGAAAGCTGAAGAAAAATGAATTTTTTTATTTATTTAAATTTTTTTTTTTTTTTGGATGAAGGATCTTAGCCTAGCGCTCAAATTGAAAAGTAAATGTGACGTATATTGCCTCTCCACAAAATGTCAGGCAACCACTAAAGAGGTTTCTGGGTTTCTGTACGGTCAGGAAGAGGCTTTAAAAGAACATTGCCATAGATAACACCAACAAGACTGGTGAAGACCGTGACAGTCAGCTATGCAACTACTACTCATTCGCAGCCGAAACACTAAAGTGATGGAAAAAAATTTTCTTCCACATTTTCTTAATGTGTACTGTGAACCATGTACTGTGCAAAGGGGTGTCACCAAGTGAATAATATCTCTAGTGGAATCAGTAAAAAAGTTTAGCCCAAGCTTGATGCCTGAGGAGGGGACATTCGATCATTGGAACCAACATCAACCATTAGGCTGGAAAGAAAGTTTCTTCGCCACTTTCCTGAACGCTAAGTGCTAATGTATAGTTTGCTCTGCTAAAAGAAAGAAAGAGAGCGGAAAGCGAATAAGGAAAGTAGAAAAAAATGGTGTAAAGACTGCAGTCCTGGGCTTCATGTACCAAACTTTTTTTCAATATCACTATTAGGAAGCAAATTCCATATAAATTTTGCGAAGTATAGGAGAGAGTGTCACAGAAATGATACAGGATTGGGGCTGGACATCATTAAAAGAAAGTCGTTTTCCGTTGCGACGGAATCTTCTCACGAAATTCCAATCACCAGCTTTCTCATCCGAATATGAAAATACTTTGTTGACACCGAAAGATCACAGTGATAAAATAAGGGAAATCAGAGATATAGGTGTTCATTCTTTCCGCGCGCTATACGAGATTGGAATAATAGGCATTTAAATGTGATTTGCGGAGTATCCATGTGGACGTAGATCATTTTTGGTCATAAAATATGCACTTATGTAATTCCTTTTTTTTATTTCTGATCGAAACCTCTGTGAGCCATTGTAAAACTTTTTCTGGGGAGGGGTATGGGGAGTTTCTTCATGTTTATGGCAATGCTAATACTGCTAATACTGCCGCCCCCGGTAGCTGAGTGGTCAGCGCGACAGACTGTCAACCCTAGGGGCCCGGGTTCGATTCCCGGGGCTGGGTCGGAGATTTTCTCCGCTCAGGGACTGGGTGTTGTGTTGTCCTAATCATCATCATTTCATCCCCATCGACGCGCAGGTCGCCGAAGTGGCGTCAGATCGAAAGACTTGCACCCGGCGAACGGTCTATCCGACGGGACGCCCTAGCCACACGACATTATATTATATATATATTAGCAAGCATATTTCTTAATCTACAATGTATGGGGTTTAAAATTATGCTGGGCGTGTGCCTGCAAGGTGCTTGACAAGTGCGTAATTATTCTTTAAATTTGCTAGAAAATCGCCAGTCCATCTACGCATGCAGGAGGAGGAGGTGGAGAGAGACCAGTGGTGAATACATTATATAAATGGAGAGTAGCGAATATACTTCGGCTCCTCTATTCGATGGCCCTGCGTGTAGGTAATCCATCGCTTGTACTCGATGGCCGGGGAAAATTAATCTAATTTCGTAATGAGATTACAACCAATAGGCTTGAAAGTTTGTAGGCAACGCGGATCAGTAATTTCAGTTATGAATTTCAATTTTATTTCGCTGTGTTTATTTGTGATCCGGACTGCCCTGAATAGCCGTTGTGGCCGCGCCATCAGCATTATTTGCTTTCAGGAAGTCCCCGCAATATAACGAACCTCGAACTTCGACGCTTCTATAAATTTCCAGATCAATATTATCCGTCGAAAAATGAACATTTTGGTGTCTTGTGCGAAATAAGCTCAATGGACAATGTATTAGTAGCTCACTTACCAGAAAACACTTGTCGCTTTGATGTACAACTGGTACCAGGCAGCCATCTATCACGGCAGTGAAACGTTGTGTACTACCGAACCACGATATTACTGCACCTGGCCTCTCGTAGCCGTTACGCTGGTGACTAAGGGAAACACACAGAATTGTGACTGATTCCAATATATTCGTGTATATACTATCAAGCGGTTTAATCCGACCTCGTGAAATATCACAATAAAATCTTACGATAAGTTGACCGGAGCCCCCTCATTCCCAGGTGGTACTGAGGTCGAGCTACATTCACCAGTCGGGTGTATGGAGTACTGCATTAAGATGTGAACGAGACACAATGGCGGAAAGAATTTATCATGTTTGGTCTTGCGCCTGACCCCATTGTGAAAGAATTTGACCTATTTTCTGGTGTACAACGCGGATTGTCCGACATGTCTACAAGGAAAGTTACACCGCTCGAGTCACGTAATACGCGGTTCAAATGGTTCAAATGGCTCTGAGCACTATGCGACTTAACTTCTGAGGTCATCAGTCGCCTAGAACTTAGAACTAATTCAACCTAACTAACCTAAGGACATCACACACATCCATGCCCGAGGCAGGATTCGAACCTGCGACCGTAGCGGTCACGCGGTTCCACACTGAAGCGCCTTTAACCGCACGGCCACACCGGCCGGCTAATGCGCGGTAAGAACAGTCGGCGTAGAAAGATGTTAAGCGACAGCCAAATCGGAGACGAATGTCATGTCAGTGACAGTAGGTTTCAAACACGACAGTCTTTGCTACTGTCAGTGAATGCAGATCTATTTCAGCCAGTTTCCGAGCGAACGCTGCGAACGGAATTGTTTGTAACAGGCATTTGGGACCGGAAAACTCACAAAAGGTCACTACTCGCAGCGGAACAAAATTTGTATTTCTTCGATGAACAAAAAACAGAAAATTGGAAGGAGTGTAGAGCCACGAATTGCCACTTTCCAAATACTAGAAGGCGTCAAGTACGCTGGTGGCCCAATGAAGCGTTCATTCGTAGTGCGTAGAGAGTGTGGTTCAGGCCGCAGCTATTGTAATGATGCTTTTGGATGTATTTCGTAACCATGCCTTGAGCTCACACAGTCATGATCATGATCCAGGTTGTTTATCAAGTGTTGCCCTTTATTCTGCATTTGCTAGGTAAGTATGCTTTGCACCCTCCCATCTTCCATGACAACAGCCATGTTCACAGGTCTGTATAAATACGTTCCTGATGTAATGAACTTTTAGGCATCGTAGCACACATTGACTGGCCACCTAAGGCACCGGATGTTAGGCCCATAGAATATATTTAGAACCATTTCTACGTCTACATAGATACTAAGCAAGCCATCATACCGTACGTGGTGGAGGGTACGCTGCACCAGTACTAGTTACTTCCTTTACTATACCATTCGTAGAGCGAGGGAAAAACGAATATGTATATGCCTCCGTCGAGCCCTACTTTTAGGTCCTTACGCGAAACGTAGGTTGTCGGCAGCAGAATGGTTCTGTAGTTATCTCCAAATCCTGATTGTCTAAATTGTCTCAATAGTGCCTGATGACAATAACGACGTCTTCCCTCCATGGATTCCCTCTTCAGTTCACGAAACATCTCCCTAATACTCACGCGTTGATCGAACCTACTGGTAACAAATCTAGCAGCCCGCCTCTGAACTGCTTCGATGTCTTCCTTTAATCCGACCTGGAGGGCATCTCAAACAGCGGTACTCAAAAATGGGCCATACTATAGACTTAATAAGCGATCTCCTTTACAGGTGAACCACGCTGTGCTACAATCCTATCAGTAAACCAAAGTATACTTTTCGCCTTCCCCACTACCTACAACGTGTCAAATACTTTTCGGAAGTGCAGGAGTATGGAATCTGCCTTTTGCCTTCATCCACAGCTTGCTGTATATCATGTGAGAAAAGGGCAAGCTGAGATTCGCAGCCGGCCGGCGTGGCCCAGCGGTTCTAGGAGCTACAGTCTGGAACCACGCGATCGCTACGGTGGCAGGTTCGAATTTTGCCTCAGGCATGGATGTGTGTGATGTCCTTAGGTTAGTTAGGTTTAAGTAGTTCTAGGAGACTGATGACCTCAGAAGTTAAGTCCCACAGTTCTCAGAGCCATTTGAACCTTTTTTGAGTTTCGCACGAGTGATACTTTCTTCTAAACCCGTGCTGATTTATGAACAAAACCTCGTCCATCTGAAGGAAATTTATAATGTTTGAACTGAGACTGTGTTCAAGAATTCTGCAGCAAACCGATGTTAAGGGTATTGGTCTGGAATTTTACGGGTCCGTTCTTTTACCCCTCCTATATGCAAGAGTCACCTGCGCTATTTCCAGTCACTTGGTACTTTGCGCTAGGCGGGAGATCTGTGATAACGCAAGCTGAATAAGCTGCCATTGCCGTAGTACACCCTCTGTAAAACCGACCTGACCATTTAGAACGGGGCTGAAACGTAAAAATCAACATACTCGAAATTTGGTAACTCTACGGGATGTAATCATCAGTGAGAGGTTCAGCCAGGTTTGGTGTACCCGAAGTATCGCGTGAACACTCTTCCTTACGCTGTTGAGGAGTTTATCGAAGCCAGAGGCATTGGGGCTAACTAATTATTTTGTTCGGTTTGCTTGCATGTACACCCATGCCGCATCAGCTTGGCGTTGACTATGTTCGAGATGTGGCTATGAAATAACAGGACTGGTGCTGTCACATAGTGCGCAAGCATGTGCCAAAGGTGAACGACCGATAGCTGTGAAGTGTGGACCCTCCTCAGTCGAATACGGCATCTCTGGTGTCTCTCGACAAATAAATGTGACCTTGACCTACGTTTGTGTAAGATCTGTTATTTTGTTTTGGAGGAGAAATGATAAGTGTCATAACAGAGCTATGAACTGTCCTAAAGATTCACCTCAAACTAGAAAAAACTGCTACTGAAACCTATCTTTTACTAAAATGTGTATGGCGAAGACTGTTTCTCACGTACGCGTGTTGTCAAGATGGCCGAGAAGACAATGACTGACGCCTACAACGCCCTCCCACTTAAAAAACAGATGAAAATACTGGGAAAGAAGGTAACTGATTCGATCTGGCTGTCGGCTGAGTATTCGATCGATTTCTGAAACGGTTGGAATTGGCAAAGAATGTGTAAAGCCAATTTTACATAGGCAATTTAACATGAGAAATGTCTGTGCGAAACTGGTGACGAAAATTCTCACTAACGAACGTAAAGAAGCTTGTGAAAATGTTTGTACGGATACTTTAAATATCATTGAAAATTTCTGGGAAGGAGTGCTAAATTTGACGAATCTTGATCCAGAAAATAAGAGCCAGTTCATGCGTTGGAAGCGCCTTACTTCACCGATAGCGAAAAATGTTCAAATGAGCAAATCAAGATTCTATGCGATGATAGTGATGAATGTTTTTTTTTTTCGATCGTCATGGAATCGTCTATCTTCACTGGGTTCCTGAAGGTCATACCATTAATGAACATTACTATCTTCTGGTTCTTGCTCAACTCCGTGGGAAAAAGAGAATAAAAGACCCAGAAGAACAAGTCATGAATTCTGCATTAAGACAACACAGCGCCTCACATTGCATTGCATGTTCAGAGGTTTCTCGCGAACTATAGCGCCCCAGTGTTAGACCACTCACCTTATTCGCCTGAACCTAGCACCATGTGACTTTTATCAGCTCTTCATGGTCAAATCTGCATTGAAAGAAACAAGGTCTCAATCCGTTCATGCAGTGACAGGGAAAGAGACACCCGTCATCAAGGAACTCACAAGGAAATATTTCTCCAATGGGAAATTCGCCTGGAGCGTTCCAGGGATACGGAGGGGAGTACGCTACGTGATCAGACGTATCCAGACATCTGGCTGGAAACGACTTATAAGTTCGTGGTACTCTCAATCGGTAATGCTGGAATTCAGTATGGTGTTGGCACACCCTTAGCCTTGATGACAGCTTCCACTCTCACAGGCATACGTTCAATCAGTGCTGGAAGGTTTCTTGGGGAATCGCAGCCCATTCTTCACGGAGTGCTGTACTGAGAAGAGGTATCGATGTCGGTCGGTGAGGCCTGGCACGAAGTCTGGGTTTCCAAAACACTCCAAAGGTGTTCTATAGGATTCAGGTCAGGGCTCTGTGCTAGCTACTCCATTAAATGGATGTTATTGTCGTGTAAATACTCCGCCACAGGCGATGCACTGTGAAGAGGTGCTCGATCGTGTTGAAATATGCAATCGCCATCCCCGAATTGCTCTTCAACAGTGGGAAGCAAGAAGGTGCTTCAAACATCGATGTGGGCCCGTGCTGCGATAGTGTCACGAAAAACAACAAGGGGTGCCAGCCCTCTCCATGAAAAACACCACCACGCCATAACACCACCGCCTCCGAATTTTACTGTTGGCACTACGCACGCTGGCAGGTGACGTTCACCGGGCATTCACCATACCCACACCCTGCCATCGGGTCGCCACATTGTGTACCGTCATTTGTCACTCCATGTAACGTTTTTCCACTGTTCAATCGTCCATTGTTTACGCTCCTTACACCAAACAAGGCATCGTTTGACATTTACCGACGTGACGTGTGGCTTATGAGCAGCCGCTCGATCATGAAATCAAAGTTTTCTCACCTCCCGCGTAACTGTCATAGTACTTGCAGTGGATCCTGATGCAGTTTGGAAAAAAATGAAATGATCGTATGGCATTGTTGGCCGGGAGGCCCCATGTGGGGAAGTTCGGCCGCCGTATTGCAAGTCCTTTTTAGTTGACGCCAGTTCGGCGACTTGCGAGTCAATGATGATGAAATGAAGATGAAAGACACACAACACGCAGTCATCACGAGGTAGAGAAAATCCCTGACCCCGCCGGCAATCGAACCCGGGACCCCGTACGCTAGAAGCGAGAACGCTACCGCAAGACCACGAGCTGCGGATTGCAGTTTGGAATTCTTGTGTGATGGTCTGAGTAGAAGTCTACTTATTGCACATTATGACCGTCTTCAACTGTCGGCGATCTCTGTCAGTCAACAGACGGGTTCGGCTTGTATTCTTTTGTGCTGTACGTGTCCCTTCACGTTTACACTTCACTATCACGTCAGAAACATTGGACCTAGGGATGTTTAGGAGTGTGGAAATCTCGCGTACTGATGTATGACACAAACGACAATCACCTGAGCACGTTTGAAGTCCGTGAGTTCCGCGGAGCGCCCCATTCCGCTTTCACAATGTCTAATGACTAATGAGGTCGCTGATATGGTGTACCTGGCAGTAGGTGGCAGCACAATGCAGCTAATATGAAAAACGTATGTTTTTGGGGGTGTCCGACTACTTTTGGTCACATAGTATACATTTCAGGGTGACAGTAATTAATTGTATACCTTTCTGAAATAAAATGTTGTTCGACAATAGTCGCGTTGTGCTGTTTGGGACTTTCCTGACGTAGAAACTGTTTCATTGGTTCACGGGCGTCGCGTCGGATAATGTTATGGAAGCTGCACAGTATTTCGACGAGACAGCTGCTCTTCATCTTCAGGTGCTGATTGTTGCTGCAACGGCTCGCCAATATATACACTGGCTCGCTAGAAAAGTGCAGGCGCCAAGGGGTGGGGCTATAACGTTATCCTAGACGAATCACAGAGCCCAGCGACATCCAGTGCATCCTGCTGGAGAAATGGGTCACAGTCTTTGCATCCGCGACGCGGGAAAAGCACGGTCGCAATTTGCGACCCAACGCGCGCGGGTAGAGTGTTGTCGTCCAGCTTAAGAGAGCGGACTGTGAATCTCCGTCTCTGTTGACTCGGATTCGGCCGTCTGCAGCCTACGATGCCTTAGTACCGCCAATGCTGGTTTCCATACCTTGCTGAGTTGAAATCCCGTGTCTATAGATCAGGTCGTTACTTATACTAATTTCGACTGCGTCTTTAATGATGGAGTCCCGGTAAGTGGAAGTGGACGAAAGGATCATTGTCTCCAATGAAGCAATAGTCCAGTTATTGTATAACCATATCTCATAAATAAAAAATTGCCAAATAACTAAAAGGTTAGACGTCGTAGACCTCACTCATTTCTCCGGTCTTTGACGAGTAGTGTACTACTGATTTAACTAAGGGAATGAGGAAAGAAACCCGAACACTGCATCATGTTCCGGCCTGACCAGCGAGTGGCTCCAGTTACGAGGAGACCGGCAGTGGTGGAGGTGCGGGACTCAGGGTCCGCACCCCTCGGCGCGAGGCTGATGAACGTCCACCCCTAGCTGCGAGTAAACAGACGCCGGGCATTACGTGGAGTCTCGCCCAGCGCCCTCATTAATCCCCTCGTCCCTTAATAATGTTGCATAGGCGTCCAAGAACGCTCCGACTCTCCGTTACGTGCTAATAACGGCGCACGCAGTCCTACCTGCTGGAAACTACTTCGCGTCCACTAAGCTAGACGTCCTGAGCTCCGAGATGAGTTCCCGCATCTGCCTGGTACTGCAGTCTAATATTTTTTAATTCCTTTCTCTTTCCTTTGATGTAAAATAGGAATAGTGTACTCTGCTTCGAGAGAACATCAAATAAAACTAGAGTTTTTACATGATTTTCGTATAATGCTGTTTGACTGCTTCTTTATTGGGACCGGAACTTTCATATTAAATTATTTGATCTGTTTTTACGTACATAACCATTTATCTATGACAGCAGTGGTAAATAATCTTTGCTACTACTGATAAAGATCGAAATACATCAGAGGAAGACAACTTACGAGGGCTATTCACAAAGTAAGCAACGATCCGTCGTGAGATGGAAACCAGTGAAAATGAAAACCGTTTTATTTGCAGCAGTTAGCTACATCATCATCATCAGTGTTCTGCCAAAAGGCAGGTTTTCACACGGTAGTTCTCCAGGCTGTCCGGTCTTCTGCCATCCTCTTCAGGTCTGCATAATTTCCTCTTACCTTTATGTCGTCTATCATCTTGTATCTCCTTCTCCCACAAAACAATCCTTCCAAAGCATCTGCTAGAAAGCACTCCCTTATCAATGAATGTCCCAACCAGTTCTTTTTCCTTTCTCTTACAACCTTCAGCAGACATCTTCTCTCACTAACCCTTTCCAATACTCTTTCATTACTCACTCTTTCCATCCAGCTTATTCTCTCCATTCTCCTCCACATCCACATCTCAAATGCTTCTAATTTCTTTTCATCCTCTCGTCTCAGCGTCCATGTTTCTGCCCCATATAGTGCCACACTCCAGATAAAACATTTTCCAAGCCTTTTCGTTAAACATTTATCTAATTTACCACATAAGAGTGTCTCCTTTCTGTTGAATGCCTCCTTCGCTAGGGCAATTCGAGTTTTCACCTCCTGGTGACATCTCAAGACTTCAGTTATTGTGCTTCCAAGATATTTAAATGCACTTATATGGTTAATGGTAGACTGTCCTATTTTAATAATTGGACAGTCTGCGTCTTGTACTGATGACCAAACTCTTTGTTTTTGTTCTGTTTATTTGCATCCCAAATTCCACACAAACTTCATTCAGATCTTTCAGCATGTTATTCACTGTCCGCTCACTTTCTACCACTAACACCATGTCATCAGCAAATCTTATACATTCCATTCTCTTTCCACTAATACATATTCCTCTTTTCCCAACTAAGCCTTTCACAAGAATCTCTTCAAGGTATGCGTTAAACAACAGTGGGGAAAGGCAACAACCTTGTCTAACACCTCGTCCAATGCTGCTTCCTTCTGACATTTCATTTCCAATCCTTATCCTTGCTTTCTGGTGTAAATATAGATTCTGTATCAGTCGTATCTCTTTCCAGTCTACTCCTTTCCTCTTCAAAATATCCATCAGCTTGTTCTACAGAACTCTATCAAAAGCCTTTTCTAAATCTATAAAAATAGCGAAGATTTCTCTACCTTCTCTCATATATCTTTCCCCTATAGTTCTTAACAGGCCAATAGCATCTCTTGTTCCTTTTCCTCTTCTAAATCCGAACTGCTCCTCTGCAATCCTATCTATCATGCCATATAGCCTTCTATTCAACACTCTCAGCAGGACTTTACCTGGATGAGAAATTAGACTGATGGTCCGATGCTCTTCACATGTTTTAGTGTTTCTCTTTTCCTCTTCTGGTATCATAACTGTTGCAAGGAAGTCCTCAGCCCATTCCCCTTTGTCATATGTCTCGGGTTACAGAGGTAGACTATTTCTTTTCTTGCCTTTCTTTCCATTCGACAGTTCTGCTAGCAAATCATCAATTCAACATGCCTTCCTATTCTTCCTTTCCTTCAGCGCCTTTTCTACTTCCAAGACGGTGAATCCCTTTCCATCTTCCGGCCCATGTTGCTCCTCTTCAACCTTAATTTTGCTTTGCATTTCGTCCCCCTTATACAGACATTCAATATATTCTTGCTACACCTTCCAGCTACATCCCTATATATCCGTCGCTACGACTTAAACATTTTTCCAATACCCCCTGCAACCTACCCCTTCCTAAGCGGCCTACTGGATTGCGATGTAATTGACCGTGATCTCGTGCGCCTAATAATATTTTGCAGTGAGTAAGGCTATCGTTACCCAAAGAAAATAGTACCGGTTTGTTGGACGAAAGTGTGCAACAGACCTTGAAGGAAGAATCTATTCTATACTTAGTCTAAATCACATTGGGGGTGGGGTCGAAAGGGTACCACATAGTATTTAATACAAAGGGGATACTGGTTAGAAAAAAGGATAATTAAACGGTCGCCAGCCTACTAGGGCACTGAATCTCCAGAGACTTAAGAAAGGTAATGGAAAAGAACAGAAGGTTGTCACGCATTTCCACAACACAACAGCTCACGAGAAAATAAATGCATCAAAAATCACTGAGTTTGGAGTTACTTATTCTCAAATACCAAATTTTGGAAGTAAATAAATGTAAATGTCTAGCTGAAACTGAAGCTTCGTTATGTAATAATAATAATAATACTTTCATTCGCTAAGCTAGATATAGAATAAATGAAATTTCGCACTCTTAATTTGTGCTGTACCTTTAGTTATAAGCTTTGCCAGTGACTGAAGTTAATACTCAGAATTGGAAATTAGTTAAGCCTCTATTATGGAACACAAGAATGAACGGTTACTGAGGCAGACAAAATTACACTGAAACTGCTCATTAGCAAACAAACAAAACAGGCAATAAGTAGTTAGTCAAGTTTTGTATTTTTACGACTCGGTGATTGGATGAAAGGAAAGGGGCTGTGCTTGGTAATAGTCTCTGAGGACAATTACAACAGAAGTGGCATATAAGTTTTAAGTACTGCAGATTACTATTCATGAAAGTTAGTCGAAAATTATGAAAGAAATGCCACTGGGTATTGCCTGTACAATATTAGTTACACTTTGTCAGTTAACAGTCTTACGGTGATGTAACTGTGCGGACGACGAAGAATGTAGCCGACGACAATGCTGAACTGCTGCTGCTGCTGTTGCTGCTGCTGGTTGAGTACCACGGATCGTCTAGAGAGCCACCGATAATCATGGGACAGGCAATAGAAAGCAGCTTCCTCCGCCTGCCCGCTCGTACCGTGCTCTCAATAGTAGTGAATTAACGAATTAGCTGCGCCTACACTGGCGCGATTACAGTTGCACACCGAGTCTGCTGGAGCATCCAAAAAACACTTCCGCACTTTCTCTAGACTGAAGCTGCTCTGGTTCCTCTCTCCTCACAGTGCGACAGAGACCCTCCATACGCAAAGATGGTCCTTTCTGTACGGATGGACACACACGCCCGAACTCCAACGGGAATTCCCCCCTGCGGGTCCGGGGGCTAGAATAGGCCCGAGGTATTCCTGCCTGTCGTAAGAGACGACTAAAAGGAGTCTCACACGTTTCAGCCTTTATGTGATGGTCCCCTGTCGGGTTTGACCTCCATCTTTCTAAATTTTCTCGAAGAGCGAGACAATTGGGAAAGGGCGCCTTACATGGTGCATTGAGATCCTTAGCCAGCTTTCTCATCGTCGCATTTTAGTCCCGCTGATTCTCCATCTCCTGTGCGAGGACACCTTCCTGGGTGCATTTTCCACCATGCAATATGCAATGTCGCTTTCCGCGCCGACGATGACCATGGACTTCTTAGAAAGGTAGCATTTCTCCTGTTATTGTGCTGTACGTCTCCTTTCTTTTCTTCTTTCCCTTGTATTATCATTTTGCCGGGAACAGGAGACCGATGATCTGGCTGTTTGGTCCCTTCCCCCCCCCCCCCCTCCCCCCACCACCTGTTTTAAACCAACCAACCAACCAACCCTACAGGAATTAGCTATCGCTACGAGTAATGAGGTAATGGGCAGGGGCACTACGTCATCATTGTGTGGATAAGCCAGAAGTTTGGGTCGGTCAGGAGGAGGAGCATGAGATTATTGTTGATTGTCCCGTCGACATCGAGGTCATTAAAGACGGAGCACAAGCTCGGATTAGGAACGGGTGGGGAAGGAAGTCGGCCGTACCCATCATTTGCCTGGAGCGATTTAGGGAAATAACGGAAAACCTAAATGAGGATGGAATTCTTCCAATTCATAAGTGACACAGCAAACCAGTGCTTAATAGTATTGGTTAAAAACAGTCTTGGTTGCAATTTTAGTTTTTTAGTTTTTTATTATTTTTATTTTTTAACTACGCGTTTCGCCTTTTTAGGCATCTTCAGGTTATCTTAATTTGGTATTTCTTAGAAGAATCCTTTAGTCAGTGTAGCCAAAGGGCATCGTCGAATATATCAGGCCAACATCGCCTTCGTTAAACTCAGTAAAAACTTTTCTAGATGTGGTGCGTTATGCTTACTACCTGAGCCCCCATCTTATTCTGTTACTCGCTCCTGTGAACGGGAACACGTTACGCAGATCTTGGTGTCACTCGCGTCCATCTAGAAAAGTTTTTACTGAGTTTAACGAAGGCGACGTTGGCCTGATACATTCGACGATGCCCTTTGGCTACACTGACTAAAGGATTCTTCTAAGAAATACCAAATTAAGATAACCTGAAGATGCTTAAAAAAGGCGAAACGCGTAGTTAAAACATAAAAAATAATAAAAAAACTAAAAAACTAAAATTGCAACCAAGACTTTTTTAACCAATACTAAATCGGGATGACCGGAAGCGGGTTTGAACCGTCGTCCTCCCGAATGCGAGTCCAGTGTGCTAACTACTGCAGGGTCGGTTAGGGACCGTGTCAGGGATGGCCGAGGCAGTCAAGGATACTGTTCGTGATAAAGTGTTAAATCCGGGTTCGACTCCCGGTACGGCAGAAATTTTCATTCCCCGACGATTTAATTCATTTCCTAGTATCGGCTACTTCCATTATTCTTTTGACTAAAGAGGACAACTTACTTTCCACGGGTAAGTATTATACAGGTGTAATTATGGTTCTGTTATTAGTGAGAGGCATTATCTGTCAAAAAACATTGAGAATTGGTCTAATAATGAGTTAATTCAATAGGGCTAATTTATGTGACTGCGTGCCGTATACGAGGGTTGTCCAGAAAGTAAGTTCCGATCGGTCACGAAATGGAAACCACTGGGAAAATCCGGTAAAGCTTTGCACAGATGTGTTGGGCAGTGTCTCTAGTAGGCCCGCCGATCGTGTCGTGTGGCTCGGTTCAGTTTTGAATTAACAGTGAGCACGTAAAGATTCGTTGGGAATAGCGTCTACCGCCAAGTATGAGGGCCTTGTTAGAGATTTCGCAGACCTCGTAACACAACTGTCGAGCAGTTCCTTCTTCATGCCAATTCTCTGCCGCACACTGCAGGAGCAATGAAGACGCTCCTGCGGTGTTTCCGATGAGAAGTGTTTGATCACCCACAACACGGTCTGTAAGTGGCTCCCCCCTGAGTTTCATCTCAGCTCACAAGAACCGTTGGCTGTGAAGACAAATTTTTTCCACAGACAACGAGCTGCAGACCAGTGCTGATAAGTGGCCGAAAGCACAGGCGGCTGCTTTCTATGACGAGGATATTGGAAAGTTGATACAACACTATGGCAAAACTCGACGTTGGAGAGGCGACTATGTAGAGAAGTAGGTGGAAGGTGTACCTAACTGTTGCAAATAACAAGTTTCTGGTTTTCACTGTGGTTTCCATTTCGCGACCGATCGGAACTTACTGGAGAACCCTCGTATTTACCAGAGAAGTGCTAGATGAATTCGATACCGCGGGAATGTGTTGGCCTTTAGCTCGTTAAATGGAAATGGAAATGCCATGTGGCTAGGGCCTCCCGGCGGGTAGACCGTTCGCCTGGTGGAAGTCTTTCGAGTTGACGCCACTTCAGCGTTTGCGTGTCGATGGGGATGAAATGATGATGATAAGGACAACACAACACCCAGTCCCTGAGCGGAGAAAATCTCCGACCCAGCCGGCAATCGAATCCGGGCCGTTAGGTATGACATTCCGTCGCGCTGACTACTCAGATACCTGAGGCGGACAGTTCGTTAAATGTATACACATTTCGAGCAATGTTTACTTGCAGATAAGCTTTATTGTGATAATTTGAGTTATTTCCTCCTGGCTATAAAGACAGAGAAGCCATCATACTCGCTTTAAAATAGTCACAGTAAGAAATCGTATTACTACAGCAAGTAACAGTCAAATGAAAAAGAGACGGATGGAAAATAGTAAGCAAACCGTTTTGTTATGCCAAAAGCAATCGCCATAACGAACAGCAAATTTATCGCACTGTGAGACTAGGCTGTCAGTGTCTTCGTGGCAAAATGTTTCCGTTTGCCTAGTGTAATGGTACTTGAATTACGTAGCCATTATGGTACCTCACCTGAACCTCTCGATACCAATAATATTCTACTGTATTTCTGTTAACTACCAACATATTTATGAGACAACATTCAGATTTGATTTCACTTTTGATACATCGATAGGTTTATATTGCAATGATATTATTCTTATGTGTATTCTTTCTTTTGTCACTATGATCTTTGACGTACTTGTAACTCTGATTTTTGGGCGCGTAAGCGAATAGTAGTTAGTTGTTAACTTGTTAGAGAGTCGAACCTCGAAAAGGTCAAGTCTTGGACGTGATGTTGGAAAAATGCATTTTGTAGTTGGCTTATAAAATGTGAGGAAGATGTTTTCAAGTATGTTTTGTATTGTGAAGTGATGTTTGTGTGTCACGTGATATTGCAATTAAAAGGAAGTGTAACTTAAATTCGGAGTGCTGATTATTTTTTTACATCACCATTGTGCTAACTTTGAAAGGTTTAATCTTGAAGAATGTTTTGTGAAGCGTATCTACATAACTTTTGAATATAGGAGAATAAAACCTAGGCCTCTTTGCATCCGAGCTTGGAATCATAACCACCTAGATTTTCAACGACTGAGCGATGATTTTACGACGAGACCAGCGTGGGAAACACAAAAAGATGAGTGCCTAGTTTTTTTGATTATGACATGAAATGAATTTATTAACTGTGCTCTAATGACACCTGCCACATAATATGACTGTTGTTGCCCGATAATGCAGTATTTAGCAGCGTGAGCAACACCACAATCGTTATTATAATTTTGACCTTTGTTGTGGTAGGGTTGTTAGACTAGGAACCATGATTGTAGCCAGACGTGCAACTCTTCGTCTGGAGCAAATCGACGACCACAAATGTGTACCGGACTCGAAACAGCCGGACCCACTCATTGCCAAGGCTACTTCACTTACGGATACTTTGCCTACCCTGCAGAAATTTCGCCGGGAAGCCCTTAAGCATCCTCCATAGTGTCCGGATGTGCCCACAAGAAATTTCCATATTTTTGGTGACCTAAAGAAAGACATTCGCGCCGTCGATTTGCTTCGGTAGAATAAGTGCACGCCTAACTACAATTACGTTTCTGTAAGCAACCGCAAACGTTTTCCCATGCTGGCGTTGACCATCTTGTCTCACACTGGCATAAACATACTAACAGTTATGGCGATTACGTTTTCATTGGACTATCCCTTATACAATGATGTTGAGAAGGATTATGTGCGATATTGTAGTTTAGTTTCTCTAACGAAAGTAAAGACTCAAGAATTCCATGCTTCAAAAATATTTCAAGGTGGGATAATTCGCTTATTTGCGGCGCTTTATAGTTTCAAATAGTTTTCCGGATTCGACAACAGGATAAACTGGAAGAGTAAACCTAAAAATATCGGTGACTATTCCTTCTTTTCCTGTAACAAATCAATAGCTGTATATGAGTGGACACTTGTTGTAAACGTGCGAAATATCGTTGCGTTGATCTCTTCAAGGCTATGAACCAATATCGTTCCAAAGTGCAGAATGTTAAGATGCTCATGAATCGTGTGCACTAAATCCGTCATTAGTGTTGACTGGAGTTTGTGTAGTGTAGTGTACTGCATTTAAAACCTGCTAAGTGCTTACGGACAAATCTTACTCCGTACCGTAGTCATGAGGCAATGCATGTTGGGTCACAAGTGATATTCCACGCATCTCATTGCCCACTCCGTAGATTTTCCTTCTCTATGCTCCTTAATAGCTGTAAGAACACAGTTTTTCTTCTAGAGTTCATTTGTACTCCACTAGTCAACGTACAATGCACGCCGGAGACTACCCCACTTTGCATTCTATTCCACTATAAAGTGAATGCACAAAACTTAAGGGCGAAAGCAACTTTCGTATGATGCGTCACTGCCATGCAAGCTCTCTCGATCAAAGTTGGACCAAACACAGGAAGAATTGCTACAGATTAGTACAGAAGGTAACTGAAGGAAATAAGCAAGGAAACGAGAGAAGCGACACATTTATTGAAAGACAATAATTACAGTGAAGTCACCGCGATTCATGGCGGTTCCCTGAACATTACAGAATGCTGTTGATGGTTATTAGTAGTGTGTGTGATCACCACGCACGGTACTGCTTGATCTGCAACTTATTCACATGTTAGCCACAAGGTCGGTAAGGAGTTCTTGTGATAAAGCGTTCCATTTTCTCCAGCAGCGCGGTTGACAAATGCTGGATGGTCGGTCGTAAGTGTATGTGGAAGTGCTACGAAACGTCTCCTCAACGCATCCCACACGTCCCCGATGGGTTTTAGGTCGGGGTAAGTAACAAGACATTCCATTCGCTGAATATCTATGGTTACAGGAGTTCCTGCACCTGCGGTCATGAATAATACTGAAATCAGAGCCGAAGCCACGCGAGGAAGAAGTACAGTGACGCTATAAAGTTGATGAATGTACCATCTTCAAAGATTCAGAAGTCACTGCGCCCCTGTGACATTAAGCCTCCCATCACTACAACACCTGAACCACCAAGGAGGGTCTAGTTGGACAATGTTCTGGGCTCATTTTGTGTTTCCATCTCAGGCATATGAGAGTTCGCCCAGAATCGTTTTGGTGGTCCAGGTGTTATCGTGTAAGGAGGCCTAATGTCGCATCGGCGTACTGACCTCAGTATCTTTAAACACAGTAAAGTCACCAGTCAATGTTACTGTGACCGTGTACTCTTTTCCAGGGGGTGTATTGGACGTTGACAACATTTTTATGGATAACGATGCGTGATCACATCGAACAGCGCAGGTAGAGGAGCTCTTTGAACGATAGGGAATTGGGCGAACGCACTGACTGTCCTCTCTGTCCCCCTACTTAAATTCCAGAAGGTTTTCTTGACTGAGAATGCTATCTACACCTTTACCCATCAAATAGTACAAGCCCGAAATAACAAATTATCGCCAGTTCGTGTTTTTTGTAATATCTCCAAGGCATTTGACTGTGTGGATCATGTCACACTCTTAGAAAAACTCAGGTCTTATGGAATTGAAGGTTATACTCACAGCTGGTTTGAATCATACTTCATGAACAGAAAGCAAAAAGTTGTGCTGAATAGCAAAAATAATGTTGGGAGGGTGATAAATTCTAGTGAATGGGGAGTTATCACAAAGGGAGTCCTCACAGGGTTAAATTTTGGGTCCTCTGCTGTTCCTTACTCATGGGAATGACCTCTCACTTAATGTTCAGCAAGCGGAACTAGTACTTTTTGCAGATTACACAAGTGTTATAATAAATCCCATTCCAGAAAAATCAGCTGAAGATATTGTTAAGGATGTCTTTCAAAGATTTATTAAGTGGTTCTCAGAAAATGGACTCTCCCTTAATTTTGAAAAAACTCACTACATCCAGTTCTGTGCTCCGAGTAGAGTCATACCGACAATTTATGTAGCATATGAACAGGGCTCAATTAACAGGAAAGATTTCTCCAAATTTTTGGGTGTTCACATTATGACAACTTGGACAGGAAGAAGCATATTACTGAGCTTCTCAAACAATTAAGTTCAGCTTCTTTCGCTCTTCGTGTAATCGCTAGTCTTGGTAATAAACAGATCAGCCTCCTAACGTACTTTGCATATTTCCACTCAATAATGTCTTATGGAATAGTTTTCTGAGCCCACTTAGACACAAAATATTGATTGCACAAAATCGAGCAGTGAGAATAATTAGTGGTGCTCACCCAAGGACGTCATGCAGACACCTTTTCAAGGAGTTAGGTATTTGAACTGCACCATCAGGGTACATACATTCGCTAGTGAAATCGTTACAAATAATTCATCTCAGTTCGTGAAGAACAGTGATGTTCATATGTACAACACTAGAGAGACAAATGACCTTTCCTATCCGCTATTGGTCAGTTGCTCAGAAAGGAGTACATTATTCAGCAACAAAAATCTTTGATCATAAAGTGTCTGGCAGGTAGAAGATCGGTTTTTAAATCTAGCTTAAAATCATTTCTTTTGGAAAACTCCTTCTATTCCATTTACGAGTTTGTGTTTCAGAACTAGTAGAAAAAAATTGTACCTCTAAATGTAGTTGCATGTGTAGAACTAAATATTTCAATAATATTAATATTAGCACAATTCATGTATGTTTGTACATATATATATCTTGTCATCTGACTTGTTCCACGTCGTATCGATAAAACAATAGGGAAAATGATCTACGGAACATGACATAACTAAAACTAATCTGAACTAAATCCCACGTAGCAACTCATCCACATGCACCAGCAACCAACCTGAAATTGTCAAGCGTGATGGTGGAGGAAAAGGGACGCCCTTCCATAAGACCTCTTTATCAATCGTGTTGCCAGCATGGGAGAAAGGTCTGGAGCACGTATTTCCGTCCGTGGTGATCACACTCCGTGTTACGAATCATGTCGCTTCTTATGTAATGTCCAGATGACCATCATGAACCTCATTGACTTCAGTAAATTGATTGTCTTTGAATAAATGTTCCATTTCTGTTCGTCTCATTGCTTATTTCTTTCGGTTACCTTCGGTACAATACTGCACTGTAGTAGTTATTTCTGTGTATGGTCCAAATTTCATCGAGCTATGTTACCGGGCAGTGACATATCTCGTGAAAGTTAATTTTCACCCTTACGTTGTGGATTTCGAGGAAAATGGGGCTATTCGTGTGTTTCGAAACGCATCATAGTCATGGTCGCTACAGGAAATGGGATATAGAAGACTGTGCAACACGTTTTTTGTCTAACACCGGTTTTCGATGCTTTTTTTTCTAACATGTTATCAGTCCTCAAAGGTTTCCCATTTAAATTACCGAAAACCAGTCCGCCTCCTTAGCTGGGTGGTAACGTGCTCGCCCCCCCCCCCCCCCCCCTGCAAGCGGGCCTGGGTTCGATCCCCGGCCGGGTTGGAGATTTTATCCGCTCGGGCACTGGGTGTTGTGTTGTCCTCATCATCATTTCATCCCCATCGCCGGCGAGCAAGTCGCTCAATGTGGCGTCGACTGAAATAAGACTTGCACTTGGCTGCCGAACTTCCCCGAACAGGAGCCTCCCGGCCAACGATGCTCATTCACATGTACCGAAAACCAAATTTCGCTCTCAAACACAGAAAAACTGTATGAGAGCTTGTGACCTCAGAAGGCTTCTGACGGTGTACCTCACTAGCGGCTTGTAGTGAAATTGCATGCTTATGGAATATCGTCTCAGTTATGTGACTGGATTCGTGATTTCGTATCAGTGATGTAATTAATGGAAACTCATCGACTAAAACAGAAGCGATTTTTCGCGTTCCCCAAGGTAGTGATATAGGTCCTCTAGTCTTCCTTATCTATATAAAAGAGTTACAAGACCATCCGAGCAGCCGTATTTATCCACTTGTAAAATCATCGGAATATCAAAACAAACTGAAAAACGATTTAGGAATGATATCTGTGCGGTGGGAAAATTGTCAACTGGCCCTAAATAATGAAAAGTGTTATGTCATCCACAAGAGAGCTGAAAGGAATCCGTTAAACTTCGGTTACACGATAAATCAGTCAAATCTGAAGGTCGTAAATTCAACTAAATACCTAGGAATTACAATTACTAACAACTTTAATTGGAAAGAACACACAGAAAATGTTGTGGTGCAGGTGAACCAAAGACTGCTTTTTATGGCAGAGCATTTAGAAGATGAAACAAATCTACTAAAGAGATTGCCTACACTACGTCTGTCCATCCTCTTTTGCAGTACTGCTGTGCGGTGCGGGATCCTTGCCAATTACGATTAACGAAGTGCATTTAGAAAGTTCAGAGAACAGGAGCACGTTTTGTATTATCGTGAAATAGGCGATGGAATGTCACTGAGATGGCACGGGATTTGGGGTGCACATCATTAAAACAAAGGCGTGTTTCGCTGCGGCGGAATCTTCTCACGAAACTTCAATCACCAACTTTCTCCTCCGAATGCGAAAATATTTTGTTGACGCCGACCTACATAGGGAGAAACTATCATTATAATAAAATAAAAGAAGTCAGAGCTCGGAAGGAAAGATGAATTCGTGTTCGGTTTTCCTGTTCAAGATTGGAATACCAGACAATTATTGTGATGTGGTTCGATGAATCCTCTGCCAGACACCTGAGTGCGGTTTTGCAGAGTATGCATGTAGATATAGATATAGATGTAGAACGTAAATTATTCTCTATAATCTGCGTCTGTACAGATAAAAAGATTCTCTCAGTTCTTGCTTCGCACGCGGAGGAGAAAGACATGGACTATTGGCGCTGAATGGGCTATAAAGTATCCACAACTGGTCTTTCGGCATACTGACGAGTCACAAAAGGTGGTAACGAGGGAAATCGATGAGGACGGACCCCGAGGTTTTCCGCAGAGCTGCAGGCCGGGCAGCTGCCAACTACGTCACGCCATCGCAGGTCCCGCAGGAGGCCCGCTCCCTGCTGGGCAGTACGTTTCCACGGCTGTGGGCGGACGTCATACCGGGTGTATGGCTGCAAGTGGATCCAGAGATGACTAGTCGCTCTCAGAGAGAGGATCTGATTCAGCCATCTAATCGTTCACTTGACGATTATACGTGAGGAGGAGAAAAACATGACACACTACAAGCAGCCTATTATCCCCACAGTACTTCAGTAATTAATTATGTGCGTAGTTCTTGAGTCAAAAATATTGCTTATGAATATTTCAGTACAAGATAAGAATAATCAGAAATGAATTAGATTTAATAAATAAGAATATTTGACTGCCAAGATCGCGTATTGTAATATTATTATTTTATTTTATTTCTTCAATGACCGATCTCGACATAGTCTAGCTGTCATCTTTGGATGACCTCAGTACGGCGTCAGTTCACCATCCCGTTTCTGTGCAAACGTAGGTACTATTAATACGTCGAAAAAACAGCGTTGATAAATCGACGCCTATACTTACGTTGCAAAGTCCGCGTAACTCTAGTAACCAGCTATCCTGTAAATATCTTATAATAATTTTCGGGCGGAAGGTGGTTCATTCCTTTAGTAAAATGACAAAATTCTAATACAAGTCTTTCTACTTCCATTAGCTCAAATGAAAAAGAAACCTGCCATCAAGTCCAAATGTACTTAACTAACAAGACCACTGTTCTCAGTTAACAGTTCATGCAATCCAGATCACACGCAAAGCAGCCAGAAATGTACATAAGTCCGACCCGAATAATTACACGATTTCACAGATACAGTTCCGCTGCTAATAGTGAGTTTCACTCTCGATCCTTCTCAGTGGACTTCTTTAACAGAAACTGCTCGCCAAATATTCCATATATGAATACGAAACTTGCCACACGGAATTTTCATACGGGTCGAAAGTTCACACGCGGTTATTTTTCCAACAAAACAATTCCAAAACTTCCAACTTTCTCCAATCTGTCCGTTAATGCAACTGCTTTGACGGCAACACAATTTGGACGCGAGAAACCAATTACTTCTTCATTTTACGCATAATGAAGACTGAAACGTTAACATGACCTGCACGTCCAATAGCTGATTAGCGACTTTCCTGAATGCTGCTTCTACTACACCAAATCTATCTAGCAGTGCGCGGGAATTGCTTAACTCTGATTGGCCGATAATTTTGGCTGCCAATCAGAAGAATTGTTAGAGATCATTCTCCACCAGAACTGGCCTGCTCCAATCACTATTCACAGATGCATTTATGTCATTCAAACATGCAAATACTAATATAATGTTTAACAAAATCAAAGGAAAAGAAAATTAATCTTGGAATAAATGTAGAAAACGATCCAAACTTTAAACCGATATTCTGGCTGCCACCTTACAAAAGCAAGTCCACTTAGACATACGTCATCAGCAAAGTGGGCACAAATATCTTTCCCACGCTATGATTACCTAATGTGTACATAAATTTAATCTTGAAATTTAACGTATGCTTCTCACACACTATAACATATACTCTCATTTATTCCCACAACAACATCAGACACAAATAATAATTTTATCTGATTTTTATATTACGAAAATGAAAAGTAGTTAAAGTTTTTAAATTAAAATCTGAATTGAATAATTCTGCCCATTGAGAGTTCTGGTTATATTTTCGAATGATACCAAAAGATAAACTGTTATAGTTCCTAACTGAATTTAATTCCCTAAGTGTCAGTTTTTGACTTTTTAAGTAATTTTCTCTGTCTCCGAAACTATGACAGATAGCAGGTGGAAATTTTTATACAATCTTCTCTTGAATAACCAAATCTAGCGTACCGATTTTGAACAAAATTGAATTATATTTAGTATAGTTTATTTAGATTCATATGGAGTTTGAATATAAGCTCCTGTTAAGTGACACGCTGGCCCGTTCACACGATGCATTAGGAACAGGTGCACATCACTCATTGCTTGTACACAACTTGCAGTCTCCTTTACAGCCTCCGGCTCCAATACTGCGGGCTGTACTGTATTGTAGCTTACTGCAACATTTGTTATAGTGCATTAACTCGCAACGTCACACATGTACCAGGAAAGAACTACCCGAATGGGACGAAGATCGGCAGATATAATGTACATTTACAGACAAACATATGGTTACAATTTTAAAAGAAAAGATAGATGATTTATTCAAGAGAACGAGCCTAAAAATTGAGCAACGCGTTGGTCCACCTCAGGGTCGTTTACAAGCAGCTATTCGACTTGGCATTGATTGATGGAGTTGTTGCATTTGCTTCTGAGGGGTATCGTGGCAAATTCTGTCCAATTGGCGCGTTAGAGAGTCAAAATCCCGAGATGCTTTGAGAGCCCTGCACATAATGTTCGAAACGTTCTCTGTTGGAGAGAGATCTGGTGATTTTGCTGACCAACGTATGATACGGCAAGCACGAAACAAACAGTAGAAACTCTCGCCGCACGGGGGCACGCATTATCTTGCTGAAATGTAAACCCAGGATGGCTTGCCACGAAGGGCAACAAAACGGATGGTAGAATATCATCGATGTATCGCTGTGCTGTAAAGGTGCCGCAGATGACAACCACATGGGTCCTGCTACGAAAAGAAATGGCACGATTACTCTTAGCGGCCGGTCGTATGGTGGGCGACGGCCAAGTTGGTAGACCACCCGTGTCCAGGACATCTGCAGACATGTCGTCGCTGGTCAGTGGGATTTAGGTCGAACCGTACTTTTCACTGAAGACTGTTCGACTCTAGTCAGTGAGATTCCATGCCGAAAACGTGCCTGGAGACACCAGGGACATTGGCCCGAAAAACAGTAGTGATGGCCTTCTGTGCCATTTCACTCCACAGCGAGACTCCTTTCTTGTTGTCACCCGCGTACCATTACAGCACAGCGATAGGATGACGATATTCCACCCCCCGTTTTGTTGCCCTTTATGAAAAGCCACCCTTGTCTTAAATTTCAGTAATAAAATGGTTGCCCGCACGCGGCGAGTTTCTGCTGCTTGCCTTAGTGCTTGCCAAAACTTACCGTGGCCAGCAAGGTCACTGGATCTCTCTCCAATTGAGAAAGTTTGGATCAATATGGATCGGGCTCTCAAACCACCTCTGGTTTTTTAACTACCTAACTCGCCAGTTGAACATAATTTGGCAAGATACCTCTCACGAGGACATCCAACAACTCTATCAGCCACGTCAAGCCCAATAACTGCTTGCATAAGTGCCCGAGCTGGACCAACAAGTTACTGACTTGATCAATTTGTGAGGCTCTTTCTCTGGAATAAATCGTGCAATTTTTCTGAAACTGTAATCATTTGTTTGTCTGTACATTTTTGATTTTCGTCTCAATCAAATAATTCCTCCGTGGTGCGTAGTTTTTATTTTTATATATTTTTTTTAAATTTTTTCCTTAGACCGTATTACTGTGCATAAATAGCACAAACGCTTAAAGAAAGCACACTCCACTTTTAAAACAAAGAGGTCACGTTGGCTTGGCAAGTACACATAACAGAGTAAATAAAAATTCCGTAGTACCAGCAGTGTGACCCGGAATGAAAGCGAGGAAAAACAGAGGGGGCACGCAGCGGAAGCATCGATGGGGAGTTACAGGCCTGGTCAACAGGTGGCGTAAGTGAGCCATTGCATGATTATTAGATATTCTTTGAAATACGGAACTGTAATCGATAGATACATTCACGTGGGAATGGTTACTATAAAATTAAAGAATTGTGTACTAGACTGAGTGTAAACGAACCACAAGCATTTAACAAGCACTTAGATAATTTTTGCTTTCCGTAGTAACCATTCGCCTGTAATTGTATCTAGCGATTGCAATTTTTATTTCAAAGAATTTCTAATAAGCGATGTAATGCCACCTGTTGACCAAGCATGTAAACACCCATCGAGGTTTCCGCCGCGTAACCGTTCAGTTTCTCCTGATGTGCCGTAGGCATATCCGTAGTATAGACGATATCACATCCACTACGGGGCACACCGTTGACGCTATGGACTTTTCATTTACTCTGTTTTATGCATTTGACAAGCCAACGTGGCGTCTTTGTTTTGTAACAGAGGAAAGTCCACTGGACCTGACGGGATACCAATTCGATTCTACACAGAGTACGCGAAAGAACTTGCCCCCCTTCTAACAGCCGTGTACCGCAAGTCTCTAGAGGAACGGAAGGTTCCAAATGATTGGAAAAGAGCACAGGTAGTCCCAGTCTTCAAGAAGGGTCGTCCAGCAGATGCGCAAAACTATAGACCTATATCTCTGACGTCGATCTCTTGTAGAAATTTAGAACGTGTTTTTTGCTCGAGTATCATGTCGTTTTTGGAAACCCAGAATCTACTATGTAGGAATCAACATGGATTCCGGAAACAGCGATCGTGTGAGACCCAACTCGCTTTATTTGTTCATAAAACCCAGAAAATATTAGATACAGGCTCCCAGGTAGATGCTATTTTTCTTGACTTCCGGAAGGCGTTCGATGCAGTTCCGCACTGTCGCCTGATAAACAAAGTAAGAGCCTACGGAATATCAGATCAGCTGTGTGGCTGGCTTGAAGAGTTTTTAGCAAACAGAACACAGCATGTTGTTATCAATGGAGAGACGTCTACAGACGTTAAAGTAACCTCTGGCGTGCCACAGGGGAGTGTTATGGGACCATTGCTTTTCACAATATATATAAATGACCTAGTAGATAGTGTCGGAAGTCCCATGCGGCTTTTCGCGGATGATGCTGTAGTATACAGAGAAGTTGCAGCATTAGAAAATTGTAGCGAAACGCAGGAAGATCTGCAGCGGATAGGCAATGGTGCAGGGAGTGGCAACTGACCCTTAACATAGACAAATGTAATGTATTGCGAATACATAGAAAGATGGATCCTTTATTGTACACTCCTGGAAATGGAAAAAAGAACACATTGACACCGGTGTGTCAGACCCACCATACTTGCTCCGGACACTGCGAGAGGGCTGTACAAGCAATGATCACACGCACGGCACAGCGGACACACCAGGAACCGCGGTGTTGGGCGTCGAATGGCGCTAGCTGCGCAGCATTTGTGCACCGCCGCCGTCAGTGTGAGCCAGTTTGCCGTGGCATACGGAGCTCCATCGCAGTCTTTAACACTGGTAGCATGCCGCGACAGCGTGGACGTGAACCGTATGTGCAGTTGACGGACTTTGAGCGAGGGCGTATAGTGGGCATGCGGGACGCCGGGTGGACGTACCGCCGAATTGCTCAACACGTGGGGCGTGAGGTCTCCACAGTACATCGATGTTGTCGCCAGTGGTCGGCGGAAGGTGCACGTGCCCGTCGACCTGGGACCGGACCGCAGCGACGCACGGATGCACGCCAAGACCGTAGGATCCTACGCAGTGCCGTAGGGGACCGCACCGCCACTTCCCAGCAAATTAGGGACACTGTTGCTCCTGGGGTATCGGCGAGGACCATTCGCAACCGTCTCCATGAAGCTGGGCTACGGTCCCGCACACCGTTAGGCCGTCTTCCGCTCACGCCCCAACATCGTGCAGCCCGCCTCCAGTGGTGTCGCGACAGGCGTGAATGGAGGGACGAATGGAGACGTGTCGTCTTCAGCGATGAGAGTCGCTTCTGCCTTGGTGCCAATGAGGGTCGTATGCGTGTTTGGCGCCGTGCAGGTGAGCGCCACAATCAGGACTGCATACGACCGAGGCACACAGGGCCAACACCCGGCATCATGGTGTGGGGAGCGATCTCCTACACTGGCCGTACACCACTGGTGATCGTCGAGGGGACACTGAATAGTGCACGGTACATCCAAACCGTCATCGAACCCATCGTTCTACCATTCCTAGACCGGCAAGGGAACTTGCTGTTCCAACAGGACAATGCACGTCCGCATGTATCCCGTGCCACCCAACGTGCTCTAGAAGGTGTAAGTCAACTACCCTGGCCAGCAAGATCTCCGGATCTGTCCCCCATTGAGCATGTTTGGGACTGGATGAAGCGTCGTCTCACGCAGTCTGCACGTCCAGCACGAACGCTGGTCCAACTGAGGCGCCAGGTGGAAATGGCATGGCAAGCCGTTCCACAGGACTACATCCAGCATCTCTACGATCGTCTCCATGGGAGAATAGCAGCCTGCATTGCTGCGAAAGGTGGATATACACTGTACTAGTGCCGACATTGTGCATGCTCTGTTGCCTGTGTCTATGTGCCTGTGGTTCTGTCAGTGTGATCATGTGATGTATCTGACCCCAGGAATGTGTCAATAAAGTTTCCCCTTCCTGGGACAATGAATTCACGGTGTTCTTATTTCAATTTCCAGGAGTGTATGATTATATGATAGCGGAACAAACATTGGTAGCAGTTACTTCTGTAAAATATCTGGGAGTATGCGTGCGGAACGATTTGAAGTGGAATGCTCATATAAAATTAATTGTTGGTAAGGCGGGTACCAGGTTGAGATTCATTGGGAGAGTCCTTAGAAAATGTAGTCCATCAACAAAGGAGGTGGCTTACAAAACACTCGTTCGACCCATACTTGAGTATTGCTCATCAGTGTGGGATCCGTACCAGGTCGGGTTGACGGAAGAGGTAGAGAAGATCCAAAGAAAAGCGGCGCGTTTCGTCACAGGGTTATTTGGTAAGCGTGATAGTGTTACGGAGATGTTTAGCAAACACAAGTGGTAGACTCTGCAAGAGAAGCGCTCTGCATCGCTGTGTAGCTTGCTGTCGAGGTTTCGAGAGGTTGCGTTTCTGGATGAGGTATCGAATATATTGCTTCCTCCTACTTATACCTCCCGAGGAGATCACGAATGTAAAATTAGAGAGATTAGAGCGCGCACGGAGGCTTTCAGACAGTCGTTCTTCCCGCGAACCATACGCGACTGGAACAGGAAAGGGAGGTAATGACAGTGGCACGTAAAGTGCCCTCCGCCACACACCGTTGGGTGGCTTGCGGAATATAAATGTAGATGTAATTGAAGTGTGCTCTCATTATGTTTTTGCCATCTATAAACAGTAATATTATTTTCAGGCTATAGGTAAGAAATTTATGGTATATCGTTATTGTGGGTTTGTTTTCCACTTGTATATTGGTTGTGCAGTTGTGCGTATTGTCACAATCTTTTTCTCTGAAGATGACAGCTAGACTCTGTCAAAACTAGTCATTAGGGAAATTAAATGAAGTAAAAATATTTCAACACCAGGTCCTGGCTGCCAGATATTCTTCTCTGCCAAATATCAGATCGCTTCTGGTAATACGTGCAACTTACAGCCGGCCGCTATGAGGGAGAGGTTCTAGGCGCTTCAGTCTGGAACTGGGCGACCGCTACGGTCGCAGGTTCGAATCCAGCCTCGGACATGGATGTGTGTAATGCCCTTAGATTAGTTAGGTTTAAGTAGTTCTAAGTCTAGGGGACTGATGACCTCAGGTTTTAACTCCTATAGTGCTCAGAGCCATTTGAACCATCTTTGCAACTTACAAATGGAATGTAGCCTAGAAGAGGACGCCAGGGTTGACGTTTTGATGACGCGACAGTAAAAATTATGTGAAGGATGTAAATAAACCGGCTCTGAAGAGGGGGATGTGCCTAAATATTTAACTCGGAAACGTAATGAGATAACGTTTGATGATTTAAGAGCTTAAAAAACCTGGTTGGATACGAAAGTTTACTTTTACAGTAAGTTAGTTGGCAATTGGTAAACAACCCTCCATGAAAAAAGTTAAGTGCTGTCCAAAAATATAATCTCAAGTTAGCCTTCGAGAAAGTTGCAACTTGACGAATTCCATACTGTAAAATTCATTTTAACTCGTGGATTGTTTTTGCCCTATGTGACACATTCGCAAACAAACAACATGGCGAATAACTTTCAAATATAGCTCAGAGCACTATGGGACTTATCATCGGAGGTCATCAGTCCCCTAGAACTTAGAACTACTTAAACCTAACTAACCTAAGGACATCACACACATTCAAGCCCGAGGCAGGATTCGAACCTGCGACCGTAGCGGTCGCGCGGTTCCAGACTGTAGCGCCTAGAACCGCTCTGCCAAAAAACTTTCAAATGTAGCAAACTTAAACTGTTTTTCATAGCCTCTTTTTGTGTTAAGGAGCGTGAACTCGCATTTTGCTTCAGATGAAAAACTCCAGAACACATTAGTTTTTACAATTCATTTTTTTTTACAACATTTTACATTATAGAACAGGCAAAATGGCAACAAATATTTTGACAAACAAACCTAACAGCACGATCATAAAATAATTCATAGCCACAACCTTTAATTACAAGAAAATTTTAAATTCGTATTACGTGCAATGTAGTTTCGATGTGCCGGCTCAGTCCGGCAAAGCAATGAAAAGTTTGGAAATATGTGGTAAGATCTTACGGGACTAAACTGCTGAGGTCATCGGTCCCTAGACTTACACACTACTTTAAACTGACTTCAACCAATTTATGCTAAGAACAACACTCACACCAATGCCCGAGGGGGGACTCGAATCCTGGCGGGAGGGGCCGCGCAATCCGTGACATGGCGCCTCAAACCACGCGGCCATAAAGAGCCTGTCAGTCGCAAGTTATGAACTTTCGTACGTGATTGGCGTGTCAGATACTCAAAGCGGTTCAGTTGGCGTTGGACTATGTACTCTCATAGATGACGTTCATCTCTGCAAAACACAATGTGTGTGTCAATTGGCAACACATTACATAGCAATTTTGAGACGCCATCTCTTAATTATCTTCAAGGTAATAATGTGGACAGTCATGTTTTCACAATCAGATTTGCGCATTTTATGTGTATATAAAATCATTTGTAAAATTACGGGTTCTTCTTGATATTCTTATTTTTTTTTTTTTTTTTTTCATTTCTCGTTTCCATGCCCCACCCTATAGTACGGACCTATATTGTTTCAATTAACAGTATATTCATTCGTTTATCGCGATGTTTCATAGATGTTGTGAGATCATGAGTTTTTTTTAAAGTGATATTGAGGAGTTCATCATTATTAGTCTGGATTGCACAAGTCTCCTGAACTTTATTGTAAATCTGGTTCCCCACACAATGTCTTCCCCTCCCCATTTTCTGTTTGCGGAGTCAGGGTAGGGCGATATGAAGGTGACACGAAGATTTTTTTAGTACTGAACAAGAAGAGGAGGCTATGTTTCATCTATGAGTTTCAACCTCTCCTTTCTTTGCATTTCGATAATGACTCATGGAAACCCGAACACAGCGGCAATTAATATCAAGTACAGGGGCATCATAGTGATCGACATAGGGTTCAATCTTCTTCAAGTTTTGTATAGTATAGCAATCTGTGGTCTGGGGGTAGCGTCTTTGATTCATAATCAAAACGTCTTCGGTCCCGGTTTCGATCCCCGCCACTGCCTAAATTTTGATAAATAATCAGCATTGGCGGCCGAAGACTTCCGGCATAAGAAGTCAGCCTCATTCTGCCAACGGTCTTGTCAAAGAGGGCGGAGGAGCGGATAGAGGTTCAGGGCACTCTCTTGTCCTAGGGCTGCGAAATTGCCCCTAAAGGCGGGAGAATCAGCAATGATCAACGACATGAGGATGCAGAAGGCAATGGAAACCACTGCATTATAGATACGTAACGTCTATCCACAGGACATGTGGCCTGTAATTGAAGAAGTGTCATGATGATCTCTCCATTGGCAAAAGATTCCGGAATAGTCCCCCATTCGGATCTCCGGGAGGGGACTGCCAAGGGGGAGGTTACCATGAGAAAAAGATTGAATAATCTACGAAAGGATAGCGTTCTACGAGTCGGGGCGTGGAATGTCAGAAGCTCGAACGTGGTAGGGAAACTAGAAAATTAGAAAAGGGAAATGCAAAGGCTCAATTTAGATATAGTAGGGGTCAGTGAAGTGAAGTGGAAGGAAGACAAGGATTTCTGGTCAGATGAGTATCGGGTAATATCAACAGCAGCATAAAATGGTATAACAGGTGTAGGATTCGTTATGAATAGGAAGGTAGGGCAGAGGGTGTGTTACTGTGAACAGTTCAGTGACCAGGTTGTTCTAATCAGAATCGACACCAGACCAACACAGACATCGATAGTTCAGGTATACATGCCGACGTCGCAAGCTGAAGATGAACAGATAGAGAAAGTGTATGAGGATATTGAAAGGGTAATGCAGTATGTAAAGGGGGACGAAGATCTAAGTCATGGGCGACTGGAATGCAGTTGTAGGGGAAGGAGTAGAAGAAAAGGTTACAGGAGAATATGGGCTTGGGACAAGGAATGAAAGAGGAGAAAGACTAATTGAGTTCTGTAACAAGTTTCAGCTAGTAATAGCGAATATCCTGTACAAGAATCACAAGAGGAGGAGGTATACTTGGAAAAGGCCGGGAGATACGGGAAGATTTCAATTAGTTTACATCATGGTCAGACAGAGGTTCCGAAATCAGATACTGGATTGTACGGCGTACCCAGGAGCAGATATAGACTCAGATCACAATATAGTAGTGATGAAGAGTAGGCTGAAGATCAAGACATTAGTCAGGAAGAATCAATACGCAAAGAAGTGGGATACGGAAGTACTAAGGAATGACGAGATACGTTTGAAGTTCTCTAACGCTATAGATACAGCAATAAGGAATAGCGCAGTAGGCAGTACAGTTGAAGAGGAATGGACATCTCTAAAAAGGGCCATCACAGAAGTTGGGAAGGAAAGCATAGGTACAAAGAAGGTAGCTGCGAAGAAACCATGAATAACAGAAGAAATACTTCGGTTGACTGATGAAACGAGGAAGTACAAACATGTTCCGGGAAAATCAGGGATACAGAAACACAAGTCGCTGAGGAATGAAATAAATAGGAAGTGCAGGGAAGCTAGACGAAATGGCTGCATGAAAAAAGTGAAGACATCGAAAAAGATATGATTGTCGGAAGGACAGACTCAGCATACAGAAAAGTCAAAACAACCTTTGGTGACATTAAAAGCAACGGTGGTAACATTAAGAGTGCAACGGGAATTCCACTGTTAAATGTAGAGGAGAGAGCAGATAGGTGGAAAGAATACATTGAAAGCCTCTATGAGGGTGAAGATTTGTCTGATGTGATAGAAGAAGAAACAGGAGTCGAATTAGAAGAGATAGGGGATCCAGTATTAGAATCGTAATTTAAAAGAGCTTTGGAGGACTAACGGTCAAATAAGGCAGAAGGGATAGATAACATTCCATCAGAATTTCTAAAATCATTAGGGGAAGTGGTAACAAAACGACCATTCACGTTGGTGTGTAGAATATGAGTCTGGCGATAAACCATCTGACTTTCGGAAAAGCATCATCGCTGCCGGCCGGTGGGGCCGTGCGGTTCTGGAGCTGCAGTCCGGAACGGCGGGACTGCTACGGTCGCAGGTTCGAATCCTGCCTCGGGCATGGGTGTGTGTGATGTCCATAGGTTAGTTAGGTTTAAGTAGTTCTACGTTCTAGGGGACTTATGACCTAAGATGTTGAGTCCCATATTGCTCAGAGCCATTTGAACCATTTTTTTAAAAGCATCATCCACACAATTCCGAAGACGGCAAGAGCTGACAAGTGCGAGAATTATCGCACAATCAGCTTAACAGCTCATGCATCGAAGCTGCTTACAAGAATAATATACAGAAGAATGGAAAAGAAAATTGAGAATGCGCTAGGTTACGATCAATTTGGCTTTAGGAAAAGTAAAGGGACGAGAGAGGCAATTCTGACGTTACGGCTAATAATGGAAGCAAGGCTAAAGAAAAATCAGGACACTTTCATAAGATTTGTCGACCTGGAAAGAGCGTTCGACAATATAAAATGGTCCAAGCTGTTCGAGATTCTGAAAAAAGTAGGGATAAGCTATAGGGAGAGACGGGTAATATACAATATGTACAACAACCAAGGGGGAATAATAAGAGTGGACGATCAATAACGAAGTGCTCGTATTAAGAAGACAAGACTGTAGCCTTTCGCCCCTACTCTTCAGTCTGTACATCGAGGAAGCAATGATGGAAATAAAAGAAAGGTTCAGGAGTGGAATTAAAATACAAGGTGAAAGGATATCAATGATACGATTTGCTGATGACATTGCTATCCTGAGTGAAAGTGAAGAAGAATTAAATGATCTGCTGAACGGAATGAAATGTCTAATGAGTACACAGTATGGTTTGAGAGTAAATCGTAGAAAGACGAAGGTAATGAGAAGTAGTAGAAATGAGAACAGCGAGGAACTTAACATCAGGATTGATGGTCACGAAGTCAACGAAGTTAAGGAATTCTGCTACCTAGGCAATAAAATAACCAATGACGGACGGAGCAAGGAGGACGTCAAAAGCAGACTCGCTATGGCAAAAAAGGCATTTCTGGCCAAGAGAAGTCTACTAATATCAAATACCGGCCTTAATTTGAGGAAGAAATTTCTGAGGATGTACGTCTGAAGTACAGCATTGTATGGTTGTGAAACATGGACTGTGGGAAAACCGGAACAGAAGAGAATCGAAGCATTTGAGATGTGGTGCTATAGAACGAATGTTGAAAATTCGGTGGACTGATAAGGTAAGGAATGAGGAGGTTCCACGCAGAATCGTAGAGGAAAGGAATATGTGGAAAACACTGATAAGGAGAAGGGAAAGGATGATAGGACATCTGCTAAGACATGAGGGAATGACTTCCATGGTACTAGAGGGAGCTGTAGAGGGCAAAAACTGTAGAGGAAGACAGAGATTGGAACACGTCAAGCAAATAATTGAGGACGTAGGTTGCAAGTGCTACTCTGAGATGAAGAGGTTAGCACAGGAAAGAAATTCGTGGCGGGCCGCATCAAACCAGTCAGTAGACTGATGACCACAAAAAAAAAAGAAAAAAGCAATCTGTCATTGTGAGTCGAAGAAACTGGTATGATTCTCCGAACGGGTGTTACAGTAGTTATTCAAGCCTACAACAGATACTGTCCACTCACCATCTGTCAAAGGTCTGATTAACCACGTTTTCCAGTGAGTATTGCTGCGAGAAGTGCAGGAAGGGAGTCAGTGAGATTCTGGAAGGTACCAACAGGAATGTGGAACCATGCCGCTACCAGTTCAGTGGTCAGCTGCGCTAGGTTTCTCGGTTGAGGATCCATGGCATTAACAGCCCGATCGAGATGGTCCCACAGATTATCGACTGGGCTTAATTCCGGGGAGTTTTATGGTCAGAGAAACACGGGAAATTCATCTAGGTTCTCTTCGAACCACGCACGTATAGTGCATTCTGTGTGGCACGTTGCATTATCCTGCTGATAGATACCATGCTGTCGAAGAAGAAACGCAAACTGCATGTAGAGGTTGACATACTCCCCAGGGATAGAGGCATACTTGTCTGCCTTCCAGAGTGTCATCATCCACGGAATGCCATGAAAACATTTCCCAGACCGTAACGCTCCCTCCTCCGTCCTGCACCCTTCCGACGAATGTTGCAAGGTGTTTGTTTTTCAGACGTTTCACACCAGACACCAACGGCCATCTGTCCGACGGAGCCTAAAACACAATTCATCTGAAAAGGGCCACCTGATGCCAATCAGTGGACGTCCAGTTGAGATATTGGCGTTCAAATTCCAGCCTTCCTCGCCGATAAACAGCAGTCAGCGTGGGTCCATGGACCAGGTGACTGCTGCGGATCCCTCGTTCGCACCAACGTTTGTTGACCGGTCGTTGAGTAGTTCCTTGGTTCACCAGGCCGCTCAGTTGCTCAGCATTTGTACGCCTAGTCGCTCGCACATATCCGACAGCCGTCACTCACCCCTGTCATCTGTGACCCGTGGTGCACTACAGTTGCCTCGGCGCTGGTTTTAGATAGCACCATTTTGTCATACACGGTATACTTTAACTACGGCGGCATGACAAAAGTTTACGAACTTAACTATTTCGGAAATGCTTCCAACCTTGACCCGAAATTCAATCATCATTCGGTTTTGGACGTCTTATCTAAGATAAGCTATAGATGTCAACAGTGCAGCAACAGCGTGACAATCGATTAATTTCAATTGAGAATGTTGGCAGTATCACAGATTATTGCAGAGCCGACGTCGCGTGATTTGACAGCGGCGCCCCCTGGATGGCATATACATATGGCGCTCACTCGCGCTCTCGTTGCAGTTCGCCGCTTGTTCTCTGAGGATGCCTGGCGCAGTCGAAGGCGAAACGTCAGGCGAGAGTTTTCTGTATGGGCCACGGCATCTCAGCAAGAAGTGTTAAGTGATGACAACACCTGCCGTGAAAGCTTTCATTCTATGAACGACTGCATTGTTTACTGCGTCCCCCTCCCCCATCCCCCCCCCCCCCCCCCCCACACACACAAGCATTTTATACCCTCCACTGCTAGTTCTGGCATGTGCCCTCTGTGAGTGGTTATTGCACGGCGAAGCCAAACATTGCCGGTGGTCACATTAATGTGAATGGATCGATTATTACAAAGGTAAATGCAGTTCTTTTTATATTAATTAGTTCTCACCATACAGAGTGATAAAAACTTTACATAAAACACAATACATGTAGAGCACAAAGCCTAACCATGACCATGAATATATGGTGGGTCATTAACAAATAGAAGAAATTTTGCTTTTTAATTCTTGAATATATATGGTGATATAACTGTCAAATGGAAGTCATTGCTATAAACCTGATCAACGTCTAAGCTCAACAAGCTTTCTATTACGGATAATAACGTAATTTTGAGATAAATTAGAAAGATGGCTGCCTTTTCCTACAATCATTCACTAATGCCTCGTGGGATAAATAATTTGGACGCCAAGTTACTTTGTAGAAAATGTTAACGTTTCCTGTAATGTAAAATTGTTTACATTTTGATAGTACGTTACTTTATAGAACAAAATTGTCAACATTTGCTATAATGTAAGTTTGGTATTTCTTTACTCGTATAAATCTTATCGATAAATGGCAATGGTAATGGCAGCACAATGGAAACCTAACAGACGTCATAAAAAGCATTCGTACATGTATAAGGGCGACATCTACAAAGGTGTCTTGTTGACTACTGTGGGTAATATTTGTAAATTTGGTTGTGTCGGTCAGTTCCAACGGGCACATACACTAAGGTCAATGATGGCCCTTTTTGGCCACTGTATACTTTTCTGTACAGAAGCTGTTCGCCGCTTTTGGCGCTATAGTGCTTGAATACTTACTGTCAACAGCAAGGTATGTCTATAAACATGTGAGTATCTGTAATGTGGACATACATACTGTTTGTAAACATTATTGTAAGAAATGGTTCAAATGGCTCTGAGCACTATGGGACTCAACTGCTGAGGTCATTAGTCCCCTAGAACTTAGAACTAGTTAAACCTAACTAACCTAAGGACATCACAAACATCCATGCCCGAGGCAGGATTCGAACCTGCGACCGTAGCGGTCTTGCGGTTCCAGACTGCAGCGCCTTTAACCGCACGGCCACTTCGGCCGGCATTATTGTAAGACACTTGCTTTGTAACTTTAGGTGTGTGGTTTGAGAATGGGCCTGATACCGGTAACCACTAAAGCTGAATTTTATATCAGTGTAAATGAGATGGACGAAGTAAAAAAATTGTACAGTTTCCACAGTACTGAACAGTTGCGGACCTACCATCCCGTGGCGACGTGGTTCGAATAAGCAATAATCTTAGGGCAACTATTGATGTGAAGACAAAAGTGTTCAATATAAAGACGTCTCATTGCACCCATGGGTGGTATGTGTCTGACAGAAACTGGTTAGTTAATAATGTTACAATACAGCGGTGTACAAAACATGATTTTCTAAAAATAAAGAAGCGAATGACAAATATAAAATATTGTGTCCTACTTGGAACATCTAGCAGAGTGCTGTTTCAGCATTTTGGAACGTGACTACACCTTCACAGTGCAGTTATTTTTACGTAGTTCCTTGACAGTATTTAACTGCGATTTAAATTAAACATGAAAATTCATGAATCTAGAATTTTAAGTATAAATTATCCGCCACCCAGCTACGGTGCAGCGCAGAAAGGAATATAAAACTCTTGGCAATACAGGCATAGATGTGAAGAGTGTAATACGCACGCGCTCTGATAATAAGAGGTGGGGTAACACGTAAATCATATTTCTGGAAGGCGTGGAGCAATTTCATCAGAACTTAATAGACGTGTTACTTAGAACATACGAAAAATAGTGTAACGGTAAGCCACCCCCAGCTCCCGTGCCAGTGAGGTCAAGGGAGACGGGCCTGGGAATGTGATGACATGAAAGGCTGAAAAAATTTCAACATATCTGGTTCATATGTCGTATATTACTAGGAAAAACATTAATATTACAACGCATTTATAAAATAAATTGCTTAATAACTTGTACATCGCATTTATATTTTCGAAAAACTTGTAAGTAAACTATGTTTGGTTTTACACTTACAGACGGTTCTCAGACTTTCTTCCCTCATATAAGAATAGAATAAACTGGTAACAGCGCAACTACGACTATCAGCTATGTAAAAAATGGATGCGATGCTATAATACGTGTGTGTGTGTGTGTGTGTGTGTGTGTGTGTGTGTGTGTGTGTGTGTGTTTATAGCTAATGATTTCAGTTCTGGTCAATAGAACATGTGGGTAACTAATTAGCAACATCGACTGCTACCGCATCTTCACTTATTCTCTGCAGGCGACCTTACTAGGTACTTAGTTTAGTGCAGACAGACCCGCTTTCCACTTGCGGTTGGTTCGCAGAAAAACGATTGTTTGTAAGCATTCGTGTGAAATCAAACCTCTCTACCTTTAGTTAAATCCGTGGTCTTTTCTCGAGATATACGTAAGTATACAAGGTGCATTCAAGTTCTAAGGCCTCCGATTTTTTTTTCTAATTTTCTCACCCGAAATCGATGAAACTGGCGTTACTACTTGACGTAATCGCCCTGCAGACGTACACATTTTTCACAACGCTGACGCCATGATTCCATGGCAGCGGCGAAGGCTTCTTTAGGAGTCTGTTTTGACCACTGGACAATCGCTGAGGCAATAGCAGCACGGCTGGTGAATGTGCGGCCACGGAGAGTGTCTTTCATTGTTGGAAAAAGCCAAAAGTCACTAGGAGCCAGGTCAGGTGAGTAGGGAGCATGAGGAATCACTTCAAAGTTGTTATCACGAAGAAACTGTTGCGTAACGTTAGCTCGATGTGCGGGTGCGTTGTCTTGGTGAAACAGCACATGTGCAGCCCTTCCCGGACGTTTTTGTTGCAGTGCAGGAAGGAATTTGTTCTTCAAAACATTTTCGTAAGATGCACCTGTTACTGTAGTGCCCTTTGGAACGCAATGGGTAAGGATTACGCCCTCGCTGTCCCAGAACATGGACATCATCATTTTTTCAGCACTGGCGATTACCCGAAATTTTTTTGGTGGCGGTGAATCTGTGTGCTTCCATTGAGCTGACTGGCGCTTTGTTTCTGGATTGAAAAATGGCATCCACGTCTCATCCATTGTCACAACCGACGAAAAGAAAGTCCCATTCATGCTGCCATTGCGCATCAACGTTGCTTGGCAACGTGCCACACGGGCAGCCATGTGGTCGTCTGTCAGCATTCGTGGCACCCATCTGGATGACACTTTTCTTATTTTCAGGTCGTCATGCAGGATTGTGTGCACAGAACTCACAGAAATGCCAACTCTGGAGGCGATCTGTTCAACAGTCATTCGGCGATCTCCCAAAACAATTCTCTCCACTTTCTCGATCATGTCGTCAGACTGGCTTGTGCGAGCCCGAGGTCATTTTGGTTTGTTGTCACACGATGTTCTGCCTTCATTAAACTGTCGCACCCACGAACGCACTTTCAACACATCCATAACTCCATCACCACATGTCTCCAACTGTCGATGAATTTCAATTGGTTTCACACCACGAAAATTCAGAAAACGAATGATTGCACGCTGTTCAAGTAAGGCAAACGTCGCCATTTTAAGTATTTAAAAAAGTTCTCATTCTCGCCGCTGCCGGTAAAATTCCATCTGCCGTACGGTGCTGCCATCTCTGGCACGTATTGACAATGAATGCGGCCTCATTTTAAAACAATGCACATGTTTCTATCTCTCTCCAGTCCGGAGAAAAAAAATCGGAGGCCTTACAACTTGAATGCACCTTGTACTGCAAAGGCACTCATCAAAGTATCTTCGTATCGCAATTTAGTACCTGAAACATTGCTCTGAGAAGTGAAGGGAGACGTTACTTTAGCATTGTAGCACATCCTACTAACACCTCCGATAGTGCGTCACAAAGTCTGAAACAAGTTCTAGACACACAAAGTACTTAAGTAGCCTAAATTTTGTTAATCTGGTTTACGATGGAATTTTCGCAGTACCCTGTCGGCTTAACCTTTCCTTTCATGAACATGCTACTACACTCTCGATGAAAATTATACATTGTTTCGAGTAACATACGTTCACACAGCAGTAGTACACTATCTATAACGTTCCGTCATTTATTTGCAGACCTGCATATGCTGCCAGAAAACATGTTTTGTTCGCTTCTCAGAAACTGTAAACCTAGTTTTTTTCTGCTGGTATAATGTCTACACGTTTTCCACTACGATTGACGGGAGTGTTTGTAAGACGTTTTGAAGACCTATTCTGTGATAATCCAGATATTTCCTAATCGCCGCATGTTGACGTACCAGGATAATACTGGAGAAGAAGCGGAAATTAGATTTCGTATACGTGTTTGGACACGCTGTATGACAGTTTTAATCCAGTGAACATTAACCGAATTCCAGACTCCATCAGTGTTCACAGAGGGATTCGCCACGTATCCGTGTGTTACACGTTTGTTTTTCTCTGTGCTCGTCTGTTTTGAAACAGAGCGTAAGCCACTTCGTCCTCCATTACATTCAGACGTTGCTCGGCGCTGAAGAAGAGACCGACGAACGGAAACAATTTAAAATTTAAATAAACCTCTGGAGAGTACTGCTGGCGCTCGAGCGTTGCAAATACCCACGGCTAAACAAAACGACATGTAAGCTGTAGCATTACTTGCTGTGGTCTTATTCTGGAAAAGTAAATAACGCGCAGGAGGTTTTCTGGGAACTGGAAAACGCTTACTGGATAACAAAAATAAATGTCTCTCTCTTATTAAATTCTCTCCACATTTTAATTTATATACTTAACTTGTAGACGCTCTAGTACTGATTTTTACCTTATAGTTTGATTTAGATACAGTATAAGGTCGTTATATTCGTTCACAGCTATAGTTCCTTAATTTTTTACCTTGTTTTTTGTACAAATAATAAACAACCCTAAGATGGCACCTTTATGTGAATGATAAACGGGTATCTCCTACAGACGCAGTTATGTACACGGCTCAGCGGATGACCGCTGTTGTAGTGATGAAGGGAAATTGGATGTGGTAATGACCCCCAGAGATGAGGGATTTCTGACAAGACAACTTTGATTTCTGAAATACAGACAGCCGTTCTTGAAACGAAACGATACATCATCTGCTCAAAAGTATCCGAATACTCCTATATTATGCGGAATTGATGACTAGATATCACGGAAGGTGAACCCAACAGTCTAAAATGAGGTGACAAGTATACAGACTGTTTAAAAGTGCGCTGTGACGGTAAAGCTTTGTTACAGGCATCTGTTCGGACGATCACATTCGTGAGATTGCCACCAACACTGCAAGCTACGTGCTAAGAGGTAGTATAAGTGATGGGTGGAATTATGAGCAAGCTGTCAGCTGGACTGGGACGTGAACACGGGCAATATTGCCACTGGCTGAGCTATCAACGGACCGATTCAGCAGTCGCCCTCAATTCTGTCACCATCTGTTTCTCCTGGTTTCCACACTGCGCATGCGTTCTCAATGCTGGGCTGTCACTCCCAGGAAAATAGCATAAGCAAGTGAGCTTATGTGAAGATTTTGGAATATGTCTGCATGTCCTGTAACTAAACTGACGGAAAAAATTGCAACACCAAAAAATTGTTAACGTAGAGCAATGAAATTTCGAGAATACATTTGTCTAGGTACCATATTTAAGTGATTGATGCTGCCCGGTCACAGATTAATGTAAGCGCGAGGTAAACCACTGGTAATATGAACTGCTGGTACATTGATAACCGGTGTTACAGCCACAATGTTGACTGCACGACGCAGATATGCGAACATTGTGTTGTACAGGTTCCATGTCAGTGGCATGGAGTTCCATACATGTTGCATTCGGTCGGTCAAGACAGGGAGGTTAATGCAGTTTGCGGATGACACTGGCGTGCTTCCATGATGTCCCATACGTGCTCGATTGGAGGCAGATCTGGTGATCGAGCAGGGCAAGGCAACATGTCGATCTTCTGCAGAGCATGCTGGGTTACAACAGCGGTATGTGGGCGACCGCTATCCTGTTGGAAACACCCCTTGAAATGATGTCCCTGAATGGCAGCAGGTTGAAGCATCATACTGACGAACAATTTTGCAGTCGGGATGTGTGTGATAAGCAAGAGACTGCTCCTGCTGTCATACGAAACGGCACCCAGACCATTGTTCCAGGAATAGGTCGAGTGTGTCCAGCACGCAGACAGGCTGTTTGAAGGCGCTCGCCTGGCCTCCTCCCAATCAACACACAGTCATCACTGGCACCGAGCCGGCCGCTGTGGTCGAGCAGTTCTAGGTGCTTCAGTCCGGAACCAAGCTGCTGCTACGGTCACAGGTTCGAATCCTGCCTCGGGCATGGATGTGTGTGATGTCCTTAGGTTAGTTAGATTTAAGCAGTTCTAACTCTAGGGGACTGATGACCTCAGTTGTTAAGTGCCATAGTGCTTAGAGCGATTTGAACCATTTTGAACTGGCACCGAACCTAGAATCAACTTTCTCCAGAAAACACTACAGACCACCATCCTGCCTTGCAATGAGCCCTCCCTTGACACCGCTGAAGTCACAAATTGCGGTAGTTTGGGCTCAGTGGAGCTCACGTTGAAAGACGTCTGGCTCGGAGCACTCCTTGAAGTGACCGATTTGTAACAGATCTTGGTGTTACTATGGTACCAAATCTTGTTCAATTTGCCAGAGCTATATGGCGAACACGATAGTCTTCCCTCTCGGTAGTACCATGTTGCCATCCGGAACCCGATGGTCTTCCGACCGTACATTCTCGTGATCACCGCTGTCAGCAACCATGTACAGCGGCTACATTTCTGCCAACTTTTTCTGCAAGCAACATCTAGCTTCTCGTATTCCTCTTACACGACCTTGTTCTTACTCAGTGAGGTGTTAAAATCGCGTCTCTGTCGTCTTAAAGGCGTTCTTGACTGACATCAACTCACCGCGTCCTATCTCGAAGGTAAGAAACTCTCACGGCCGTTACAGCGTGTACTGAAAGCCAGCCTGATTTGTATCCTCATAGTGGCACCACTAGCGCCACTCTTATGCGACTGGCGCGAAATTTGAATAGAAATCATCTTTCAGATGTGGAAACATGTATCCCAACTTCAGTTGACGTCGCACATCTCCTTCTTGGTGTTGCGATTTTGTTTAATGTCAGTTTAGTTTGGTCGATAGAGAAGCAGTAACAGTAAAATGGATCAATCAGCTAAGTACAGTAACTTCGATCGTCTGCTTGTAATGGAATGTCACCTCTAAAGATTCATCAGGCACATTTTAACCCATCTAAAGCTGCGTGCGGCAGTAACTTGCCACACACACAAGTGGAGGCGCTAATTGTGAACACAGATGTGAATGGAACCACGCGCTCTCACATTTTGAGGAAGAAACATGGAGCAACAGACACGCATCCTCTACTTGCATGTGGGGGCAAGCACAACCGCACGGCGACTGGGCGCTAGGCGCACGAGCAATGGTATGTGGCCCCTTTAATACGACCTTGCACAATCCGTACCAAAACTATTGTCAGGACAGGAAACTGGATGGCGAATCATGGCCGGTAGCGATACTCTGATTTACACATACTTAATTTATTAACATAAGGTTCCTTCAGATAATTCCCCACAATCTTCAGTACAATGCTTCAGTTACTTAGTTAAGTTCTCATTGAAACAAGACAGTTATCAGAACCCAACAGGTAGAACCATAAAATGCACATTAACTCAGTTAAGAAACAACTAGCTAACACAGTATTGCCGTGGCTTCGCCACACTTAACAAAAGCTTACAACTGACAGTACAGTTCCTATCAGAGTGGGCCAGAAATTTAATTGAATTTGATTACTACACGGCCCAAACAACAAAAAATGGTTCAAATGGCTCTGAGCACTATTGGACTTAACTACTGAGGTCATCAGTCCCCTAGAACTTAGAACTACTTAAACATAACTAACCTAAGGACATCACACACATCCATGCCCGCGGCAGGATTCGAACCTGCAACCGTAGCGGTCGCGCGATTCCAGACTGTAGCGCCTAGAACCGCTCGTCCACTCCAGGCGGCCCCAAACAACACTTAAAACTCACATGGTTAACCATAATTCACTAGAACAGGATATGTAGCAGAAGCAAGAAAGTTTGCCGTGAAACAAACCCAGATCACTTTTTACGTGACTACACGCTGTAACTTAAATAGAGATGTGACATCGGCTGAACAAGCACTGTGAACTGTGTACTACTACAGAGACAAGTCACTGCAATTAGCCCAAAATTTCACATGACAATCGATAGAGAGAATTTTATTACTTCACACCTGCTCTGTTTGCTAACGTTTACTTAGTTGCAGGTCTATCTTTATGTAACCCAAAAAAACATTTGTTTAAACATCAGAAAATCACAATCACATTACAAAACGTGTTTTACCCGATTTGGTGGAAAAGAAAGGTATACTAAACTTTTGGTATGGGGTCTTTGCCCAAAGCAATCCAGCCGTGGCAGGGTTACGTAAACACAGCAGGACCTAGGCTGTGGGTTACACCTCACTCCCCGCCAGGGCGTTGGCGTACAGCAGCTTTTGACAAACACAGGACAATTGCAACCCTATGAAACACACACAAAAATACAGGGCAGAATCCTTGCACCAGACATACGTGCATCAGTCTACAAAACGTTCCTTCCACAGCAATCACTGACCTTTAAATTGAAACCATTTAAGGACGGTTCACCGATAATAGTAATATCACTTAGGTGCAGCTTTCAGTCACTTAATATCATTAATGATCAATTATAGAACAAACAGTACAGTTATAACTAAGACTTCACTGCGAAGCCAAACATTTAATCAGATCACACGGACCTCATCAACATACTTTTCGATTAACGGCTGTGTAAGGTCCACAAACATCTAGCAAGTGAAACGCCTCTTAACACATCGCTCGGCCACATACACAAACGGCTGACATACAGCAGAACTCAGCGGTTCATGCAGCTTAACCACTATACTTCAGGGACCTTTCCCTTGATAGAAATCACGAAACGTGCCAAACAACGTGACTTGCTACCTAATTTCAGAGCATAATCGATTGCTTGAGGACTGGCCTTTGCTTTTCTCAACCAATGACAAAGTTACTTAGCAGACGGAAGACTGATTTTACATACTTTGAGACATAAAAATACTAATACCCGTATGAATACATAGTATGAAAGGTGTCTATACCAGACACCTCACACACTCTAATAGAACGGCTGTAATTTAGTTCCATTCCACAGTAAACTTTGTATTTTTATTTTGGTAAGGTCTATTTTGTAACAGGCTGCTTCCCTTGAATCTAAACATGTATATGTATATGTTTTCTCAGATATGCAGCTGAAGCGAACCATTGTTTTAGCAGATTATTAAAATGCGACCATTTACCGTCATTCAGACGCTGTAAATATATAATTCATCATTATTTAGCTTGAACGACGCTTAATTATATTTCAATTTACTTTACCACCAGCAGAGTTGACCCACGCATGTTGCATGCATAAGGCCAATCTATTAAGTAAAGAAAAAAAATTGTTTAAGAACATTTTTCGTAGAAATTACAACACACACACACACACACACACACACACACACACACACACACACACAGACCGAGGAAAATAACGAGGAGAGAAAGTCAGGGGTGGGGAGTGGAGGTGGGAGAGGGAGAGAGAGAGAGAGAGAGAGAGAAAGACGTGCAGAGGAAGGTACGGTGGATTGAATGGAGGAAAGAGGAAAGTGAGGGGAGAGCGAGAAGCGTGGGTGGAGGATACGGCTATGTTACGTTGGGTCGCGCTTACGTAAACACGTGAAAGGAAATTTATGCGTAAACCCAGCGAACGGCAGGCACACACTCCTCGGTCTACAGGGTAATAGCCGCAAACCGAACGCCTGAGGGTATCAGTTCCGAGGAGTAGCAACTACGGCTTCCTCAGGAAAGCGTTAATGTTTGTCGACAGGCCGCAATTCTCCATCTCCAGTAGCAAGTTGGAAATGCGGTTTTCCCGAGCAGAACTCAGATATGCATAAATGCCCACGCCGTGTTTGATTTGATAGCTGCGTGGAGCGAACATCTATCACCCAGGATATTAGACATATGAGTGTTCATCCATAAAAGGAAACTTATTAATATGACAGCTGCTTTATCAAGAAATTTAATGACACAATTCATCTTAGTACATTACAAAAACGTAAGACACCGATACAGAAGCCACACAAAGGAAAATATTCGTAGATTCACACAATTTTTAAGTAAGTGTAATTCTTAAGCAAAGAAGGGAAAGCAAGAAGATGGAGCGAGTATATAGAGCGTCTATGCAAGGGAGATGTACTTGAGGGCAACATTATGGGAATAGAAGAGGACACAGTGAAGAAGAGAAGGGAGATACGATACTCCGTGAAGAATTTGACGAAGCACTGAAAGACTTAAGTCGAAACAAGACTCTAGGAATAGACAACATTCCGTTAGAGCTACTGATAGCCTCGGAAGAGCCACCCATGGCAAAACTAAAACTTTTGACGATGTTGACTGTAATACTCTCTCTCAAATTCTAAAGGTGGCAGGGTAAAATACAGGGAGCAAAAGGGTATTTACAATTTTTACAGAAACCTGATGGCAGTTACAAGAGGGTAGTTATAAGATCGAGGAGAATGGTTCAAATGGCTCTGAGCACTATGGGACTTAACTTCTGAGGTCAGAAGTCCCCTAGAACTTAGAACTACTTAAACGTAACTAACCTAAGGACATCACACACAACCATGCCCGAGGCAGAATTCGAACTTGTGACCGTAGTGGTAGCGCGGTTCAAGACTGTTGCGCCTAGAACCGCCCGGCCACCCCGCCCGGCATCTAGGAGAATGGAAAGGAAGCAGTGGTTGAGAAGGGAGGGAGACTGGGTTTTAGCCTATCCCTGATTCTATTCAATCTGTACATTGAGCAAGCAGCAAAAGAAACAAAGTATAATTTGGAGTAGAAATTAAAGTCTAGAGAGGAGAAATAGAGAATAGAACAAATAAAAACTTTGAGGTTTGCCAGTGACCTTGTAATTCTGTCAGAGACAGCAAAGGGCTCGGAAGAGCAATTGAACGGTATGGACAATGTCTTCAAAGGAGGATATAAGATGAACGGCAACAAAAGCAAAACGAGAATAATGGAATGTAGTCGAATTAAATCAGGTGATTCTGAGGGAGTTAGATTAGGAAATTAGATACTTTAATTAGTAGACAAGTTGGTCGAGGTAGGAGGGATATAATATACAGACTGGCAATCCCAAGAATAATGTTTCTGAAGAAGCGAAATTTGTTAACATCGAGTATAGATGTAAGTGTCAGAAAAATCTTTCTGAAAGCATTTGTATGGAGTGTAGCCATGTCTGGAAGTGTAACATGGACAATAAACAGTCTGAGGTGTGGGGCTGATCTTTTATTCTGTTATTCTGCGCAACGGATTAATCTGAGATGTACCCTTTACCCTGTGGCTCCTGCAAGATGCAATTTCCATCCCCACACTACTACAGATGTCAGACAGGCACTCCTAACGTTCTAAAGAGAAATGGCTGAAAAACTTTCAGCAATAAATATCTTCTGGAGCCGTCCGCTGTAAGGAAATGACACAAAAATTCACAACATACGTAACTAGTGGGGTACTTGGGTACTGGAGTAGTGCTAGTTAGTGTAAGAAAAACATGAAACTAACGAAAAGTATTATTTATTTTGCAAAAATTCTGAGGAGTCACAATGGCACTTTTAGTTATGAATTCAACAAGTTATGTCCTGGTTCTTTTCGGAATGTGAAGTTACCTCTCAAGGATAGGATTCGCTAAAGAAATTTCTATACAAAGTTTAAAATTGTTATTAAACTGGTAGAATGGCTGAGAGCCGGCCTACTCAGCTTGAATAATTATCCGTTAGAATGTTGCTAGGTACACTTGAGGCTGTAGCGTGTGAAATTCAGTGAAGGGTACTGTTGTGGAGGTAATATGGGGATCGCAATAGCTGTAGCGCACAATACCGTAAGCTGCGATGACTGCTGTCTGCGCCGCTCGCTGCTGACAAATAAGATAACTCTCGTTGTATCTGGATTGACCTTCACCAATCAAACACTCCCTACGCCTTGATGAAGTCAAGGATACCTATTCGCCCCTAGTCTAGCTACTGGCTTGGTACACGGGTGAGATAACCAGTCCATCGTGATGCCACTCAAAAATTCGCTCGCAGGCGTTTAACTATAACTCTGTCTGTTGACACCACACAATAAGTGTATCAGCCAACACAGTGAACAACGCTTAATCGCAAGGACTCAATATAGAGTAGCACTTCGAGTCACTCTCGACAGACGTGCTCTCCCAGTGAAGTACTGAGGAGAGACTTGTTCCTCGCTACAAGAGCGACAACGGAACGGCACCTTTCCACGCCAGATGTGAAGGGGTATATCTTTCGGTCTCTTCCATTATTCCTTCAGCTCAAGGCGTCAGAAATATCGTCTGCCAATCAGCATTGCTCTTCTAAATCGGGAGAATGACGTTTTTTTTTTTTTTTTTTTGGCGACCAATCCGGAAACCTGTAGCATTGGCGTTTGCTGTCTCCCTGTGAAAATCTCTGAAACTGCGTGCTATGTGTAAAGAATGCATAGGCTGGCTGCTCCCACACAATGTAGCGGAATTTGCTTTTAAGCTGAACACGGGGTTGTTCCCTCCCTTTCACTGGGGCCCACGCTGTTCGCTACATGGACGGTCACCGGCCGGCATAGGCTGGGTCGTCCTCTAAAGAGACTGGCGTCCCGTTGTGTGGTTTCTCACCCGAACTGAAAGGTTGTGTGATCGCCGTGTCTGGAATGTATGTGTGCACGCCAGCCTAGAGTATTTCAACCATGGTGCGCTTACTTGTTAATTGCATATCGTTTACATGAATTCATACAACATTGACTTTATCTTATCGAGTTTGGGTTCGAATGAAGCGTCTTGATGTGCAGAATATGATTGTGAGGGCGGAATATGTAAGCAATGAAGGTCAGGAGACCACGACGTCTTACAAAAGCTTAGACAAGAAGGGAACAGATGCTTTTGACAGGTGGTGCTACTGAAGAATGCTGAAGATTAGATGGGTGGATCACGTAACTAATGAATAAGTTCTGAATAGAATTGGGGAGAAGAGAAATTTATAGTACAACCTGACTAGAAGACTAGATCAATTGGTAGGACACATTCAAAGACATCAAGGGATCACTAAATTAGCACTGGAGCAAGGGGTGGGGTTGTAAAAATCGTAGAGGGAGACCAAAAGATAAATACACTAAGCAGATTCATAAGGATGTACATTGAAGTAGTTACTCAGAGATGAAGAGGCTTGCACAGGAAAGAATAGCAAGGAGAGCTGCATCAAACCAGTCTTTGGACTGAAGACCACAACAACAACAACAACAACGACAACGACAATTCTCAAGTTATGTATAAACTGAAACACAACTACATTTCGATTCTTTTACAGACGTGATGGGTTGCCAACAAATCCTTTTGAATTACTTGTTTTTTTTCTGTGAGGGCTGACTGAAAAGTAATGCCTCCACCTTCGTTGCTCTTCAATAGTTGGCAGCATTGGTATGTGGCAAGTACTGGCTTGTTCCGTTACCCCTTTCTACAGCTCCAGTTGGCGGGAAGCCTTAGCAGTGAACGGTTGTGTTGTTAAGTGTAAAGTATGGAACCCTGCGCAGACGGTCGGTCAATGCGATTTAAGCAACGTGCTGTCATTGAACTCCTGACAGCAGAAGGTGACACCACAAAGGTGATCCATCAGAGAATGAAAGCAGTTTATGGCGATTGTGTTGATGTGAGTACTGTGCTTCATTGAGCGAGTAAGTTTAAAGATGTTGAGGCGGGAACATCTGACCTGCGTGACAAAGAGTTGGACATCCTTTGACATCCATGACATCGATGAAGAGAAAGTGGTGCCAGTCCTGAGCGGTCCATGTTGTTGGGCCCATCTGTACCGCACTGCGTGGTTTGCAAAGATGGACCTCGCAATGGGCGTCGGGTGTGAAGTTACGCATCATGCAGCCTATTGCGCACAGTATGAGTCGTAACACGACATCCTATGGCTGCACGAAAAGCATTATTCAACATGGTGGCGTTGCTGTCAGGGTTCCTCCGAGCCATAATCCGTAGGTAGCGGTCATCTACTGCAGTAGTAGCCCTTGTGTGGCCTGAGCGAGACATGTCATCGACAATTGCTGTCTCTCTGTATCTCCTCCATATCCGAACAACATCGCTTTGGTTCACTCCGAGGCACTAGACACTTGCCTTGTTGAGAGTCCTTCCTGGCACAAAGTAACAATGCGAACGCAATCAAACAGCGGCACTGACGGCCTAGGCATGGCTGAACTACAGACAACAAGAGCCGTAGACCTCCTTCCTGGTGGAATGACTGGAACCGATCGGCTGTCGGACCCCCTCTGTCTAATAGACGCTGCTCATGCATGATTGTTTACCTCTTTGGGCGGGTTTAGTGACATCTTTGGACAGTCAAAGGAATTGTGTCTGTGATACAATATCCACAGTCAATTTCAATCTTCAGGAGTTCTGGGAACCGCGGTGATATGTGAATATTGTCATTACCTGTACTTATCTTGCTTTGGCCAAAAAAAAAGAGAAAATTTAGGGGCAAGGGCATTCTGATTTGCTCTCGTATTTTCTTTGTGAGCGTCCGTTTGGAAAAATAATAAGGCGGTTATATCCTCTTTATCAGATCAGTTAACGAGGACATCACGTTGCAAAAGTGCTGCTCTCCACCGAGTCGCCCCACGGTATTCGGGTGGATGCTCTCCAACATCCTGGCTTAGCGTTTGTTACGTCCTTCAACTAATTAAGTGGGCTCCCACACGGGCGCTACTGCCAGTACACAATGGTGTCCTCAGGCAATAACAAGCAACCCTGCACCCCATGTTCTCCTCCACCGCTGTCTCCAGTAGGATGGCGGTCCGTCGCGTGCTGTCCGCGGACCAGTTAATCTTCTTTGCAGCCGCGGTCCGCGCCTTCCCCCTGCAACGGGCCAGACCGCTGTCTATTGTTATCGCCTCCGCTAAACCCGTAAGCCGCTTTTGGAGCGGCACCGTGCTCTCCTAGCGTATAGAAAGCCAATGAAGTGCTCGCCTTCCGGAGAGTGTTCTCGTTCTTGTGTGCTCTCCCCAGATTAAACCGGATGAGCTGTCTCCTAGCTACTCCCACTGTTACCCCGAATTCGCCTTTAAGTAAAGCGAGGACGCAGTTTCATTAGTGGACAATTTGTAACATATCGTTCCTCGCCGCTTGTAATGCGGCCAACGGATTCCGCTATGTTAATATTTTTGCTAGAGTATTGGCTGTACGCTTGTCGGAAATGTAACGTTACAACAACAAAATTCGAGCACACATAGTGAAGAGCACTGCACCTCCACTGTGTAGTTCTGAAATAAAACAATAGAATGAAATCATCTATATTATTAAACTATGAGCGGTGTTGAATAAGTAAAGCAACACATTTATTTCTCGACCAGTTTCGGTTGAAAAAATACTGAATTTGTTGTGGAACATATTGGAATATTCCCGTTTGAGCCCCTATAGTTCCATGCAGTTCCGATAGTCGGCGGGGCCATACGTAGCCTGCAAAATAGCGTCTGTAATGGAGGTGCATTTCAAGCAGAGAGCTGTCAGTGAGCTGCTTTTGATGGAAAATCATAGCATTACAGATATTCGTAGACGCTTGCAGAATGTTTACGGAGACTTGGCACTGAACAAAAGCACGGCGAGTCGTTGAGCGATGCGTCTGTCACCAACGCAACAAGGTCGCACAAACCTGTTCGATCTCCCACGTGAAGGTAGGCCACACACAGCTGTAGTTCCTGCAGTGTTCGAGGGTGCGGACATTCTCTATCGAGGTGATCGACGGATCAGAAACACCTCGCTGTACAACTGGACGTCTCTTGGTAGTGGTGACATACTCGTCCATCAGTTAGGGTACTCAGACGTGTGTGTTCGTCGCCGCTTAACCGAAGACCATAAAGAGCAACGAAGGATCATCTGTGCGGAATAGATGGCGCTTTACAAAGCTGATAGTGACCATTTTTAGTCGAACATAGTCACAGGCGATCAAACATGGGTTCATCACTTCGAACCTGAAACAAAACGGAAATCCATGGAGTGGCATCGCATGAAGGAAAAGTTCAAAGCCGCACCATCAGCCGGTACACTCATGACCACGGTATTCTGGGACTCTTGACAGGTTATTCTGTTCGATGACCTCCTTCATGGTGCAACTGTCAACTCTGAAAGGTATTGACCTACTCTCCGGAAACTGTGAAATGACTTCAGCGTGTATTATTAGTATGTGTTGAGAAAAAGATATGCTCACTTGAGAAATAAAATACACACATCAAAGAAAGTTTTGCATCACCAGGTTCCCAGAAGTCCTGAAGATAGAAGTTGACTGTAGATATTTTATCACAGACACAGTTCCTTTTACTCTTCAGGTGTCACTAAATATGTAAACAACCATGCATCAGCAGCGCCTATTAGACAGAGGGGGTCCGGCATCCGATCAGTTCCAGTCATTTCACCGGAAGGAGGTGCACGATTCGTGTTGTCATTAGTTCATCCATGCGTATACGGTCAATACCACGGTTCGATCGCTTCCGCATTGTTACTTTGCGCCAGGAAGGGCTCTCAACAAGGGAAGTGTCGGCGTCGCGAGTGAACCAAAGCAACGTTGGTCGGACATGCAGGAGATACAGAGAGACAGGAGATGTCGATGACATGCCTCGATCAGGCCGCCCAAGGGCTACTACTGCAGTGAAGGACCGCTACCTACGGATTATGGCTCGGAGGAGCCCTGGCAGCAACGCTACCATGTTGAATAATGCTTTTGGTGCAGCCACAGGACTCAAACTGTGCGCAATAGGCTGCATGATGCTCAACTTCACACCCGCCGCCCATGGCGAGGTCCTTCTCTGCAACCACGACACCCTACAGCGCGGTACAGATAGGCCCAACAACATGCCGAATGGACCGCTCAGCACTGGCATCACGATCTCTTCACCGACGAGTGTCGTATATGCCTTCAACCAGATAATCGTCGGAGACGTGTTTGGAGGCAATCCGGTCAGGCTGAACTCCTTAGACACATTGTCCAGCGAGTGCAGCAAGGTGGAGGTCCCCTGGTGTTTTGTGGTGGCATTATGTGTGGCTGCCGTACGCCGCTGGTGGTCATGGAAGGTGCCGTAACGGCTGTACGATACGTGAATGCCATCCTTCGACCGATAGTGGAACCATATCGGCAGCATATTTGCGAGGCATTCGTCTTCATGGACGACAATTCGCTAGCCCATCGTGCACGTCTTGTGAGTGACTTCCTTCAGGATAACGATATCGCTCGACTAGAGTGGCCAGTATTTTCTCCAGACTAGAACCCTGTCGAACATGTCTGGAATAGATTGAAAAGGACTGTTTATGGACGGCGTGACCCACCAAGCACTCTGCGGAATCTACGACGAATCGCCGTTGAGGAGTGGACAATCTGGACCAACAGTGCCTTGATGAACTTGTGGATAGTATGCCACGAAAAATACAGGCGTGCATCAATGCAAGAGGATGTGCCACTGGGCATGAGAGGTACCGGTGTGTATAGCAGTCTGGAGCACCAGCTCTGTATGGTGGTACGACATGCAATGTGTGGTTTTCATGAGTAAGAAAAAGGGCGGAAATGATGTTTGTGTTGATCTCTATTCCAATTATCTGAACAGTTTCCGGAACTCGCGGAACCGATGTAAAACTTTTTTTGATTTGTGTATATGATAAGAACTACCACAACTGCATGTACTTAATGTAAAATAGTGACGGAAAAGCACTTACATACATACACACGCTCATGGAGGCTACTTTTTGTCAAACATGCGCAAAAATAATATTGCAAATTTTGAAACCACATACTATCCAAAATGATGAGCAGGTAGCACAGTAATGTGAAATGACTGATATCTTTTCAAAATCTAATCCTACCTTACCGCTTCATGAAGTGAAAATATGGTAATTTAAAATGAATTTCAATATCAAATACCACTAATGTACTGAAATGTCGCTACTCAAAATTATCAATTTATACAACGATACAGTCACTTTTTTAACATTTCACCGTAAGTATAATTGTCATATCATGCATATTCTGAAAAATACGCACAAGTCTATTTTTAAAATTCATATCTTTCAGGAAATACAGACATCTACATTTAACGTAGTTTCTGCCACTTATCTGTGTTACTGGGCGTACGCATTGTCTATTTACTTACTGTAGGCAACGCAATTTCAGTGCCGGACTGACATTTCATTCTCTCTCTCAGGGTCTCCATTGCAGTTTTACGGCCGATACTCCGTAGCCTTAAATGGCTTCCTCCATCCTCGCAATATATTGCCCCTTTATTTTAGCTGCATTCCGAGGCAGCCAGGCAACTGGTCTTCTGATCGTAGAACGTTTTTGATGTAGTAACATAGACAGCTTGGTTGTTTAGTAAGAGCCGACAGATGTGTACGTAGTTTTCCGTTTGCTGACGGTACTGTATGCCTTCGTAGCGGTAATACTGAAAATGCATTTAGTAGCGAAGTGTTCAAAGTGTTTCGGAAGTATTCAGAAACGTGCGTCGCATACTACATGGATGCACGAAACTTGCCATTAGCAGAGAACATACTCCGTAGTTTTTAGTATAGCACTCCGTGAAGCTTTTTATTTGAAGCGCCCTGGTTTCTCGGTGCGTGATAATAAGAACACCTGTGGAATAACTGCCTCATTTGTGAATTCAAATTAGATTTCAAAGATAGTGCCAGTAATACGGGATTACTACAGAGACCGAGTTTTTGTTAACGGACACTGAAACCTTCGAATTAAAGTGACACCCAAATTGAAAAGGCAACTTCACCAGCTTTGTAGAGCAGGATACACCAAAGACAATTAAAGAATGCGACTGAAAATGGGGCGCTAATAAAACAGATGTGCATCTTATTTTTGTACATTTCTCAAGCATGTGGGATCCGTACCAAAAAAGGACTAAATGGGAATACTAACCTTCAACTTTAGAACTGGTTTATCCAGTGGACTCCATACCCCAGTGTAAAGTGCCATTTTTCACGGTAATAAATCTTTGTCAGTGGCGAATCAGGAGATAGATGAAAGAAAAAAATAACATAGCAGCCGTACGGGATTGAATCTCAATTCTTCACAACAGTAGTCAGATAATCTTCCGACTGGGCTACCAGATCTGCTGACGACACAGCACACAGTATTTTACGAATGGGGTGGGTGTGAGGGCTCCCATTTCTTTCTATAAATCTCCAAACGAGAATTAAATTGGCAGGTTCTCAGTTACAAAGTAAGACAAGGCAGCAAACAGCTTCGAAAACTGCGACGAAAGTGGCACTTGAAGATATGAACAACTGCTACATGGTTACTATAACGTGATTGCAAGACATTTGTCACTTCCTGCAGGAATAAGTTGACTTTCTGATGATGTTACGAACTTTATCCTGGCTGCTCTTTATTTACAATAATCCCCATTTCTTTCACAGGGCTCCGTCATTACGTAGCAGTGCAATTCATACACACCACTGACTGACTGTATGACCTCTTGTTCAAAAGCAAATAATACACACATCAAAAAAAAGTTTTGCATCATCCCGGTTCCCAGAACTCCTGAAGATAGATGTCGACTGTGGATATTGTATCAGAGACACAGTCCCTTTGGCTCTTCAGTGATGACACTAAACCCGCCCAAAAATATAGACAATCATGCATGAGCAGCGCCTATTAGACAACGGGGGTCCAACAGCAGATCAGTTCCAGTCGTTCCACCAGGAAGGAGGTACACGGCTCGTTTTGTCTGTACTTCAACCATACCTAGACGGTCGATTCCGCAGCTCGATCGCGTCCGCATTGTTTCTGCGAGGAAGGGCTCTCAACAAGGGTCGTGTCTAGCCTCTCGCAGTGATCCAAAACGATGTTGTTCGGACATGGAGATACAAAGAGACAAGAACTGTCGATGACATGCCTCAGGCGGCCCAAGGGCTATTACTGAAGTGGTTGACCGCTACCTAAGGATTATGTCTCGGAGGGACCCTGACAGCAAAGCCACCATATTGAATAATGCTTTTAGTGCAGCCACAGGACGTCGTGTTACGACTCAAACTGAGCGCAATAGGCTGCATGATGCGCAGCTTCACTCCCGACGACCATGGCGAGGTCCTTCTTTGCAACCACAACACCATGCAACGCGGTACAGATGAGCCCAAAAACATGCCGAATGGACCGCTCAGGGTTGGCATCACGATCACTTCGACGATGAGCGTCACATGTGCCTTCAACCAGGCAATCGTCGGAGACGCGTTTAGAGGCAACCCGGTGAGGCTGAACGCCTTAGACACGCTGTCTAGCGAGTGCAGCAAGGAGGATGTTCCCTGCTGTTTTGGGGTTGAATTATGTGGGAGCAGACGTACAACGCTGGTGGTCATGGAAGGTGCCGTAACGGCTGTACGATACGTGAATGCCATCCTTCGACCGATAGTGACACCATATCGGCAGCATATTGGCGAGGTATTCGTCTTCATGGACGAGAATTGGTACACATCCTGTGAATGACTTACTTCAAGAAACGACATCGCTCGACTAGGGTGGCCATCATGTTCTCCAGACATGCACCTCATCGAACATGCTTGTGATAGATTGAAATGAGCTGTTTATGGACGACGTGAGCTACCAACCAAATGGTTCAAATGGCTCTGAGCACTATGGGGCTTAACATCTGAGGTCATCAGCCCTCTAGGACTTAGAACTACTTAAACCTAACTAACCTAAGGACATCACACACATCCATACCCGAGGCAGACTGAAGTGCCTAGAACCGCTCGGCCACACCGGCCGACTGAGCTACCAACCACTCTGAGGGATCTACGCCGAATCGACGTTGAGGAATGGTACAATCTGGCCCAACAGCGCCTTGATGAACTTGTGGCTAGTATTCCACTACGAATACAGGCATGCATCAATGCAAGAGGAAGTGCTAATGGGAGTTAGAGGTACCGGTGTGTACAGTAGTTGGGCCACCACCTCTGAAGGTCTCGTTGTACCGTGGTACAACATGCAATGTGTGGTTTTCATGAGCAATAAGAAGGGCGGAAATGATGTTTATGTTGATCTCTATTCCAATTTTCTGGATAGGTTGCGGAACTGTCGCAACCGAGGTGATTTTTTGATGTGTCTATTTTGCCCTACCTCATGCTGCACTGTCCCCAGTGTTGACACAATGGAGAAAAGTCTGTAAATATGATATTACTTATTCTTTCCTTTTCGTTCCTTTGTAAGCTGGTATATGGGACAGTTCATCTGAAAAATGTCTGCACCCCTTGAGAATGAGGATTTGATCTTATAACTACCAATCTGCTGAGTAATTTGGTTAGGGAACATATGTTTAAGATAGGTTGTGCGACAATTATATGCCATATCTATTATTTCAACTTAGTATGAGGCACATACTGACGATAAAATACCGTAATTTAATTTATAAGACCGCTGGCCACACTTGGTAGCAGTGAATCTTTCGTTGCTTGAGAAATTCTGTAACACAAACTTGCTATGTAGAAGACTTTTCTCAAAATCTATAACGTAATGCTGGATTTGTTAGTGGTAGGTTAAACCAACAGGCTAGAATTGTGTGAACCAGCACTTTTTGGGAAAACACTATTGACAGTTGACGTTCACAGCCAACATAAGGTAAGATAGAAACTAGGACCAGTATAGATGGATGTTTTCCTACCTAATTAAGTTTTTGTGAGTAGCACTAGGTGCCATATGAAGTAAGTGTGTGTGTATTTGTGTGTGTGTGTGTGTGTATTTGTGTGTGTGTGTGTGTGTATATGTGTGTTTTCTAAAAAAATTGGATAAAGTGGTTACGATCGGGTGACTGTTACAAGCAGTAAGTGAACTAGAGTTCGGGCAATCAAAGAAAGAAAACAAAGAAAAGAAACACAATGAATATGTGTGCAAACATTTGTCTAATATTCAATACTATGACCTGTATGTCTATAGTTTTTAACTATTTAACCTTTAAATTTATTACATGAAATATCAAACAGCGATGATGACAGATCTGCTGTAGGCCATATCTATGTGGTATTCTATGTTGTACATCTGGATCACTGTCTTTCCATTTCGAAATCAGTGTGGTATATATTACCTTCACAGAGAATCTTTTGCGAATGTTACGAATATGGAAAAATTCTAGTGGCAGTAAATCTGAGAATGAAAAGAGCATCTATATGTCTCTAGATGACCTAACTATCTTGCTGGCAAAGACATAGAACAAATTATACCTTCCTGATAAGGTAAGGAGGCACTGTTTCAAGAAAACTTAGACCGCTATCTATTACCGTTTTAGTATATGTAGTCCTAAAGTCGTTCTGAAATTTGTCTACAGACAAATTATACGCTCATGTTCAGGAAAAACAGAACACGTTGAATGACTAGAGACAATACGTTCATATTAACAGGACATGTACATTAAAATGCTCTCCACAAATGATTAGCATTTGCACCATACCGGCCCGCGGGTTCAAGGTCAGCATCGATATTACGCCTTACGACGCAACATCACCTGCCGGTAAATTGTCTGCGCCTGTCTTTGTTGGTAGTGGATTGATGCGATCTGAGCAGACGTGCAGGATGCCTCGCAGATGTATGTGCGAACTGTAGCGCCGAATCGGCGAGTTTGAAAGAGGGCGCGATATTGGCATGAGAGAATGTGATGCATCCATCCGGGAAATTCCTGCTCGTGTGGGACGCGGTGTTTCGGCAGAACAACGGGTATGTGCAGAATGGTTCACAGAAAGCCGTGGAACACGACGAGGTGAATAAGGTCGCACCATCTAGACCACCCGCCCCCACCCCCACCCCCCACACCCCCGAGAATATCGATACCTCATTCGAATGTCATTGCAGGAGAGATTTGCGTCCTTCTCAGCTCTGGCGCAACAGTGGAACAGTGTAACACATCGTACGCTGTCAGGAGTGAGAACCCGTCGCCGTTTATTGCGTCACGGGTTACGTGCGCGTCGTCCATGAGTCTGCAGAAAAATGCTAGACGTCAATGGTGTATGGAACGACGTCACTGGGGACCATAATGGCATCAGATAATGTTTTCGGACGAATCCAGGTTCTGTTTGTTTGAAAATGATGGCCGCATTTCGCTGCAGACAGATTAAGGGCATCACAATCTACTGCATTCACACGAGAATCGCCAACTCGAGGCATTTTGGTGTAGGGTACTATTGGATACAACCATAAATCACAGTTGGTGTCTAGGGCACAGTGACCAGTGTGACTTACGTGAATGATATCCTGCAACCTGTAGCTATACCCTTTCTGCACAATATCGCAGACACCATTTTCCATCAACACAATGCATGACTACATGTTGCTGCACGAACATGTGCCTTGTTAGTGTCACAGGACCTAAGACTTTTGCACTGGCCTGCCAGATCACCAGACTTGTCACCATTCGAAAATTCTGAGATATGGTGAAACGACGGACGCAGTACTGTGACTGTGACCCAGTGCCAGTCACCACAGCTGAGCTATGGAACCAGGTGAACGCAGCATGGATAACTATTCTACACGACGCCAGTAACGTCTTATGTCAAGACATCACGCATGGAACACGTTATCAGGTGCCAGCCGGCCGCGGTGGGCGAGCGGTTCTAGGCGCTTCAGTCCGGAACCGAGCGACTGCTACAGTCGCAGGTTCGAATCCTGCCTTGGACATGGATGTGTGTCATGTCCTTAGGTTAGTTAGGTTTAAGTAGTTCTACGTTCTAGGGAACTGATGACCTCAGATGTTAAGTCCCATAGAGCTCAGAGCCATTTGAACCATTTGAATCAGGTCCCATGGCAGACTCTGTGCCTACTAGGCAACAGGACACATACCAAACCGAGGTGACTGGAATGCTAATCATTTCTGCAGAACATACTAATGTACATGTCTAGTAAATATGAACGTCCCATCTCTAGTTGTTCAAGGTGTTCAGTTTTTTCTGAACATGAGTGTATGAGTATATATGTTGTTGATCACGTAAACATGATGACTTCTCATGTTATGACTCAAAACTACAATAATTGAATGTCATATTTTATCTATATAAATACATGTTCTGATGGCTTTTTTTTTAATGGAATATTCAGTAGTGGCAGGATTCAGCGTCTTACATCGATATTATATTTTAAAAAAAGAATATGGACCTCTAATTTGTTATAAAACCAAGCACTACATCCGTATAGTTTTAATTATTTATTGTGGAAATCAATTACAGAAAACAGCAATACTAACAATTGCTTCATAGATGGTCTAATGATGGAATTGAAAGTTACTCTGCCAGATGATGTAAATCAATTTGTAACCTCCCCCTCACTTATCGACCTTAATGACAGTGAAAAATTAAACCGCGTGTACCTAATGGAAATTTGGGAAAAGCAATCGTCACCGAAGTTAATCTGTCGGTAAAGAGGAAGGAAAGGCTTACATCTAAATGAAAGGAAAAATGCAAATGAAACTGGTGGAAATTAATTTTGAAAAGGGGTAAAGTTAATGAAGAAAGTAAATGTGCCGCCGTTACGTTAACAATTAACTAGCGGTAATTAGATATTTGAGATTTGGGGAAAATTACGGTCGTCAGTCCTAAGGACAATTACTATAGTAACTGAAAAAGAAAGGTAATTACACATATAATTAGCACTAGAAGCGTGGCAACTGAAGGTTGACGCGTGTAGTGTGAAAACTGAAAGTTTGTCGGAAGTGATAACTTTCGCTGCACTCTGACTTAATTTAGCAAAAGAATTAATAAAACCGGAAAACTGAAAGTTAATTTAGTGACTGAAATTAAAAAGAAGCTTTCTTTCTTAAGCACATCGAATTCAGTAAAATAAGGTTAGTCTTGGACTACCTCAACAATCATTTCAAAAGCTACTTGAATCCACGCAATTTAGAAATAAGAGATTTAGCTTTGAACTTGAATTAAATGATTCTGAACAATTAACAATAGTAAAATTTAGTACGTACCAAGCTGAGCTGCAGTCACAGGTAAGCTAAAATACGGTAACAAAACTCGCACTCTTAATTTGTGCTTGCGTGATCTAAATATTGTAGCCAACTATGAATACTTAAACTGAACTTTGAAATTAAAGCAGTTAAATGGAATGATTGTACTTTAATGCTGGCGTCTGAATTTCAACGACACTCGGGTTCATTTCGGAAAAGGAAGGGACCCTGCTTGGTAATGCAATTGGGACAATGAGCAACAAAAGTTCATGCTAAGTTGCTGTAATTTTGCGAGGCAAATGGAACAGTTTGAAAAGCTGAGGTCTGCCATACAGTTCTGAAACTTTACATGCTTTTAGTATTCCTTGTTGGGTGATTGAAGGTTTGAAGTCGTCGATCGAGGAGGTGGCGACAGTCACTCACTGTCAGCCGTCGCTGTTGCAGAAGCTGGATGTTGGCGCGCCTTCTTCTCGACACGGTCACCAGACGAAACGGGCTCTTGATGTGCGCCAGCTAATGCTTCCCGTCCGCGCACCATGTCAGAAACTATCATCGCAAGTCAAGCGCAATTACATGCTGCCAAACCTCGAAAGCGCGGCAACTCGCGGGAGCTTCACACAACACACCTGCTCCACTCCACCACCCCAGCCAGACTCTCTCTGCTTTGCCCGCGTTCCACGCGGCAGAGTTAACACTACCAAAGATCCTAAACACTTTCGTTCTCCACACGACCTATCGATGTATTCGTTCGATAGTATAGTTTTCCCTAGGCCAGACCCAGCGTATAAATACAAATAATATTCACAAAACAAACCAATTATACATCGACATAAATGCATATGTATACAAATAGTAAAACAATTACAATATATAAAGACACAGAAATGTTATATATTCAGGTAACAACATAAGAAAAAAATTATGGTACAATAGATGGAAATAGGAGGATATGCATTTTCGGCGTTACACGTGCCCCACATTGTCTGAGGATGTTCGTGTAACCTAAACAGACTCAGAAAATGTCCCAAAAAAGAAACAGCGGAAATGCATATGCTCAAAAAATCAACAAAATTTAGCATTCGTTTAATTAACCATAAACCAATTTTTGGACCATAATAATTGAGTGGAGACATTCCTAATCTTATTCCACTCTGTCATCTTGCACAAAATAAAACAGGTTGACAACATATTAAAATTCATAGAAAACATAGAAAATGGTTTATCTATTTTAAAATTGTCAAAACTCCTAACAGTATCAAGAAATGGAATACTATTTACAAAATTAATCAGAGTGCATGGTTATAAAAAACAGGTATATTAAATATGCAAACTAATAATTAAATAGACTACACATTTTATATAACCTTTTCATAATTAATATTCTCGTCACGAGAATCTATTAAACGCTAAACAAGAAAATAATGTACAGCAGATCGACAAAAACATAAGTATTAACAACAGAATTCTTTCAGCTGTCCAGGAAGAAAAACAATTCCGCCTTCCGTTCCCGCAAGTACAAAGAATGCCGACAGCGGCACAAGAGCCAACAGCGGCACAAGAGCCGGCAGCGGCTCGCCTCGCCAGTATTGTTGCGCCCGCGTGTGCGACACGCTTGATCTCACTCGCCCTTGTGACGGCGTTTCCAGAACGTCCGTTTCACTGAATTCTTTAGGAAAAACTCACTCCCGAGTAATCTCAAGGAGTCCCTTAATACTATCACAGTGGATAACTCAACACTGTCTATCATCACACGCATGTACTAGCCTGAAACTTAAAACAGCGTCTAAGTACATCGGCAATGACTAGTAACACACATATTCATGGAATCTTACAGCTAGTTACAAAATCATATTTCATTGCTTAATCTACTGTGACTCAGCTGAAAACTTAAACTAGCAGCTTGGATTTTTAAATTGATTAATATTCAGTAACTCTTAAATCATTTAGTCAAAATTAATTACTTATTAATTACAACTTCTTTAATGTCCTCTTGGTCAGTCAAAAGCATGGCAATCTATCAAATCGTTAAATATTACACTCTACATTTACATACTGTACAAATTACCCATTCTGTGGTATTAATCAATCCTTGGTTGGTACAATTTCAGGTCTACAATGTTCCGTATACCTAATAGCTTTCCAGAGCTTGGATACTCTAAGCAATAAGCATTTGTGTGAGGTATACCAATGACTTTATATGGTCCATTATAAACAAACTTAAATTTAGAGATTTCATTGTCTATCTCGCTAGATTTCTCATGAGCTTTTACAAGTACTAAGTCTCCGATTGCAAACTTAGCAAAACGCGCTTTAGCGTCATGACGACGTATGCGAGCATCAGCTTTTAGCTTCATTACTTCTCGCAAACGATCTTCTTTCACACAAATACTAATGTCAATCCGTGGAGGGCATTTGATTATCTCTTCCAATTCACTTTCTACACTTTTGTCAGTGCCGAGATTCCTCACGTTCGGCAGTTCAAATTCATACCTGCGTCAATGTCATCCGGCCAGTTAACAATGTGTATAGGCTGGTATTGCCTATGCACACCGTCTCCTGCCTCGTCAAAACTAACTACTATTGCTTTATCTTGTGACGTACATGTCAAAGTTTTGCTTTCGCAATTAATCACTGCACAGTACTTTAATAGCCAATCTAACCTGATAATTACTTCTGTAGTTGAGTCTGGCACGACGACAAACTCTTGTTCAAATCGTGCCCCACATATCTCGAAGTTGACAAAAATCTGTTTTGTGACCGGTTTACTGGCCTTCCCAGTAGCACCGATAATTTTCACTCCTGTTACTGGCATAACTACGATGCCAGGTCTGTCTTTCAGTAACTCAAATATTTTCCCACATACAGCACTCAATTCTGCACCGGTGTCAATCAACACGTTTAGTTGTAGGTCTTGCATATTAACAGACACTACTATCTGTCTACACTTGTCCTCGAGTGTTTCTTTATTTTCCCACAGTAAATCCTCGTCTATATCCAGGTCATTCCAGAAAAAACCATCTGGCTTTGATCCTAAATTCGGCTTATCTGGCGGCTTTTTCAGCCTCTGTTCACATACAGTTTTAATTTCAACACGTTTGTCCTGAGGCTTAGTCTGTAGCTTCGCCGCCAATACCGAAACCTTTTCCTGTAACTCGTCAACTAGTGAGTGTTGCTTTGCTATCAATTCACTAAAAAATGGTTTAAATGGCTGTGAGCACTATGGGACTTAACATCTATGGTCATCAGTCCCTTAGAACTTAGTAGAACTTAGAACTACTTAAACCTAACTAACCTAAAGACAGCACACAACACCCAGCCATCACGAGGCAGAGAAAATCCCTGACCCCGCCGGGAATCGAACCCGGGAACCCGTGCGTGGGAAGCGAGAACGCTACCTCACGACAACGAGATGCGGGCTATCAATTCACTAATTGTCAACTTTGTTGATTCCCCTTTGGCCAGATTGATCTCATCTGCCAATCTACCTGGAGGAATGTGCCCAGTAGCATCTGAAATTACTTCCTCTGGATCTGCGCAACTCACACTGCTACCGTCTGACCGCATAACGTCAGCTCTAACCTCATACACGCTGTAATCTACGTGCTTTTCTACCAATCGTGTCCGGCTATCAGTAAAATTTTCGTAATCTTTCTCCTTAATACTGTCGCAATGTTTAAACTGGAGGTTGGCGTCGGATGGGTCGGCTACTTCTACCACTATAACTTTCGGTAAAGTCTGCCGGTTAGGGCCAGAACTTTCCGTTACTACTTCAACGTCCAACTCCTGCGGGACGAAACACGACGAATCTTGCTCGTGCTCCCCATTAACATCAACTGTTTCTAGTAAAGTCTGCCGGTTAGGGCCAGAACTTTCTATCAGTTCACAAATACTATCTTCCTGTGGGACGAGACGCAGCAAATCCTGCCCGCGCTCTCCATAACCACTTATCCCGTACAGGCCCCTATAATCTCTTAGTTCGTCGTATAAGCGACCGAACTGCCTTAACCAGACCTCATCCCTCTCTGCATCCCCTCGCTCAATGACGGACATGTTATCCGACATCTGATCTTCTCTCAACAATTGCGAATCTTTCTTAAACTCAATCTCCAGTTCCGCTGTGGGTATTACAGCTGCCACTTTATAATCGATTTCCGGAACACTACTTAAATTGTTCTCACTGACAGTGAATGTATTTTCTACTGCCGTGTATACAGCTGATCTACTACTTGTGGGCGCACTCCTTTCTCCTAACACTGGCACACTCTCCCGCCGTTGATTATTCCATACGGAATTTTCGTAACGACGACACCTCGGTTTTCTACTGTTATTGGGCCGCCAAAATTTCTCCACGCCCGGTCGGCCCCTCACCGGCGCGGCTAATGGTTTCCCTGTCTCGTCCCAGCAGATACGCTCCCCGGATACCGCTGAGGCGGCTGGTCACACCCTCTGGCGTTATTACTATTCTGCGCAGCCCGTATCACGCTAGTATGATACTGGTTTCCGTCATTCCGGTTATTATTTGCATTGTACCGATTGTCATTACGGCCCGAACCATTATTGTTATTGCTGCCAAGATTGCGGTATGCATTATTCCCGTAGTTATCGTTGTTGTGGTTCCCGTTGTTGTTACCACGGCCTCTACCACTGTCACGATTATTGCGCCAATTGTCCTCGTCCTCAACTCTTTCTAGGAAATCATTTATTGTCTTGTAACTGCTTCCTATGTAGCGTTTTGTATCATCTGGAAGCTTCTCGTAGAGTTCCCAGACTATTTCGGATTCCGTGCGGCGATCACGCAAATATTCCAACTTGCGGATCCAGCCCTCACAAAACTCCTTCATCGAAACGCGCGAATTCGCATCGAAAGGCCTCGATACGACAAATTCGCGCCAGACACCTTGCTTTTTCTGCTCTGACCAGTATTCAGCCAGAAACAAATTTTTAAACTCGTCAAAAGTCAGGTTCGAAATGTTGAGGTTTAAGCCCCAACGCTTGGCATCACCAGCCAACACATCAATAACCGCATTAATTTTTCTCTCATTAGTCCATGATCTGGGTAAAACTCTTTCACAATTTTTAATGAAATCCGTTGCGTGTATACCGCCTTTTTTCAAGGGGTCGAACCGCTCCTCTTTCGTCAACAACTCCGAACTATGTGCACAGATTGGCACATAGCTCTGTTTTTCGTCAAGTTTCCTTTCTAATTCCGACACCCTCGTAATCACTTGGCAAGTGGTTGTCGCAATCGTTTCCACTTACCTCGTTTTCTCTTCGCAGGTATTAGCCTGCTTCGTCACTTTGGTATCTACTTCGGATACTAAAGCCTTTAAAGTTTCCACCTTCTGTTGATAATCTTTTCTCACTAATTGAATTTGTTCCGTCACCTTATTCTCGATGATCGGAGCAACTGCGTTTCCTACGCTTTTCGCGATTCTGCTAATTTCGGAATCAAAACGAGTATTTATGCTCGCAATTTCCGCCTGAACGCCTATCATTTCCTGTTAAAGATTACCGATTTCGGTATTAATCACGATAATATCGTCTTTGATTTTATCAACTTTTGTGTTAACAACTTCAACATTGTTGTTAACAACATTAATAGCTTTGTTCTGATTGTCTAGCATTCGTTCAATTTTTTCAGACTGAGCTACTTGCTTGGCAGCTTGAGCTACTTGCTTGGCAGCCTGAGCTTCTTGCTTGGCAGCCTGAGCTTCTTGCTTGGTAGACAGAGCTTTAATTTCTGCCGATTGACTCTTGATTTCGTTAATCAAAACATTCAATAAATCAATTAAATTCCCGGGAATTACCGGTTTTACTTTCGCAGCGGTTTCCTCTTTAATTGTCCCCCCGTATTCGTCATCAAGGGATTCAGATTTGATTTCCACTTCCGATTCTGAAACAATTTCTAAAGTTTGGAATTCCATTTCTGCTCTTTGTTGCGTTTCGGCGGTCGCGTCTTTCATGCTAGCCGCCTGCCGCTGAACAATGGGTACCGCGGTGCGCGTTTCCCACTGTTCGACCGATTGTTCCGTATCCAAGTATACCAAATTTTGGCAATTGTTGCTTTCACTCATTTTAATATTTTTCAATATAAATGCCAAATCTCAAATCTAATTAGGATTCCTCACACTAATATTCTCGCTGACGTATCGACCATTTCGTAACCAGTACTTTGTTACGAGATTTGCACAATGCAAAATTCGTGTCCAGAACAACCTCAAATCTGAAGATTGACCTGTCACCACGTCGCCACGTGTAACCTCCCCCTCACTTATCGTCCTTAATGACAGTGAAAAATTAAACCGCGTGTACCTAATGGAAATTTGGGAAAAGCAATCGTCACCGAAGTTAATCTGTCGGTAAAGAGGGAGGAAAGGGTTACATCTAAATGAAAGGAAAAATGCAAATGAAACTGGTGGAAATTAATTTTGAAAAGGGGTAAAGTTAATGAAGAAAGTAAATGTGCCGCCGTTACGTTAACAATTAACTAGCGGTAATTAGATATTTGAGATTTGGGGAAAATTACGGTCGTCAGTCCTAAGGACAATTACTATAGTAACTGAAAAAGAAAGGTAATTACACATATAATTAGCACTAGAAGCGTGGCAACTGAAGGTTGACACGTGTAGTGTGAAAACTGAAAGTTTGTCGGAAGTGATAACTTTCGCTGCACTCTGACTTAATTTAGCAAAAGAATTAATAAAACCGGAAAACTGAAAGTTAATTTAGTGACTGAAATTAAAAAGAAGCTTTCTTTCTTAAGCACATCGAATTCAGTAAAATAAGGTTAGTCTTGGACTACCTCAACAATCATTTCAAAAGCTACTTGAATCCACGCAATTTAGAAATAAGAGATTTAGCTTTGAACTTGAATTAAATGATTCTGAACAATTAACAATAGTAAAATTTAGTACGTACCAAGCTGAGCTGCAGTCACAGGTAAGCTAAAATACGGTAACAAAACTCGCACTCTTAATTTGTGCTTGCGTGATCTAAATATTGTAGCCAACTATGAATACTTAAACTGAACTTTGAAATTAAAGCAGTTAAATGGAATGTTTGTACTTTAATGCTGGCGTCTGAATTTCAACGACACTCGGGTTCATTTCGGAAAAGGAAGGGACCCTGCTTGGTAATGCAATTGGGACAATGAGCAACAAAAGTTCATGCTAAGTTGCTGTAATTTTGCGAGGCAAATGGAACAGTTTGAAAAGCTGAGGTCTGCCATACAGTTCTGAAACTTTACGTGCTTTTAGTCTTCCTTGTTGGTTGATTGAAGGTTTGAAGTCGTCGATCGAGGAGGTGGCGACAGTCACTCATTGTCAGCCGTCGCTGTTGCAGAAGCTGGATGTTGGTGCGCCTTCTTCTCGACACGGTCACCAGACGAAACGGGCTCTTGATGTGCGCCAGCTAATGCTTCCCGTCCGCGCACCATGTCAGAAACTATCATCGCAAGTCAAGCGCAATTACATGCTGCCAAACCTCGAAAGCGCGGCAACTCGCGGGAGCTTCACACAACACACCTGCTCCACTGCACCACCCCAGCCAGACTCTCTCTGCTTTGCCCGCGTTCCACGTGGCAGAGTTAACACTACCAAAGATCCTAAACACTTTCGTTCTCCACACGACCTATCGATGCATTCGTTCGATAGTATAGTTTTCCCTAGGCCAGACCCAGCGTATAAATACAAATAATATTGACAAAACAAACTAATTATACATCGACATAAATGCATATGTATACAAATAGTAAAACAATTACAATATATAAAGACACAGAAATGTTATATATTCAGGTAACAACATAAGGAAAAAATTATGGTACAATAGATGGAAATAGGAGGATATGCATTTCCGGCGTTACAAATTCATTTGCCACGTTACTGAAGTTGGCTACTTCCTATAGAACCAAGACTGGGAAAAGTGCCGTAGTATGCAGTCACAGCTACTATGACTGGCAGAAACGTCGATTTCCCAGATGTGTTGTTCCAACGCTACAAGAGATAGTTGCAAATTTGAAAATGTGTTACAGTTCTGCAGTACAGCGCTAGTGTGCGTATAGTATTTTACATGAATACCTGCAATTATCCACCAAATCCATATTTATTTACCGCAAACATAATATCTTTAGTATTTTTGTGGTGTGTTACGATAAAATAAGGGATTCACTCGTGAGTGTGAGGCATTTCCCAAACTGGATTGACTGATGTGGACTATAATTATTATCGTGAAACAATGTAGGTGCTTTTCCATATAAGCCATTTTACTGCCAATCCACTGTTTACTCCTAGAAATTGTAGTGTACACCATTTCTTGCAGACCATTTCTAGGTGAGGTATCACAGATTGTAGCCAAAGCACTGAAATCCTGCAAGTATAGGCTTTCCTACTACGTCAGGAACACGGCAGCACAGTGTGTTTTTAATAGCAAAGATAAGATCCTATTATTAGCCAACAGTGGGGTGTACAAAATAACCTGTTCCAATTGTGACAAATTTTAGGTAGGTCAGTCAGCAGAGACACAGCAATTAGGCTGGCTGAACATGAACGCAGCTGGAGGATGCAGAATTCAGACTCTGCATTTGCTGAGCATGTACTGAGTGAGGGTCACAACTACCAACCAGTGTCCCATGTACTTCATCTAGCAAACAAAGGCCATAAACTCAGCCTGCTGGAAGCCCTGTAAATAAACAAACATCTTGCTCGCGGTCCAGATCTAATCCTAAATGACCAGACACGGCTCAATACTTCCCCTCTCCTAAACTTCATATAATCATCTCTGCTGTTCATTATCTCCCACACTGTTTCTTCCTACATATTCCCATTTTCCTGTACCCATTAAGGTCTTTTGTTTTGGTTGAAGTTGTCTTTGTATTCCGTATAGGCTGTAGTTTCTATAGTTAAGGCTTTCTTTTAACTGGTACTTGTATTACTGTCCATGTTTAACACTCCTTGTAGTTGTCTCATCAAATATTGTTCATATGTTCCTTTGCTCATTTATTTAATACAAATTGTTACACAGCCACTGTTTTGATTATAATGTTAATGTCAAAATGCAGTACCACCGCACTTTCGAAGATTGCATTTACTGTAGGTTCCCTCAAACGCCTCCATTTTTCTGCATTTATTTATTTCTGTTTGTCTTATTGATATTGCTTAAATCCCTTATGTATTCTGTAGTTACATTGATAATTGTCTCTTCTTTTAATTGTTTTGGTTATCACTCTCCATGTTTCATCTCTCCTGATGTAGCTTTGTATAGTACTAATTTTATTTTATTAGTTTTGTTTATTAATAGAAAATGTTATGTAGGCATGCTATTCCTATTTTGTGTTAAAGGTCTTCCTGTCTCCTCCAAAGTTATTTATAAACTGTTCAATTTTTATTTTTTCATTGCATTACCACCACAATGTCAAAGATGTTGCTGTATCTTTCGATTTCAATCTAGACGTGTTACTTCTCTTCCAATGTTGTTTGCAAACATTGTAACTTCTTTGATGATAATACTCAGTAAATGTCTGAAGATGGCGTTGTAAGCCGAAAACCGGCTAACAATAAAAGTAGTATTGTAGAACAAAAGGAAACTGGCACTTTTCATTTATTATAATGTTGTTCTACCAAGCACCGACGTAAGATTCTGTTAACGTAAGTCCAGCTTTACTGTACTGGTTTTGTGAAAAGCCTTCTACCTACTAAGGGATGCGTTACAGAAGTTCTGCGAGCAACGAAAGTTTCATTGCTGCAACTTGTGGCCATAAACGTCATAAACCACAATACGGGGTTTGCCCGTCCGGTTGTATAACATGTTGTATTAATAGGTGTGGAATATAATCTACCTTAAACGTACTTTCCCTAAACAAATTACTTAGCAGAGTGCTAGAGACAAGAGAAAAACATCAGTTTGCAAACGAATTGTCACATTTGCCACCATATAATGGAACGAAAACAAGATAAGATTTGTAAAATCCTAAACACAGACTTCTCGTCCCGGCAGCGTCAGGCCCTGAACTTGACTTCTATATCATCTGATTTGTGCTTCATCTTCAGTGCCATTGTCGTTAACAGTTCGTTGCAAGGCCTCTAACCGTAATAGAGGAAGATTCGTGGTAAAATCTTAACGTCTAACAGCTGATGAATTTATTCTGTCGAGTACATGTAGGAACCTGTCGACGCATTTTTGGTAATGAGACTGTAAGGGTAAATGCAAGACCTTGGAGGCATGCTCAACGACATACGTAACCCATATAATACAAATGATCTTAGAGGTTTTTAAGGTCGCTCTGTTACTGCGTCTGCTGGCTGCCATGTCTCTTCGGCAGGTGTCGCACTACCAGCATTACCAAGCACCGGCTTCTGGTGATACCGCCAGTGTGAGCGTGACATTCAACTCCTGTTTCTTCACCACTCACTGAGCAGCCCCTGTGTTCTGGATAGCAAGATCGAGAGTGGGGGAGGGAGTAATTTCTTGACTGTTAGTACTAGTGACACATTTAAGTTGGTGACTCACTTCTGCATAGGGCTATTTCCCGTGATTAATATCAGCCATTGTCCACAACAAGTTTTTCCCCATGGCCAGCATTTCATTAGGCGACGAGTGTCGTTACATTGATAGTTTCGTACCTCTGAGCTACCTTGATCCTTCTGGTGCTGGAGGCAGCGTTCCTTCAAGGTGGTCGCAGGAATCGAGAAGAAATGGCGGTAACTCTACTGTTAACAGGTATGTGCGGGCAGTTTTTCCAGCAGTCGGTGTATGTGTTGTTAGCAAGTTACTTCCTGATTGGCGGTGATTAAGTATACTTACGTATTTGACTATGGAGACCCGAGTTATCAACAAATTGCACGCGAAATATGAGTTTTATCATGTAGCGAGAATGACGTCATGACCTCAATGTATCACTGTCTTTGTACGAGGGTTGCACAGACAGTAACGCACCGCATTTTTTTCTTCATCAATTCTTAATTGAACGTAATGAGAATTACACACCCCATTTTTCACTTAATCTCCATCCGCTCGATGGCCTTCCTCCAGCGCGATACGAGGGCGTCTATGCCCTGTGCGTACTAATCTTTGTCGTGGTGATGGAGCCAGTACTTCACTATGTGAATCATCGTATCATTGACAGATGCAGCACCAACTGTCCAGTCGTAATGCGTCTGTCCTCACGAATGACACCACCACCTCGCTGCACCATTTTAGGTGTGACAGCCGCGGATGGTCTCCCCGACCGCTGCAAATCGCGGAGCTCCGCAGAACCGCCTTCTGATGACCTCACCCTCCTTTCCCAGTGACCAACTATACCTCTATCGACAGCAGACGCTCCATAGACTTCGCACAAGCGTTTGTGAGTATTCCCCACAGTTTCTTTCCCTGCAGCAACGAATTCAATGACGGCACGTTGCTTGTAACGTACATCATCTACAGACGCCATTTTGAAGCTGTCCTGAAGCTATGCTATCTGTCGGAACTGACGGAAATTTGGCGCGCTCACACAGGATACTTCAAACAATATACACGCAAAGTTTCGCATTCATAGCATTGTTTTCGGCTGAGAAAGAAAAATGCGGTGCATTAATTTCTGTGCAACCCTAGTATATAGAAATAGGTTGTTTTTGCGGCACTGTGATCATCGCTCAATCTCCTTTGTGTGACTAGAACATTTGTATACTTTGGATTATTTCCGTATCAATTTATGAATTTTATAGTAAAGTCGCACGGCATAAAAACCATCCTCGTGGAGTTCTCGGTGTCTTCTGGCTGTTCTAGAGCTTTAGTGCGTGCAGGTTTAAATGCACTACGGATGTGTTTATCAGAGTACCCGTTTTGTACAAACATAGAGCGAAGATGGCTAAGCTCTGCTGATAAGCTCCCTGAGTCAGAGATAATTCTGGCCCTATGAACGAGAGTCCGCAACACGCCACTGTTCGTTGGCGGAGTGTCCTTTAAGATTGGCAGGTTGTACAAAATACATCAAATAAAGTGTCTTCCGCTCGCCAGATCGAGTGCAAACTATGCTGGGTTCTGTTAAAGACGACGTAGGTCTAAGGAGACCAGGGATACATAAAATCCCTCGCCAGTGGGGGAAATCATACATTGGCGGGGCGCGTCCCAGTGTTAAGGATAGATGTGCTGAACATAGACGTCACACCAGACTGGGTCAGCCAGAAAAGTCTGCTGTGGCTGAACACTGTCTTCACACGGAAGACAGCATGAGCTACGGAGAGGCAAAGATCCTTTCGTCCGCTTTCACGTACTGGGATTTCATCATTAAAGAAGCAGTCGAAATTCGTATAAGTAACGACCTAATCAATAGAGACATGGGATTTCACCTCAGCAGGGCGTGAGAACCAGCACCAGCGATACTGAGGCATCGTCGTCCGCAGTCGAACGAATCCGAGTCAACACAGACGGAGAATCAAAGTCCGCACACTTACATGGAGAGACGTCTACAGACGTTAAGTAACCTCTGTCGTGCAACAGGGGAGTGTTACGGGACCATTGCTTTTCACAATATATATAAATGACCTACTCGATAGTGTCGAAAGTTCCATGCGGCTTTTCGTGGATGATGCTGTAGTATACAGAGAACTTGCAGCATTAGAAAATTGCAGCGAAATGCAGGAAGATCTGCAGCGGATAGGCACTTGGGGCAGGGAGTGGCAACTGACCCTTAACATAGACAAATGTAATGTATTGCGGATACATAGAAAGAAGGATCCTTTATTGTATGATTATATGATAGCGGAACAAACACTGGTAGCAGTTACTTCTGTAAAATATCCGGGAGTATGCGTGCGGAACGATTTGAAGTGGAATGATCATATAAAATTAATTGTTGGCACGGCGGGTACCAGGTTGAGATTCATTGGGAGAGTCCATCAACAAAGGAGGTGGCTTACAAAACACTCGTTCGACCTACACTCCTGGAAATTGAAATAAGAACACCATGAATTCATTGTCCCAGGAAGGGGAAATTTTATTGACACATTCCTGGGGTCAGATACATCACATGATCACACTGACAGAACCACAGGCACATAGACACAGGCAACAGAGCATGCACAATGTCGGCACTAGTACAGTGTATATCCACCTTTCGCAGCAATGCAGGCTGCTATTCTCCCATGGAGACGATCGTAGAGATGCTGGATGTAGTCCTGTGGAACGGCTTGCCATGCCATTTCCACCTGGCGCCTCAGCTGGACCAGCGTTCGTGCTGGACGTGCAGACCGCGTGAGACGACGCTTCATCCAGTCCCAAACATGCTCAATGGGGGACAGATCCGGAGATCTTGCTGGCCAGGGTAGTTGACTTACACCTTCTAGAGCACGTTGGGTGGCACGGGATACATGCGGACGTGCATTGTCCTGTTGGAACAGCAAGTTCCCTTGCCGGTCTAGGAATGGTAGAACGATGGGTTCGATGACGGTTTGGATGTACCGTGCACTATTCAGTGTCCCCTCGACGATTACCAGTGGTGTACGGCCAGTGTAGGAGATCGCTCCCCACACCATGATGCCGGGTGCTGGCCCTGTGTGCCTCGGTCGTATGCAGTCCTGATTGTGGCGCTCACCTGCACGGCGCCAAACACGCATACGACCATCATTGGCACCAAGGCAGAATCGACTCTCATCGCTGAAGACGACACGTCTCCATTCGTCCCTCCATTCACGCCTGTCGCGACACCACTGGAGGCGGGCTGCACGATGTTGGGGCGTGAGCGGAAGACGGCTTAACGGTGTGCGGGACCGTAGCCCAGCTTCATGGAGACGGTTGCGAATGGTCCTCGCCGATACCCCAGGAGCAACAGTGTCCCTAATTTGCTGGGAAGTGGCGGTGCGGTCCCCTACGGCACTGCGTAGGATCCTACAGTCTTGGCGTGCATCCGTGCGTCGCTGCGGTCCGGTCCCAGGTCGACGGGCACGTGCACCTTCCGCCGACCACTGGCGACAACATCGATGTACTGTGGAGACCTCACGCCCCACGTGTTTAGCAATTCGGCGGTACGTCCACCCGGCCTCCCGCATGCCCACTATACGCCCTCGCTCAAAGTCCGTCAACTGCACATACGGTTCACGTCCACGCTGTCGCGGCATGCTACCAGTGTTAAAGACTGCGATGGAGCTCCGTATGCCACGGCAAACTGGCTGACACTGACGGCGGCGGTGCACAAACGCTGCGCAGCTAGCGCCATTCGACGGCCAACACCGCGGTTCCTGGTGTGTCCGCTGTGCCGTGAGTGTGATCATTGCTTGTACAGCCCTCTCGCAGTGTCCGGAGCAAATATGGTGGGTCTGACACACCGGTGTCAATGTGTTCTTTTTTCCATTTCCAGGAGTGTATATTTGAGTATTGCTCATCAGTGTGGAATCCGTACGAGGTCGGGTTGACGGAGGAGATAGAGAAGATCCAAAGAAAAGCGGCGTGTTTCGTCACAGGGTTATTTGGTAAGCGTCATAGTGTTACGGAGATGTTTAGCAAACTCAAGTGGTAGACTCTGCAAGAGAAGCGCTCTGCACCGCGGTGTAGCTTGCTGTCCGGGTTTCGAGAGGTTGCGTTTCTGGATGAGGTATCGAATATATTGCTTTCCCCTACTTATACCTCCAGAGCAGATCATGAATGTAAAATTAGAGAGATTCGAGCGAGCACGGAGGCTTTCCGGCAGTTGTTCTTCCCGCGAACCATACGCTACTGGTACAGGAAAGGGAGGTAATGACAGTGGCACGTAATGTGCCCTCCGCCACACACCGTTGGGTGGCTTGCGGAGTATAAATGTAGATGTAAACTGGCCGCCAACACCCTGCCCGCGCGCGTGCTGGGTCGCTATTTGAGGCCGCGCTTTTTCCGCGTCGTGAATGAGACGCCAGTGGCCCGTTTGTACGGAAGGGGGCAGTGGATGTCGCTGTACTCTATGATTCGTCTACGATGACGTTATAGCCTTGATCCTTGGCGCCTACGCTCCTCTAGCGAGTCAGCGTATGCATTGGCGAGCCACTGCAGCAACATGTCAGTCAGCGACTGAAGATGACGAGCAGCTGTCTCGTCAAAATATTGTGTAGATTCCACAACATTATCCGATGCGGTTC